>NC_062222.1:103349338-103666005 GCF_902686445.1 Sciurus carolinensis | reverse complement strand
TACCATGCACACGGACACAGCAAAAAAGCTGAAGTATCCATCCTCATCTCAGATAATGTGGACTTCAAACCAAAACTAGTCAGAAGGGATAAAGAAGGACATTACATGCTGCTTAAGGGAAGCATAAATCAGCAAGACATAACAATCATAAATATCTATGCCCCGAACATTGGCTCATCCACGTACGTCAAACAAATCCTTCTCAATTACAGAAATCAAACAGACCACAATACAATAATACTAGGTGATTTTAACACACCTCTCTCACCACTGGATAGATCGTCCAAACAAAAATTGAATAAAGAAACTATAGATCTCAACAACACAATCAGCAATTTAGACTTAACGGACATATATAGAATATACCATCCAACAAAGAACGAATACACTTTCTTCTCAGCAGCACATGGATCCTTCTCTAAAATAGACCATATTTTATGCCACAAAGCTACTGTTAGCAAATACAAGAAGATAGAGATACTACCTTGTACTCTATCAGATCATAATGGATTGAAATTTGAAATAAATGACAAAATAAAAAACAGAAATTTCTCCAATACCTGGAGATTAAATAATACACTATTATATGATGAATGGATAACAGAAGACATCAGGAGGGAAATAAAAAAATTCTTAGAAGTAAACGAGAACAAAGACACATCATATCAAAATCTCTGGGACACTATGAAAGCAGTACTTAGAGGAAGATTTATTTCATGGGGTGCATTCAAAAAAAGAAGTAGAAATCAACAAATAAATGACTTAACACTACAGCTCAAAGCACTAGAAAAAGAAGAGCAGACCAATACCAAAAGTAGTAGAAGACAGGAAATAGTTAAAATCAGAGCCGAAATCAACGAAATCGAAACAAAAGAAACAATTGGAAAAATCAACAAAATAAATAGTTGGTTCTTTGAAAAAATAAATAAAATTGATAAACCCTTAGCCACACTAACAAAGAGAAAGAGGGAGAAAACTCAAATTACTAAAATTCAGAATGAACAAGGAAACATCACAACAGACACTAGTGAAATACAAAACATAATTAGAAGCTATTTCGAAAATCTATACTCCAACAAAACAGAAAACCTCGAAGACATCAACAAATTTCTAGAGACATATGAACTACCTAAACTGAACGAGGAGGACATACACAACTTAAATAAACCAATTTCAAGCAATGAAATAGAAGAGGTCATCAAAAGCCTACCAACAAAGAAAAGTCCAGGACCAGATGGGTTCTCAGCCGAGTTCTACAAAACCTTTAATGAAGAGCTCATTCCAATACTTCTCAAACTATTCCATGAAATAGAAGAGGAGGGAACCCTACCAAACTCGTTCTATGAAGCCAATATCACCCTGATACCTAAACCAGACAGAGACACATCGAGGAAAGAAAATTTCAGACCAATATCCTTAATGAATATTGATGCAAAAATTCTCAACAAAATTTTAGCAAATCGCATACAAAAACATATTAAAAGGATAGTGCACCACGATCAAGTGGGTTTTATCCCAGGGATGCAAGGTTGGTTCAACATCGGGAAATCAATAAATGTCATTCACCATATCAACAGACTTAAAGTTAAGAATCACATGATTATTTCAATAGATGCAGAAAAAGCATTCGATAAAATACAGCATCCCTTCATGCTCAAAACACTAGAAAAAATTGGGGTAGTGGGAACATTCCTTAACATGATAAAGGCCATCTACGCTAAGCCCATGGCCAATATCATTCTAAATGGTGAAAAACTGAAAGCGTTCCCCCTAAAAACTGGAACAAGGCAGGGATGCCCTCTTTCACCGCTTCTATTCAACATCATCCTTGAGACTCTAGCCAGAGCAATCAGACAAACCAAAGAAATTAAAGGGATACGAATAGGAAAAGAAGAACTCAAACTATCCCTGTTCGCTGATGACATGATTATATATTTAGAGGAACCTGGAAGTTCCACCAGAAAACTTTTAGAACTCATAAGTGAATTCAGAAAAGTAGCAGGTTACAAGATCAATGCTCATAAATCCAATGCATTTTTATACATAAGTGATGAATCTTCAGAAAGAGAAATTAGGAAAACTACCCCATTCACAGTAGCATCGAAAAAAATAAAATACTTGGGAATCAATCTCACAAAAGAGGTGAAAGACCTCTACAATGAGAACTACAGAACACTAAAGAAAGAAATTCAAGAAAACCTTAGAAGATGGAAAGATCTCCCATGTTCCTGGATAGGCAGAATTAATATCGTCAAAATGGCCATACTACCTAAAGTGCTATACAGATTCAATGCAATTCCAATTAAAATCCCAATGATGTACCTTGCAGAAATAGAGCAAGCAATTATGAAATTCATCTGGAAGAATAAAAAACCTAGAATAGCTAAAGCAATCCTCAGTAGCAAGAGCGAAGCAGGGGGTATTGCAATACCAGATCTTCAACTCTACTACAAAGCAATAGTAACAAAAACGGCATGGTATTGGTACCAAAATAGACAGGTAGATCAATGGTACAGAATAGAGGACATGGACACAAACCCAAATAAATACAATTTTCTCATACTAGACAAAGGTTCCAACAATATGCAATGGAGAAAAGATAGCCTCTTCAACAAATGGTGCTGGGAAAACTGGAAGACCATATGCAATAGAATGAAACTAAACCCCTATCTCTCACCCTACACAAAACTCAACTCAAAATGGATCAAGGACCTCGGAATCAGACCAGAGACCCTGCATCTTATAGAAGAAAAAGTAGGTCCAAATCTTCAACTTGTTGGCTCAGGATCAGATTTCCTTAACAGGACACCCATAGCACAAGAAATAAAAGCAAGAATCAACAACTGGGATAGATTCAAACTTAAAAGCTTTCTCTCAGCAAAGGAAACTATCAGAAATGTGAAGAGAGAGCCTACAGAGTGGGAGAATATCTTTGCCAACCATACCTCAGATAGAGCGCTAATTTCCAGAATCTATAAAGAACTCAAAAAACTCTACACGAAGAATACAAATAATCCAATCAACAAATGGGCTAAGGAAATGAACAGACACTTCACAGAAGAAGATGTACAAGTAATCAACAGATATATGAAAAAATGTTCAACATCCCTAGTAATAAGGGAAATGCAAATCAAAACTACCCTAAGATTTCATCTCACCCCAATTAGAATGGCGATTATCAAGAATACAAGCAACAATAGGTGTTGGCGAGGATGTGGTGAAAAAGGAACACTCATACATTGCTGGTGGGGTTGCAAATTAGTGCAGCCACTCTGGAAAGCAGTGTGGAGATTCCTCAGAAAGCTTGGAATGGAAACACCATTTGACCCAGCTATCCCACTCCTTCGCCTATACCCAAAGGACTTAAAATCAGTTTACTACAGAGATACAGTCACATCAATGTTCATTGCTGCTCAATTCACCATAGCCAGATTGTGGAACCAACCTAGATGCCCTTCAGTTGATGAATGGATAAAGAAACTGTGGCATATTTATACAATGGAATATTACTCCGCAATGAAGAATGATAAAATTATGGCATTTGTAGGCAAATGGTCGAAATTGGAGAATATCATGCTAAGTGATATAAGCCAATCTCAAAAAACTAAAGGACAAATGATCTCGCTGATAAGCGGATGAGGACATATAATGGGGGGTGGGAGGGGCTAGCATTAGGTTTAGGGTTAGGTTTAGAGTTAGGCTAAGGATAGTGGCAAGAATGAAGGAAAGAAGGACTGTGTAGAGGGAAAAGAGGGGTGGGAGGGGTGGGAGGGGTGGGGGGAGGGGAAAAATAAAATAAACATCATTACCCTATGTAAATGTAAAAAAATAAAAAAATAATAAAAAAAAAATAAAACCAAAAAAAAAAAAGAAAATTTGGCTTAAAAAAGTGAAATGGGATTTACAAATACATGAGTAGATTAACGTACTACTGCTTTTTAGTATCTGACATAAAACAATGTATCTTTATGTATATTATGTAATATTACTCAGTTTTAAAGAAGAAGGAAATTATGGCATTTGCTTATAAATGGATGGAGTTGGAGAATATCGTGCTAAATGAAACAAGCCAAACCTACAAAACCAAAGGCTGAATGTTTTCTCTGATGTGTGGATGCTAATTCACGATGAGAGGGGATGCTAGGGAAGAATAGAGTTACTTTATATTAAATAGAGGGGAGTAAAGGTAGGGGAAGGGGTATGGGGGTAGGAGGATAGTAGAGTGAAACAGACATTATTACTTCATGTACATCTATGACTGCATGACTGATGTGATCCCACAATATGTACAATCAGAAAAATGGGAAATTGTACTCCATTTATGTATGATTTATCAAAATGTATAAATGCATTCTACTGTCATGTATAACTAATTAGAAAAAAATAATTTTTTAAAAAAAATAGCCTGTTTTTGTGTTTAGCATTATAAATTACAAAAACTTTATCAATCAGTTCCTTATTCACATGTTAACTTCCACATTTAGCCATCAGTTAGGTGACCGATTTTGGTTAATATTGCATTATTTTATTTTTTTATTTAGAAAATGAAATATCTATAAATTAACTATAAATAATGCTTATACTCAAATTCAGTTTTATAGCATGATATTATATAGCAACAATCTTATGTCATTTACCATTATATAATAATCAAATAATTATGGTTAAAGTCTTAAGAAATTCAATGACTTTATTCACCCAATGTTTGAAGTATTTTTCAGGTCATCTCAAAGAGCAAAAAGAATCTGAACAATACCTAAGTGCTAGCATGGCACAATATGAGTATGAAAATTAGTAAATGAGTACATATTTCTTTTTTTTAATCTTTTTTAATTTTACAGGTTGCATTTTGATTCATTGTACACACATGGGGTACAACTTTTCATTTCTATGGTTGTACACAATGTAGATTCACACCATTTATGTAATCATACATATACGTAGGGTAATATTGTTTCATAAAAGTAAAACATCATATCCAAGTAAATATCTTGGATTCTCAAGAACTCATCCATCTGATTTTTGCTTCCAGGACATTATTATTATATATAAAAATACACCAAAATTGGAGTAGTTATTTTAAAAATTACACAGAATAGAACCCTGTGAGGATAGACATCAGGGTCATTAGGTCCATGATTAAAGATTTACTCCAATAATAGAAAATTTGTGGAATATTCAAATATACAGCATACTCATTTTATCTAATTTCTGGTTTAGTACTTAGTATATGTAAGCATTATATTTCTTTGATTTTCAAATTTAAAAAACATGTACATTTAGAAAACATTCTTTATAACTATTCTTATTTTTAAAAATTGTACACTAAGAATAATCTAGTATTGTTTGGGGAAATTTCTATTTACTTTGTACACTGCATTGGAGGATTTATCTAACCAGGTTCCTTGGAGCAGTTTTACAAATATTCAAAATGTTGCCAGGTATGCCACTTTTTTAATATGTTGAAATAAATGTGTTCTTTTACTAAACCATTATCTGATAATGTTTAAGTTTACCTCATGTGGTTGAGTAGGTAGTTTCTTTGTGTTGTTTTCTTTCTTTCTTTTCAAAGAAATCTAATCTGGAATGTATGTGATTTATGATTTTCTGCCTCTTATTCAGTAGTTTAAAGATCAAGATTCTTCATTGTTCAAAAGTAATACAGTTAATCTGTTCTAGGAGTCTCATGACCGTGCCTTACGCAAACTTTCAACTGGTGCTCTCTTTATACAACTTTCTAGGAGACTATTAGTACAGAAGGTGGTTTCTGATCTTTTCTTCCTAGGATCTCAGGGTTCTTATATTATTATTTCTAATAATAAGAAAAAAAAGGAAGGTAACCTCAATGAAACATTCATCATGCACCAGTCACTATGATAAACCCTCTACATGTATTTCAATCTTTGCAAGTGCCCTGATAAATAGTTATTATGATTCTCCTTTTTATACATGAAGAAAACAGACACTTGGAAATGATATGCTGGTTTTAGTAGTCTGGTAAAAGTGGAAAGTATTTTAAGTCTTAATTATCTGGTTCTAAAAAACATGCCTAATATGAAATATGGAACCATAACTCATTTGATAGAACTAATAATTTATTTTATAACCTGTATTTCCTAGTATTTAGAGAAAAATGAGACAAATATATCAGTCTAATGAATGGTTTTTATCTGTATAGCAGAAGAATTGTACATGGTTGATGTATGTTTAAAACAATTTTGCAGGTTGACTACAATTTCTAAGATTGACATGTACATCAAACAAATTAGCTCTTCAGATCATTATTATATGTCATAATTTTATCAATTCCAAAACTTCACAGAATAATTTGATTTATGATTTATGATTAGAAATGAATATATTTAGAATTACATAGCATGATTAATCAACATACTTACTTTAAATAATCACTTAGAACCTTGCTGTAGTTTAGATGTTGAATGTCTCCTGAAGGTTCATGTGCTAAAGACTTAGTCTCCTAGGTAGTGCTACTGGGACGTGATGGGATCTTTAGGAGGTGGAGCCTAATGAGATGTCCTTAGGTCACTGGGGGTATGTTTCAGCTCTGTTCTCTTTCTCTTTGCTTCCTGGCTGATAAATTGAGCAATTCTGTTTACCACACACTTGTGCTTTGATATGTTGCTATTCTGTAGGTGCAAAGTGGTAGGGCCACTCAGTTGTGGACTGAAACCTCCCAAACTATGAAATAAATAAACACATACTCTTTATTTTAATCTTTATTCTTTATTTTTCTCTTTATTTATTCTAACTTTATTATTATATATAAATTTTTATTATTCACTAATTAGGTTGCAAATAATAAAAGGTTGGGGTTCATGTTTTATTTTTGTCTTACCTATTTTAAGAGCTCAGATAAAATGTATTCTGGCTAAGAAGCTGTTTTAATTTTTTCTAAGTCTCTATTTGTTTGGTTTCCTCCAAAGAAACAGTGATGGTCATTTGTGATAACCTAGCACTTGTCAATACTTTTAAACAACATTTGAAACACTCATGTCTATAGAATACAATCCACTTATAATGTTGAAAGAAAGTGAGTTAGAGCCCAAAGGAAAGGGTTACATATTTGCCTGTATTTTCCTTCACTTGGTTTATTATTAGTGCACTATATTTATACATAATATTGAGGTTCATTCCTACATAATCCATACAAGTATGGAATATAATTTATTACAATTCAGCCATCAGTACTTTTCTTTTTCCTTCCCTCCTCCCCCTCCATTATTCTTCATAGGTTAATTGAGTTAAATTTTTTGTTATTGTGATGAGAATTTGACTAAGACAAATATTTTTTTATTCTTTTGTTAATAGTATTAAACTACAATACATTAAATTTTTAAAAATTTACAACTCACTGCAATCCATTATATCATAAAGAAAAATTCTCAGTTTTGCTACCATGATTTTTTTTTATCTACTAATAGCTTCCTAGAATTGTAAAGGTTTATATTCAGTAAATTTCTTTATTCATGGCAGGATATTTCATGAGATAAAATTTGCTTCATATATATTGCATTTCACAAGTGTATTACAAAATTATATGCAACTTACCTTATTCAGACCAATTATAGGCAGACATAATTAGATGATTTTCTGTTACTTACTCTGAGATTTAATTAGAAACATTTGACATATAATTTCTGCAGTTTCCTTTTTACTTCTAATTTTACCTCCAAATAGTATTATATTTTATATTTAATGAGAGAGACATTATCTGTCAGTTACACAAAGTTACAATAAAGTACTTCTAAGAGAAACAGGGTCTAGCATCTAGACCTCAATTTCTAATATCTTTCTCAATGAAAGGGTACAGAGGTCATTGGCAAAAAGGCTTATTATTGGACTAGGAGGAAAACATACAAGACAATGGACCCTAAAGATTCTTACAGTGTCATAAAGTAAAGAAATGCTAGAAAAGAAACCATCAACTGAAAGAACTCCCAATGACCACCAAGGCAGAAAAATGAGCAACAAAATAAAATAGCATGGATCTAACAAAACATATATAAAACATATCCATTTACCTATGCTAATATAAACAGAATGAATAAACAAATCAATAATTATATAAATAAATGAGAAAAGACAGGTCTTCCATGCAGAATTCCAAATAAATTATGTAAATACGCTAGCTAACATCAATAGATGTCATGTTGACAATAGGGACACTTGTTAGAACATGATAAAAATGAGCATTTTACTTTTTTGGTTTTCCTCCTAAAAATATAGCCCCAGTCCCATCACTTAAAAACAATAATAAAACAGATAAATCCCAACTAAAAAATACTCCATTGATCAACCTGTCTTAAAACTCCAGGCATCCATAGCAATGAAAATGTGAGAAACTGTCACAGGCATAGAGGGACTATGAAGTACATGTAATTTGAGACCCTAAAACAGAGAAAAAAAACACTGGATGAAAACTGAAAAATTCTTAGCGAAGTATGGACATTTTTTTAATAACAAGGTATAAAACGTTCAGAAATTGCTAGAAGTGTACAGGTAATGTAAGATATAAATAGTAGGGGAAACTGGGTGTAGGTTAAGGAACTCTTTCCTTGCCCTTTTTGTTAATCTACAACTGTTGGAAAATTGTCAGAAAGAAATTGATTTAAGAAAGGAAATAAAAAGAAGACTATCACTTGCAAACTGAGAGAGAGAAAGAGGGAGAGAGAAGAAAAAGGATAGAACAGTAACAGGTTCAGTCTCAAAAATGTAATTTATTCATTTATTTAATGAGTATTAACTGAACATCTGTCATGTACCCTATATTGGGGCAAATAATAATGATACATAAATGAATGAATTCATCTGCTTAATTCAGCTATCTTGATAATAGGGGAAAAACCTTCTATCTCACTGCTGTGGCTTGGATGTCATTTTTCCCACAAAATTTCATGGACTAGAGACTTGTTTTCCAATATGGTGGTGTGGAAAGGTTTAAGTGCTAGGGCCTAGTGAAAAATAATTAGGTCATGGGGTCTCTACCCTTATGAATGGATCTCTACTCTCTCTGGGAAGTAGGTGAGGTCTCCTGTTATTGGGTTAGTTCTCATGAAGGTGGGTTTTCATAAAGCAAAGGTACCTGATAGATTTGGTCATCTGTACACAAAGACAGTCTCCTTTGTGTCTGCCATGTGGTGACACAGTCAGAGGACTCTACAGGATACCAGTGCCATGTTGTTTGGACCCTCAAGCTGCCAGTATCATAAAAGTACTTTCATCCCTTTATTTCCTAAATTTCTTAACCTCAAGTTTTTTTTTATAGCAATGTAAAATGGATCAAAAAAAAAAAAAAAAAAAAAAAAAACCTCTTTAGTCACATCTGAGTTTCAGATTAAACGGCCTTCTCTGAATCATTTAAAATACCTAAGTCTTTCCTGCTCTTCAATCTTCCTTTTGCCTGCAACCTTCCTTGTCCTTGTTTATATGATGGATTGTTCTTTAGAGCTCAAGTGAACAATCACCTTCTCAGTGAGCTGCCCCTTACTCCACATGTGTAGATGGCCCCTGTTACTTTCTATCATGGAGCTGTGTTCTTTACCTTCATAGCAACTGTTGACAGCTATTTTGAGATCTCTCACATTTATTAAACACCTTATATGTGTTGTTGAACCATATATACTTGTTGATGGTAGTTTTGGTAAATATTCAATAAAAATCAGATGAATTCATGCATAAATAATGAAACTAATAAACAGGCAGGAGAGTTGTTTGCTTTGTTTTAGTTTTTCTAAAATTAAAGGGCTGACAATCAATACATGGACAAAAGAACTGAACAGACACATCACAAAATAAGAAATAAAATCAGTCAACAACCATGTGAACATAATTGCTGGTGGGACTGAAACCACTCTGGAAAGCAGTATGGTGACTCTTCAGAAAACTTAGAATGGAACCACCATTTGACCCAATTCTCCCACTCCTTGGCCTATACCCAAAGGACTTAAAATCAGTATATTACAGTGATGCAGCCACACCAATGTTTATAGCAACTCAATTCATGATAGCTAAGCTATGGAATCAACCTAGGTGCCCTTCAACCAATAAATGTGTAAAGAAAATGTGTTATATATACACAATGAATATTACTCAGCCATAAAGAAGAATGAAATTATGACATTTGCTGGAAAATGGATGGAACTAGAGACTATCATGCTAAGTGAACTAAGCCAATTCTCCAAAAACCAAAGGCTGAATATTCTGTCTAATATGTGGATACTAACACACAATAAGGGAGGTGGAGGGGACAATAGAAGCTTCTTGGATTAGACAGAGGAATAAAGGGAAGGGAGGGGGAGCAAGGTGAGAAAAGTAAAGACAGTACAGTGAACTGGACATATCTTTTCTATGTTCATATATGAATACATGACCAGTATAACTGCCCAACATATATAACCACAAGAATGGGAAGTTATACTCCATATATGTATAATATCTCAAAATACATTCTACTGTCATTTATAACTATAAAGAAACCAATCAATCAACAAACAAACACAAAATTAAAGGAGCAACTCAATTGAACAGCATCCTGAGCATATGATCCTGATTATATGTTCTTAAAGTTTTGAGTCTTTAGTATAGTTATTACAGCAGATTTAGACTTGTTTAAAGTCTATGTTATGATTTATGAAATGTGCACTCAGATAAGGACTTAATTATAAAAAAATTGACTTGAGTTATAGAGGAAAGCATATGAACATCTATTGATGATTTTTACTATGTTGCACATGTTCATGATAGGTTATCTTATTTGAATACTCTCTTCAAAAGAGAGCATTAAGAATAATTTTGTTAATTTTACAAATAGGATACTTAGAGAAATTAGAGCTATTAAGCTGCCTGTCCTATGTGGCAATTAGTAATTGGTAGATTGATTTGCTCTTCCCACTCATAGGAAGATAAGGGTCCTGTCAAAGTGGGAAGACCTGAACCTGGGATGTCTGGTTGCAAAGTCTATGCACTTTATAACACATCTTAACTCTCTGCTACTTAGAAATCCTACTGATCATAATAATGAAGCAGCATTCCAATCAGCATTATACCTTGAAAATTTCCCTCTGCTTCAAAAACAGGCATAATGGAGACCTACACGTATGCAAGCAGAGATCAAGTGAGACAGAGAGAAGTCATCCATAGAATATTCATACTTAGTTTTTTTTTTTTTCTGTTTGTCTCTGAAGAAAAATTATGTTTGAAGGTCATAAATAGAATAGAAACACAAACTAGGGAATGGGAGCTAACGTTACAGGCTTTCTGGGCTATATGGCCTGGAGCATGCACAGCAGGTAGTATAGATGGAATCTCTAGGATCTTCCCATGAGAATGAAGTAGAACACAGAGAGGTAGGGACAGTGCTTGGACTTCACACATAAAAAGAAAATAAAAACATGACTGTTTCCTGGGCTGTAGAAATACACTTTTCCATAGGACAGGATGAAGACAACATAAAAATGTCACATACTCAAAACCAGCAAGTGAGTTTCCCTAATTAGATTGGCCCATAACCCAACACACCCAGAAGACTGAGTATCAAACAGTAGAATGATTATATACAGTGTGGTTAACAGATGGACACATAAAAACAATGAGAACAGTGTTTCAACTCAAAAAGAGCTTGAAATCTATAATAAAAAGGTGTAGAAATTAAGACCTGGGCAAGATATTCAAAAAAATCAATAATGTGATTAGAATTTTACTCCAGAATATTTCATTGCCTAAGGTATCTCTCAAATATTTAAAGAATGCATGATTAAATTAAAACTCAAGTCTCAGATTATGAAATCAATCTATTATTTTTGTAATCTTCAAAGTGACCCACTATACAATACACAGGTTAAAAGGAATATAGTACAGGGGAAAATAAAGGGAAATAATACATATAAAAACTCAGGATATGGCTAAAAACTGAGAAAAATCATATTTATAAATCTTTGTTATATAACTTTAAAAAACTTTTAGTGAGATAATCATTCAAATGAACACCAACCAAAGATGTAATAAGATTTAATAAAAGAAAACAGGAAAAAAAGGGGAAATAATCGTAATTAAAGGTAGAAGAAATTATGAACAAAGAGGACACTGAAATAACTGAAAGATATTTCTTGGAGAAGAACAATAAAATTGACAAATCTCAAGTAAGTTAATAAATGAATGAAATACAAAAGAGGAGAATTTAAATCTACTGATGATTATATATACATTTCAATTCATATTTTAGAAATTAATAATATAGAAAAATAAAATTATACATAGGTTGAACAAAATACAAACCAATTTGAACTGATCAATAAACCTTAAAACTATTGAAATGAGAATATAAAATTTACTCTAGTAAAGTATCATGAGTTCAGACCCATTTAGAGTTTTTGTTTTTTTAAAAAACAGTGTTGAACCTATTCTGTGAAAGTGTTAAAAAATGATCATTGTGATCAACACATATTTGAAGGAAAAGTCAAAAATATTTGGAAGGCTTGATATAGTTTTTTTTATTTTACACAGTGTTTGTACAGAGATAAAGAGAATAGTACATATAGTGAACATTTCAGTTGATTGTTAATGTGTTCATCATTTTCACATAATTTAAATAACCCCAAAGCTACACATACTATACTGGAATATAAGTCAATATTTTGTTATTTCGTTGAATACTTTTAATTGAATTTTTAATTAATTTAACTTTGTTTTGTGATGGTTAAATATCTGCCAAACTTAATAGTTTCCAAAAACAATAACAGTTTTCCTAGTAAAATCTGAAAACTCCAGACTCTGTTCCTAAAAATTTTAATGTCAATTGTTATAAACTTCTGTGATTTACTAAACACAATATAAGATGTTTTTCTCATCTGATCTTCTAAAACTTTTTTCCAAATAATTTCTGTGTATGACAGTCATTGATTTGTGCCTTGAAAGCAACAATTTAAATGTTGGCATTTTTTAACCAAGGGCAAAGGAAATACTGTTGTTACTGAATTCCAGAAAAATAGACCATAACCAGGTCAGGAAGGCAAATACTTATTTGGTTTTTTTCCAAAACATTACCTTTGTAGAATGTTAAATATAATTTCTTTTTCCATTTTTTTCTTTTTTTTAAATAAGAGAAATTTTTTCCCAATTTAAAATAGTGAACATTCCCCCCCCCCAAAAAAAAAAGAATTAGAAAACCATATTAATGCAGAAAAATTAAGGTGAAATTCCTCAAATTTCTATTCCTAAGGTATAGATTCTTACAACATTTCCTTATCATATTATTCTTGAATTGACCTAACATGCAGAGTTCCTCAGTTTAAATCTCTGGTTTTAAAATACAATACCTGTGGATATAATTTTAATTAACTTTATAACAAATTCTTGGTGAACACTTAAGTCAAATCAATTTGTTTTGGCTTTAAAAATTCTTTAAAAAGTCTTTCACCAAGAATCCATTCCATTCATTTTCAGGATCTTACATATGTGCATAAAACTGTATTATTCATAAACTGTATAGATTTATAACAATAAACATTTCAAATTTTTAATGTAAATTAATCATAAAACTGTCTAAGTCTGATAAGGATAAACTAGATTATCAAATAAAGCTTGATTGACTTATTAATACTTTACCTTTTTATCAGACTGTTTTAGAACTTTATAGTTTTCTAGAAAATACAGATTGGTCATTCTTAATCTGAAAAATTTGAAAACTGAATTGTTCAAAATCCAAAGGTTTCGATGCTGTCATCAGACCACAAGTGGAAAATTCCACCACTCCTTATGTGATGAATCAGTCAAAATGCAAACTTTGAGCTATGTTATATAAGCTGTTGTGTATGAAACGTGAATGAATTTTACTTTTAGAATTTGGTTCCATCACCAATAGTCTCATTATGCAAATGCCGTTAATCCAAAATTTGGAAAAATCAGAAAACTTCTTATTTCAGGTATTTCAGATAAGGGATACTTAACCTGTACTATCTTCAGTTCTGAAATTATTAGTTTCAATGAATCCTCTACGACCTGTGCTCTGCTCTATATTGAACAGACACATGAAGAACTGTGTCCTTTGAGGCCCATCCCATAAATCTACCTAAATTTCTTTCTCTAACCTCCCTTCCTCTATATAATATTGTTCCTTTCAAGCACTAACCACTAACCAACTCAATGAATAATATCCAAAATTTTGGGGGTTCTTTAAATCAGACCTTTTATCTTTTCTGACAAAAGAAACCTTAGTGCTTAATACTCTGCCTAATTAAGAGAATGTTTCTCTTATTACTGTCCCTTTGACCACGCCAGGCAGGGCTGAAAGATGATCCTTACACAAATGCACTGAGCAATTCCACTTGAGTTTTGTTTTCTTTTTCATCAGCTGGTCACATTAGGCACAGGGACATAGGTGGAAGCAGAGGGAGCAGAAATGTTGCATCAGAGATAATGAAAGGACATTCGGAGTGACCTTTTGAGAAATGCTGAGTAAGTCTTTTGGATCCACCCAGGTCCACATATATCATTTTCCTGGAACAATAGATTAATTCTGCATTGCACTGACTAAGGCTTACTGTCTCTGACAGAACCAAGTTACTGACAGACAATTATAATTACATAGTCACTTATCTCCTGTGGTCAGGCATTTGGTCTCCACTAGGTGTTTGTATCTTGCCAGGAGATGTTTTTCGAATAATGAGTCATTTTCATTATTACAGAAAACAGCATTCTTCCAGAACCCAGAACCTTCCTTTGAGGTTCTCAAGGAACACAATATAATATATTTAATTTCATGAATATCTCTACCATCGTGAATTTAATTTCCCAAGTGACAGGGTACATTAACCAAAGCTTGGATCAGTGGGAGAGCACTCTCTGATTCTCTCCCTTTTTTAAAATTGGCAGCTTTCTGAATCATTGTTAGAGACTGGGTCTAAGAAATGTTCCCAAGTGTTGTATATTTCCTCATAAATGTAAAACAAAAATAAAACAATGAATGCCACGCTTCTTGTTTAGCGTTGGAGGAGTAAGGCTCTGTCATTATCCTTTGTGTCATCAGAATGTCTCTTCATGCCCTAATTTTTAGCCCTGTAATTTACCTACACTGCTGTGGCATGCCCTTGAAATCTGTAGCATTTCTTTCTCACCCTCTCATATGGATGCATCTAATAAGGGCATTAGGACTACTTGATGTTCTCTGCTTAGCAGGTTCAATTAGTATAATATCTCCAGGGTGGTGAACAATTTGAATAAGCTGCACAATATTAACAGGATAAGGAATTCGTGAAACTATAGTGGAATACATGAATGTTAACTTGGTGGTAAATAGTGAATTTCTGTCCTTTCCAGGGGAATGTCAAATAACTTTGATCACCTTTCCTAATCAGGATTTAAAAGAATTGCTCATGTCAAATACCAGAAACTGTTGAATCGTATCAAATCACTAGATCTAGTATAGCAACATATACTAAAGTTGTTATTGGTTCACTTAATATTAGTCTACTGCCACCTACCAAAATTTTTCTGTTGGTTGGATATTTTTGGATTACACCTGAGGCATACAAATGTCAAGTTATGGAGATTTTGAATCTTCTTATGTTTGTATAGTGAGTGCTATTTGTTTTAGAAGGTACATTTCTTGGCTAGATTTGAACTGGAAACTGGGGACAGCAATTCTGCCTCATATCAATTTTTTTTTTCTAATTGAGTTGCTTTAAGTTTACTCTGCACAACCCATGATGTGAGACTCTGTCAGAATTGTAGGAAGAGAGACATGAATGATAATGCCCTTTCTAGCATTATCTTCCAGGACATCCCTACTCCTTTCAGTATTCATGCTGTACATTGTTCTCATTCTCCAAACCAGGATATCTGTAGGTTTTTCCATGTTCATTCTGAGACTGTGGTGCTTGCTAAACACACTCTATTTAAACCTAGGCTAAAAGTCACAGCATCGGGGATTTAGGGATTTATTTGACTATTTTACCTTCTCCAAGCAAGTGTATATTCCTCAGCAAAGTTGGTTTCTTATCTCGAATCCTACCTGTGTCAGCTTCTACCTCAGTTCAGATCTTTTGTCTTTAGTTAAGTCTTTCAAGCAAAGAGGCTGGGCACTTCAAATACAGTGTTCTGGAATCTGTCAAAAAAAAAAAAAATAAGCAGCATTTGAAGATATTTGGTTTTCTACTCTCATTTTGAAAAATACACTCACTGGTTATAGAATTCTGGGTTGACAGATATTTTTCTTCTTTTAATGTTTTAAAGATGTACAGAGAGTTTGACATCAGGGAAAGTGAGAAATCAGGAAAAAGATAATATAAGTGCCATGCATTTTAGAAATTTTCTCATCAAAAAGCTTTAGAAATATGAATTCTAACACAAGCAAAAGATGAACATTTGTGAAGCTCTGGACTTATGATGGCTCTTCAGAATAGTCTCATTTGAGGCAAGCAACCTGTCTCTTGCCCTCTTCACTTCTCTAGCGTGGCCTTCTAGTAGACCTTGCTCCTCTCTACAGTCCTCATTAATAGATTCTCTACTGCTGTTCTCATTAACAAATGCCTTCTACACTAGAAAAACCAGTTTGATCTCTTTGTCAGGACTTTATATTTGTACTTTTAAAATGTCTTTTTATGGTGCTTTACAGGGAAATTCCATTGTGTTCTCAACTTAGTCATTTAGAATCAGAGAGAAAATCTTTTTAAGACCTTTCTATTCAATTTGTAACCAGAAATAGAATTGTAAAAATTGTGCAGCATCACTCTCCTAGCAGTTAAATTGTCAACCATCTCAAATATTAAAATGTAACTGGGAAACAAGAAATAAGTAGAAAGGACAAGAAAAGTAGCTTTAAGAATAATTCTCTTCTTGCCAAGAGTCTGAAAAATTTAAATGTACTCGCAGCCTTCTTTGGTTTTGTGTTCCCATTTTATAGCAGCATGTTTCAAGTAGAACCAATAAACTGAGAACGTATAAGGATATAATGGGAAAAGAGACTGGTATCGAAAAAAAAATACAAAAAGCCAAGAGAACTTGGAAAGCAAAAATGCAAATAATTCATTAGCACCAGCATGAAGAATTGTGTACACATGAAACATAGGGATTTATCTAGTTTTTATGACATGATTCAGTCAGTGGTGTTTTCAGTATGAAAGTGAGACATCAGAAGAAAGTTAATATAATAAAATGTCATGTAATTTAGAAATTTTCTCATTTAAAAATAGCAATATAAAAACGTAGTCACTTATATATATTTATTTTTAATATCAAATTCATAAAGCATCTATTTTTATCTTAAATTAAAATTTGATATCATTATCAACCAAGATCTGTTTTCTGAAAGGGATAAGGAATATAAACTCAAACATGTCTTTGTTCTTCCCTGTACCAGATATGGAATTTCTCATTTTTTCTTACAAGAATTTAAAAATCCAGCAGAGTATGATTCTTGGGACAAAACTATTAGTCAAATTAAAATTATAATTTTAAGAAAGCAGCTTATGCTTTTTATAAATACTTTTGGAAATATATTTATATGGAAAGACAAAAGGGTAAGCATGAGGTTAAATAGCTTCTCCCTTTAAAAAAATTATTTTGTCTTACTATTGGCCCTTATTGATTTTGCCAGTTATTTTTTAAATTAACATGTTTATTTTACAATTATAGACATATTAAATGCCAAGAAATTAAGTAAAATGGAAGACTCAAATTATTTCACATCAACCATGAAAATAGGAAGTGGAAGGAATTCAATAAAGAAGCAATATTTTTATCTTAAAAGCATATGATTATTTTCAGAGAATTTGAGTTGTTACCATGCTTTTCTTCATTTTAGTATATACATAATACTGAGCAAAAAAACTGTCTTTATGTGACTGTTCCTCATCTGTACTGCCTAATTAATATCGATTATAATTTCAACATATTTTGTTACACAAAAAGAATAGCATCAAGTATATATCATAATTGATTTGTATACAAAATTGAGCTGTAAATGAATTTTTTAAACACACGACTCTCTTACTTAGTCTAAAATATATTAGAATTTGTTAATCAATCTTCCTTCTTCCTTTGGTAAATATTTATCCTTTCAAATATACTTGGGAATCAATCTAACCAAAGAGGTGAAAGATCTCTACAATGAAAACTACAAAACATTGAAGAAACATATTGAGGAAGACCTCCCAAGTTGAATCAGGAAGAAATACACAATCTAAACAGATCAATTTCAAGCACCTAAATAGAAGAAGCCATCAAAAGTCTACCAACCAAGAAAAACCCAGGACCAGATGGATTCTCAGCCGAATTCTACAAGACCTTTAAAGAAGAACTGATACCAATACTCCTCAAAGTAGTCCAGGAAATAGAAAAGGAGGGAACCTTTCAAATGCTTTCTATGAGGCTAGTGTCATTCTGATAACAAAACCAGACAAAGACACATCAAGAAAAGAAAACTTTAGACCAATATCCCTGATGAACATAGATGCAAAAATTCTTAACAAAATACTGGCAAATCACATACAAAAATATATTGAAAAGATAGTGCACCATGATCAAGTGGGGTTTATCCCAGGGATACAAGGCTGGTTCAACATCCAGAAATTAATAAATGTAATTCATCACATCAATATGCTTAAAGTTAAGAATCACATGATTATTTCAATAGATTCCGAGAAAGTATTTGATAAAATACAGCACCCCTTCATGCTTAAAACACTAGAAAAAATAGGAATAGTAGGAACACACATCAACATTGTAAAGGCTATCTATGCTAAGCCCATGGCCAATATTATTCTTAATTGAGAAAAACTGAAAACATTCCCTCTAAAAACTGAAACAAGACAGGGATGCCCTCTTTCACCATTTCTATTCAACATTGTCCTTGAAATATTTGCCAGAGAAATTAGACAGACCAAAGAAATTAGAGGATACAAATAGGAAAATAACTAAAGTTGTCACTATTTGCTGATGACATGATCCTATATTTAGAAGATCCAAAAAACTCCACTAGAAATCTTCTAGAACTAATAAATGAATTCAGCAAAGTAGCACAATATAAAGTCAATACACATAAATCTAATGCATTTCTATTCATAAGTGATGAATCCTCAGAAAGACAAATGAGGAAAACAACTCCATTCACAGTAGCATCAAGAAAAGTAAAATATTTGGGAATTAATGTGACAAAAGAGGTGAAAGACCTCTACAATGAAAACTACAGAACATTAAAGAAAGAAATTGAAGAAAACCTTCGAAAATGGAAAGATCTCCCATATTCCAGGATGGTCAGAATTAACATTGTCAAAATGATCATTCTACCAAAAGTGTTATACAGATTCAATGCAATTCCAATTAAAATGTCAATGACATTTCTCATAGAAGTAGAGAAAGCAATCATGAATTTCATCTGGAAGAACAAGAGACCTCGAATAGCCAAAACAATCCTGAACAGAAAAAGTGAAAAAGGAGGTATCACAATACCAGACATTAAACTATACTACAGAGCAATAGTAACAAAAACAGCATGGTATTGGCACCAAAATAGACAGGCAGACCAATGGTACAGAATAGAAGACACAGAGACAAAACCTACATAAATATAGTCACCTCATACTAGACAAAGGAGCCAAAAACATAGAATGGAGAACAGATAGCCTGTTCAAAAAATGGTGCTAGGAAAACTGGAAATTCATATGTAATAAAATGAAATTAAACCTGTATCTCTCACCCTGTACAAAACTCAACTCAAAATGGATCAAGGATCTAGGAATTAGACCTGAGACCCTTCACCAGATAGAAGAAAAAGTAGGGCTGAATTTCCATTACATTGGCTTAGGACCAGACTTCCTTAACAAGACCCCCATAGCACAAGAAATAAAAACAAGAATGAATAAATGGGATAGGTTCAAACTAAAAAGTGTTTTCTCAGCACAGGAAACAATTAATAATGTGAAAAGAGAGCCTACAGAGTGGAAAGAAAATCTTTTCTACACACACTTCAGAGAGGCACTCATCTTCAAAGTTTGTAAAGAACTTAAAAAACTTTACACCCAAAATACAAAGAACCCAATCAATAAATGGACTAAGGAAATGGGCAGACACTTCACAGAAAAAGATACAGGTGATCAACAAATACATGAAAAAGTGCACATTATCCCTAGTAATTAGAGAAATACAAATTAAAACCACTCTAAGATTTCATCTAACTCCAATTAAAATGGCAATTATCAAGAACACAAGCAATAATAAGCATTGGCATGGATGTGGGGAAAAAGGCACACTTGTACATTGTTGGTGGAATTGCAAACTGGTGCAGCCACTCTGGAAAGCAGTCTGGAGATTCCTTAGAAAACTTGGAATGGACCCACCATTTGACCCAGTTATCCCACTCCTCAGTTCATACCCAAAGAACTTAAAATCAGCCTACTACAGTGATGCAGTCACAATGTTCATAGCAGCTCAATTCACAATAGCTAGATTGTGGAACTGTCACTGGCTCTTTGCAGTACCAAATTCGCGGGTATTTGTCACCACCTGCAGCAACAATTTGCACAGGTCTTTATGGATGGTGGACTGGAAACTGAGCTACTTCTATTTCTGAGCTACTTCCTTACTTGCTTGTTTGTTGAGGATAGAGAAAATGAAGTTTATTTGCTTTGAGAGGAGAGAGAGAGAGAGAGAGGCTTTGCTTATCGGAGAGAGAGAGAGGCTTTGCTTATCGAAGAGAAAGAGAGACTTTGCTTAAGAGAGAGAGACTACACTTTCAGAAATCCATGTCTTCTTAGTTCTGCTGCTTCTTCTTAAAGGTGCATCCTGCATCCTGTGAACTAAGGGTGCGTCTACCTAAGGTGCTTTAGTGATGTGTCCCGCGTACTGCAATCTGTGATCTGCAACCTAAAGATGGTTCTCAGTTCTCCACTCTGCGATCTGCCTTCCACTGCTGCCCCTACTAGCTGCTTCTATCTGCTTGCCACTTCTTCTTCTTCCTTTCTGTTAATGGCTTCTCTGCTTCTTTCTGCTAGCTGCTGCTCCTTGCTTTCTATCTACTGCCCGCTTATATTCCCTCCAGGAGGCAGAGGGCGGGGCCACGCTAGTTGACATCAGGTGAGGAGCCAGCTGCCCAATCATGAGCAGGCGCGAGTAGGAGCACTCAGGGACACCTTTGCACCTGTACCTCCAATGTGATCAAAACAGCTTCTGGCTGGCTGCCAGGCGCCATCTTGGCGAGTCTGCATGGCATAGCCCCCAACATGGAACCAACCTAGATGCCCTTCAATTGATAAATGGATTAAGAAATGGTGATATATATACACAATAGAATATTTCTCAGCCATAAAGAAGAATAAAATTATGGCATTTGCTGGCAAATGGTTGAGGTTGGAAAATAGCATGCTAAGTGAAATAGGCCAAGCCCAAAAAACCAAAGGCCAAATGTTTTCTCTGATAAGTGCATGACAATACATAATGAGGGGGGAGGGTGATGGGAACAAGAGTAGAATGCAGGAAATTTGGATGGTGTAGAGGAAAAAAGGTGTGGGAGGGGTGGGAATGGAAAAACAGTAGAACAAAACAGTATTACCCTATATATATATATGATTACATGAATGGATGAATGGTGTGAATCTACATTGTGCACAACCATAGAAATGAAAAGTTGTACCCCATTTGTGTACAATGAATCAAAATGTGTCTGTAAAAATTTAAAATATTTTTAAAAAATCAAATATAACTCTTTTTCACCCTGATTCCCTTGAATGAAATTTTGGTCTGTATGTATCAGTATGTATTTATCAAAAAGAAAATTCTAAAAACAGAATGCAAATTATAAAAAAAGAAGATGATATAACTGTATCTCATCACTAACTGAGCATATATATACACATATATATATACATACATATATATTAGGAAAAAATAATATATATATAAATATATATTAGGGAAAAAAGTTCTTACAAATAATATGAAATTTGACAAGTAAGTGAATAAAATGTATTTTCCACTAGACACTAAGAAAACAATATATTCACTTTTATATTTGAAAAACAATAAGCTAATGACTTTTTCTCACATTCTTGAAATATATCATATCCTTCTAACAAGTCATAAAGAAAGATAAAATTATAAATTATAAATACAATAAGAAGGTATTGGATAAAGGGAAACGATTTAAGGAATTATTTTGACTTCCAAGTTGTTCTATTTAAGAAAAACATGTTATAAGCCTACAGCTGCCAAGCCACAGACAGATTCCTTTGATAGATCTGAGTAATTAAAAACTTTCAGAAAAAGATTCATTATTCTGAGGAAGGAGAAAGGGTTAAACTGAACAGGTAGGTAACTTGGGCTCCCAAGGTCAGAGCTGTATAGCAGGTCTGAGTAGCTATATACACAAGCCAGGGCTCATCAGAGGCCAATTCCCACGTAAGCAGAGAGAGAGAAAAAAAGAATTAACTGATAGAGTGACATCTACTACTTGTATTCAGTCACCAACTGGACCAAAAACACATGAAATGCTCAAGGATCCTGAGTATCTTACTCAGGATCGATTAGGGGATTAGCTCCTTTAACCCCTGTAGATTCATATAAACCCCCAGACAACAGTCACTCTTTAATATCCCTCTCTTGGGACTCCTCCCTTTTAGGAATTGTGCTCTGGTTTCTTTCTATTACTTTAGTAAATTCTGTTACTTTGCTCTCACCCTTGTGTCCATGGATTTCATTCTGGCAAAGAACCCAACCCCATGCTCCATGCTAGAATTCTAGATGCCACTAAAAGAATTTGTGATTCACTGGAAGAAATCAAATAACAAAAAATAAACCTCAAAAGTTGATTCCAACCTTCATTGACTTTGAGCATTCAAGGTTTCATTGGAGGAAATAGCTGGCAGATGGGATGGAAAACAAGAGAACTTGGAGTGGAGGCTGAAGATGTGACTGAACTGTTGTAATCTCACAATCTTTAACAGATGAGGAGTCCTTTGTCTAGGAAGAGCTAAGAAAACGTTTTTTTGAGATGGATATACTGCTGATAAAGCTTCTTTGGACACTGCTGAGATGACAACAGAGGATTTGCTTAGATAAAGCAGCAGCATAGGGCTTGAAAGAATTGACTCCAATTTTCAAAGTTTTGAACAGTACCAATTACACAAAATCTGTTCATGAAAGGAAGAGTCAATTGACGCAGCAAACTTAAACTTCGGTATCGCGTTTAAAGAAGTTGCCACAGCCACACCACCTCTCAGCAACCACCTCTGATCAGCCAGCACATGTTCACAGAAAAGCAAGTTCTGCCACCAAAATAAATAATATGTACATACCTAAAATAACAACTCTCTGAAGTTGCACATGATGGGTGACATTTTTAACAATAAAACATTTGTAATCAAGTTATGAATAGTGTTTTAGGCATGTTATTGCATACTTAATACACCATAGGACAGAAATTTTATATATGCACTGCAATTTTTTTTTAAAAAATTAGGAAAACATGTGATTCATTGTGATATTCATTTTGTTTGCAGTGGTTTGCAACTAAACCTACAAAGTCTGTAAAGTACACTTATAATTATTATTAAATATTTTAGTATCATCCTTAAATACATGTTAGGTGGAAGTCACAAAAGGAACTTTTTGTGCACACATAAACCTCGAAAGAAGAAAAAAAGACAGGCATTTCCAAAGAGGACTCAAAATGGGGAACAATAATGTATCATCTGTATACTAAATGCTTGATGAAAACATACAGAAGCGAACTAGAGATAGAAAACAAAATTTACTTTCAAATCATCACTCCAAATTGAATATTACAGAGGGAATCTCTTTTGATCTCAAGGTGTCAATTTTCAAGGAAGTATCTGTAAGCTCGGGGACACGGTTAGCAGCCAAATAAAATTGGACAGAAAGCGGCTGAAGCAAGCTTTATTGGAATTTGGCTCTCTGGCAAAAATTCCAGCCCCACAGGGTACAGGTCAGGGTAAGGAGCCGGAGAAAATCGCACGTGGCCCCGGCTGCCCAGGGTCTTTATAGGCTGGATTGGGCAGGGATCCTACTGAGTGACAGATGGAGTTAAGGGTCAGTGGAGTTTTTCTGCCCATTTGATTGTTCACCATGTGGTGCGCTGCCCTTTGCCTCAGTTGCTCTGCTCTCCCTCATATAGTCGCCCAAATTCTGACCTAACATTCTGACCTTTTGGGGGATATAGGGTGCCAGAATTCATCTGGCTACTTCCTGCATGTTAGGGGGCATCATGGGGAAAAAAAGATTCCTGTTCTAGGTCGGTGAGGAGGAGGCTATAAGAGTGTAGGAGCATCTGACTGTATGTCACCCTGGCAACATCGCTCATGCAGTTCCAGGCAAACCTGAGAAGACAGGGCGCAATCATTAGCAGAAATTTTATCACAAATAGGGGAGTAAGGGTAGCAGAGAGCCAGGTGACAAGAGTGGAGTTCAGTCATCCTGACCAGGGGTCATTTGATTCTTCTTGCTTCAGCCTTTCATTTAGACGTCTGAGGGTTTTGATATTTTTTCCAGGGGCAGTGACTGCATAACCAAGTTCTCTTGTTGGTATATCCTGTGTTTAGTAGAGATCTCTATATTTCTGTGACTTAGGGCTAGGTAATCATACTAGCAAGCATAGATTAACCCTACCTATGTAGGTAGGAGGATCTATAGGCCTTAAACTGACTAAAAACTCCTGATTTTGGCAGTTTCTCTTGAGAGTTAGCAGATACATCTGCTTAAGAATCTTTCTCTTGTAATTCCAGTCTTTATTTATTCTAGGGGAGTTTAATACAAGTGTACATCTTGGGTTGCATTTGACTATTTTTTTTTAAATGCCCAAGAATGGCTATATTTTGGTTTTAACTATTTTGTTATGTGTCTAAGATCAAGTTGGTCAAATTGAGATGTTCCTGTCTATTAAGAGTTGGCTGAACTACCACAGATGTCACTGGTAGGGAACTTAAGTTCAACTTCTTGGCTCCGTTAGTGCTGTCTGTTAGGCAGGGTCTCCTTGATGAGGTGGTTTCCCTTGGAAGCACCAGGGATGTCTCCCTTTTCCAATGATCCTCCTCTGCAGCAGTTGCACTGATTGGTTTTTCATCCTCCAGTTGTCTCGATAATCTCCCTGATCGGGAGGCTGTGTGGCCCAGAGTTGCAAAGCTCCTTAGAGAAGTTCTCTTGTACCCTGGATTCAGGCTAACTCAGGGCAAGAACAAAATATTAGCTGTTCTTGGCCTCTGTATTTAATCTCAATGTCTAAATTTGGTTTTAACCATCCAGCAAGCCAGTCTCACCAGTCATAAAGTAAGAGTACTGGGCTTTAATTTCAATGTGTATGACTTTACAGATATTCACCCCCTTTTATCTAATTGGGATCTACATTATCTGTCCTATAGGTGATGGCTTACTATTTCAAGTTAATTTACGGTGTTTGCTCTTGAAGCAGTACTTCTACAAAAAAATCAATCAGGCAACAGTTATAGAGTTTACTAGGAAAATAAAAAAATGGAATCACCAACAGAAAAACATTCAGTTTGTGCAATAGCTATCTTGAATTTTGACTGAGTTATTCATTATATCCCCTGTTTGAGATCACAGTAATCTTTACAACAAACATCAAACTTTTGAACACAACTTTAAATGAGTTAAAGTCTGGCTTACTTTGGAGTCATTCTAACATGCAGCAGGGTTGTGAAGCAGAGTCTTACCTCAGGTAAGGTGGGGCTCTTCACAAATCTTAGGTAAAATGTTCTAATTCTGAAGCTGATTTTTGCCTCTTTTGCTATGACCAGCATGACCAAATTCTTAAGTTCTTTGAGGGGCAAAGGAGGATTAGAAAATAAAGATTCATAAACACAGATTTTGAAGATTAAGCTGAGATCAGATGGAACTCTGTTCTCTGATGGAAATGCAGATCTAAACAGTTACTTCAGCAATCTTCATTTATACATGTCTTATTATCAGGTTGAAGACTATGTAAGCATTATTCTTTGTTTTCAGGAAAGTTACAGAGACTAGGATATCTATGTAACTTTTTCACAGCTGCAAAGTGCAATGTTAGGAGCTCTGTGTAGCTCTCAAGAAAATCCACTGTCCAAAGTTACTGTAAGGTGGGCAGGAACCAGAGAAGGGAGCTGAGGAAACACTGGTTATCTAGCAAAAGAATTCCTTCCTGCCCAAGAGCTATGTGCCTGAGATCAATGTCAGAGCTGATAGGACTCTTGCACAAGGCTTCCCCAGAGAGGGTACTGCCACAGAAGTTAGGCATCTTGTGCTCCTGCACAGGAACACTCCCAGGCACAAGGCATGTAACAGCCATGAGATATTCAGAGATGAAAATCTCAGTCACTGTCGTCCCATTTTTGCTATCGTGCACCGCACTCTTTCTTAAATGACATTTTAAGAAGTTTACAAAGAATAAAACTTAACAGACACAATGTCAAGGGTAAATTAGTGTTTTTAAAGGAATCCTTGTCATTTTAACATATAGATTAAACTTCAGTTTATATCAGCACTTTAGTATTTGACCTTAGGAAAAACCTTCAATAGCTTTAACTGATTGTTTCATGTACGTATAACCAACTTAGTTATATGCAAACTTGTTGAAATTTGCCCTTTACTTACACAGACTTTCTTAGCACTTACTTTGACCCTCATATTTTTCATCACACAAGAACTTTCTTACCCAGAAACGTTCTTTACCCCTCTACTGAATACATTCCCATACTTAGAACCTTCTGTTTTTCTTTGTGATCTGGTGAGCACTTTGTGGTGAAAAATCCACACTCCTTCCAAGTAGCCCAATGTGAGTGAGCAATCAAGAAGAGATATTTGGAATCTGTGTAGATGTTAACCTGTTTACCTTTGGATGGAATTAGAGCCCTAATCAGAGCAAAGAGTTCGGCTTTTGGGGAAGTGGTTCCTTCTTGAAGGCAATTGGCTTCCAGAATTGAGGCAGTGGTGACTGTTGGGGTCTTTAGCCCCCTTGCTCTTTTCGAACAGCGACAAGGGAAGGAAGCACTCCCCAACAAGGCCAGACCGGGAAAGGTAAGGCTGACTGACCTCCTGCACCCAGTCCTCCAGGCGGAGGACAATCAGACGCCTCAGGGAGACCAGTCACAGCAGGAACTCGTTTATTGAGGAAGCCACACAGCTTTTATGCAGGGTGGGGGCTAGGCGGGAACCAATCAGCTTAAAGGTCAGCAAGGCAGGGGGGGTTCACACAGGTGAGAGTCCCATAGGACTATATGGCAAGCACGAGTTGATCACGTTCATGGAACTGTTGTTAACCAATCCCTGACGGTGGTCTGGTTTATCGTCATTAACTTTTGAAACCGCCTTTGAGGCCTTGATCTTGCTCACTTGCCAGGGAGTAAGGAGTCAGCCTGAGTTAGTTAACGTTCATTAGTCCCAACAGTGACTACTACATAAGCAGTTCTACGGCGTCCATCAGGCCCAAGCATGGAATTGTCATCTACAAAAATGGTTAGGTCAGGTGAGGGGAGTGGGTAATTGAAGAGGTCTCCACGAGGTAAACACAGGGCCTCCAGCACCTGTGGGAGTGGAAGGCATTTATGGTTTATGAGGTCCGGTAGTCGATGGGTGGAAAACACAGTTATTGGTTGGAGTAGGGTGAGTTTTAGAGCTTCTTTAGTTAATTCAGCTGCTGCAGTCAGTGCCCGGAGACACGGTAGCCACCCACAAAAGGCAGAATCAAGCTGCTTGGAGAGATACACCTGTAGGAAGGTCCGGTTGGTTGTGTAAGGAGGCCAGTGGCAACACCCTGTAAATTAATTAGATGTTTCCAAGAAACACATTTGAGTAATCCCACACATGTCAAATCCTTATTTTACTGTAAAAACCAAGATATCAGATAGGTGTATTGAACAGTATTTGTGTTCTCTTTTTTGTTGGAGACAAGTTCTAGAAACAAATGATTACTAATAATTAACATTTTTAAATTTGACCACCTGGAGACTTGTAAGTATCATGTAAACAATTTTTGGACACACAATACACAAAATGTTACACACAACACAAAACAAAGACCTTGTAGTTTTTACAGGTGATATTTTCATTACAATGTAACATACACTCAAAAACTCGAGTTCAATAAAAATAGGACTGATCAAAATATCAATGTTATAGCTCAAAAAATGTAGAATTAAAAAAAAAAAAACAAGAGTCCTGGAAAAATGACACGGCCATTAATTATCACTTTGTTGAAGTTCTGGTAAAAGGCTTTTTTTGCACCTGTGGGGAGAGTCATGTCTGTTAGGTTTACTTGGTCGGTCAGATCTTGTGGTGCCTGTTGGATGCAGGGTCATTAGTCTGGGGTGAGAACAGAAGAAAGACATGCAAAGTGAGATCATAAGTCTGGGAAAGATAGCTAAATTCCTTAATAGAAGTAGAGGAGTCAGCAGAGAAAGACCCTAAACGTTTCTCAATCTGGGAAAGAGCCTGGAGTGAGAATGGAACCTGGATTCGCACAACGCCCTCTGCACCAGTCACCTCCGGAGAAGAAAGAAGCTCTGCATTAGGCGGTAGGAGTGCTCTGAGGAGGAAGAGGAGGAGGAGCTGCGTTTGTAGGAGGAGGGGGCAGGCTTGAAGGAGGAGAGGAAGAGGAGGGGGAATTCTGGCCATAGCATGGAGGGGGTGGGGTTTGGGACCGGCCAGAGGAGAACTTGGGTGGTGGAACAGGTAGAAGAAAGTGCAGGACAAGCACCAAATTCCAAAAAGAAAAGCTTGCAAATGGTCGTGAATGCCCTTTGGTGGCCATCTTGAGATCTAAAACATACTGAGACCAAGCCATGGTCCAATAAAAACCTAGCAGTTTATGCTTAAGTCTTCGGGGAGTCCCAGTTTAGTAAAATTATGGTAGAGACAGCCCAAAGGAGTTTTGGGGTCCAATGTGTACCAGTATTTCCCATTAGTTGTCCAGAGAGATGTACAGAAGCAGAAAAAGGCATCCCAATTTTAGCTTGTGTACACCAGAAAAACAGCAGATGGGTTAAAAGCCAAAATGTCTTTCGACTTTCGGGGTTCTAGAACGGAATAAATGGGGGGGCTATCTGGAGGCCGAGATCAGAGCCCAAATGGAATGGGCAGGGAGGTCTGTGGCACATGCAATGGACAGACCCCTTGTGGATCAGAGGGTAAAGATTGGAAAGGCAAATGGGAGAAACCCCAGGGAACTTACCCCATCTGATGCCAGATAAAGCGGAATGGAGCAGAACTGAACAGAATGGAATGGAATCTCCTGGTTCTTCTGAGGGAGGATGTGGACCTCAACTCCGATGGGGGGGAGCCCAAAAACCCTCCTGGGTTTCAGCACCAAATGTAAGCTTGGGAGCATGGTGAGCAGTCAAATAAAATTGGACAGAAAGCAGCCGAAGCAAGCTTTATTGGAATTTGGCTCTTGGGCAAAATTCCCAGTCCCCCAGGATACAGGTCAGGGTAGGATGCCACAGAAAATTGCGTGTGCCCTGGTTGTCCAGGGTCTTTATAGGCCAGAATGGGCAGGGATCCTGCTGAGTGACAGGTGGAGTTAAGGGTCAGTGGATTTTTTCTGCCCGTTTTATTGGTCACCATGTGGTGCACTGCCCTTTGCCTCAGTTGCCCTGCTCTCCCTCATATAGTCACCCAAATTCCAACCTAACAGTATCTTCTTTATTCTAGGACTTTATTTACTTTGATTCTGGTTGATTTTTTTTTCAAGTTTGCATAATGACTATAAATTTGAGCAACCGTCAGAAGACCTACTAATAAAATAAAAGTATGACACTTATGAAAATTTTTAAATTGGTGAGGTAAGCAAACACTGAAATTTTCATATATATAAAGCAATCAAGAATATTGAATTTTTAATATTAATAACTATAGAAACATATGTGTAAGAATATATTCTATGAAATCAAATTTAAAATACCATAAGTAATTGTAAAAACAGAATGTTTTCTTTCTATAGAAACTCAGAGACCAGAAATACACAATAATTTTATATAAGGAAAAGAGTACAGCAAGATAGCAAAAAGTAAACTCAAACTTTTAAGAATATAATTTAAAAAGTGAAATTTCTTCTTTAAAATTTGATGAATTCAGCAAAAGACAAAAACAGGTATGTGATAAGATTTCTAAAATAGGGGCATAATTATGATTTAAATATTAGGTGTCCCCACAAAAGCTCTCATGTGAGACAATGCAAGAAATTTTAGAGGTGAAATGATTGGGTTGTGAGGACCTTAGCCCAATCAGTGCATTAATCCACTTGAATGAATTAACTGGTGTAACTATATGCAGACAGGTTGTGATTGGAGGAAGTGGATCACGGGGGGCATACCTGTGGGGTATGTATTTTGTTCCTGGTGAATAAGCTCTCTCTCTGCTTCCTGGTTACCATGTTCTGAGCTGCTTTCCTCTGCCATGATGTCCTGCTTCACCTTGAGCTCAGAGCTATGGTGTTGGCCATCTGTGGACTGAGACCTCTGAAATCATGAGTCCCAAATAATCCTTTCCTCTTCTACACTGTTCTTGTCAGGTTTTTTTAGTCACAGCAGTGAAAAAGCTAACTAAAATAACCTTCTAACCAATAATCAATAATAAAGCTGGAGGAAATTGGCTAAAAGCAAACATTTAGACATTGAACATTAACTAGAGCAAAACAGAAAACTGAGAAGTACTTATTTACATAAAGGGCACTGAATTTTGGTAAGAATGATGAAAAGCCTATAGTATTTTAGCCTGAGGATGCTTCCATTCACTCACTCATCAACAGCTTTGTGGTATAGAAATTGCAAAATAGGTAGCCACCCAGGAAAGCTGACGTTATTTCCATCAAAGTACAGAATTTTAATTTCCATGGGTGCTGTCCCAAACAATAGCAATATCTTTTGGAAACAAGCAGAGAAGGTCAACAGTGCAGGTAGTCTGCAGTCTCTATATGAATTCAGGCAAGTAATAGAACAACAGATCAAACAGAATTTTAACAAGGAAATAAGAGAAATATGACAAGGCAACCCCTGATAAAATTCTACGTAGATTCCTTGAGGCTGTGAGTATGTGCAAAATTGTGCATGTTCAGGAGACACCTGAGAGGGCTCAGGCAAGTACCTGTATCTAGATGAACCCGAAGCACTTACCTCCAGTTTCCTATATAACAACCAGATTCATTAGCAAAGAGTGCAACCTCACTTGCTCAAGATGTTTAAGTGAAACCTCAATCACAGTCTGAAAATATTAATAGGAAATCCAGAAAAATAATTCATAAGTTTAAAATTTATATTTTGAATAGTATGATAAAATTCTGTGCTATCCTGCTTTTGCCTACCTAGAATGTTCATCATCTCTTCATCTAGGATGTTCACACTGCATGCCCTACCCTAACTGTTGAGAGTAACCACATTTACATCATGTTCAATTTTTTCTGCTTTATTATTAATTATTTTTTATTTCTTATTGTATTTAATTTATAAATTAAACCTTATCATATGTTTTACACATAGGAACAAATAGTTTATATAGAGTTCAGCACTCTCTGTGGTCTTAGACATTCAGTGGGGGTCTTGGAACATATCCCTTATAAATAAGAGGAAATTTTTGTATAATTTCATATATTGTAACCAACACTATATTTTCCCAGTCTATTTTAGTGAATATAAGATAGAGAGAAATAATAGGACGTGAAATACAAACAAAATCAAGGCTTCCATGATCTAACTCAGAATATAGGCTACTAACAGTAGGCAATCTTTCTATTCCAGTGGCCCAGTGTGTGTGTGTGTGTGTGTGTGTGTGTGTGTGTGTGTTCATACTGCTCTTGCTCATCAGAAATTAATGGACAATGCTTTTAAAGGTTAATCTCTTTTGCATATTAGTACTGCTGTGATAGTTCTCAGAGTGTGACATACATCAGGATTACTAAAAAGATGGCTGGTTCTCACCTTTTAATTCTGAAGGTCATCAATCTGGCCAAAGAACACACTTTTCTTACAAGTTCTCAGGTTTTGTGTTTGTTGCAGGTTTGAGTATAACCCTCTACAAGTATACTTGTACTTTTCATATTGGAACACTCATCAATCAATAAGCTACAACTCATTATCAATATATCTTTCGGATTTAATATACCTGATTAGTCAGAAAAGGATTCCTGGAAGAAGTGATAGATTATGAAACTTGCTATTGAGCAAATTTAGAATTGGGAAAAAAATGTTAGTTGGCACCCACATCCCATAGAACCCTAAACATTCCTCCATAATTCTAGGTAAAACATAATTATTCAACAGATTGTCTATTCAGATAGGAATATTTGAGATAATATTTTAATTTTTCTGTATATTATTGCACATTTTTGGTGACTCACATTATTTGTTTAGATTCCTACATTCAGAAGTAATAAAAATACTTAATGACAATTTTTGCCAAGTGCTTGTACAAATATTAAATCATTTGTCTTCCACACACAAAAGTAAAGCAGTAGAGAAATATGTTAATAGATATTTTATAATTCCTTCATTGATGTTTTCTACTACAATTCTTGGAAGCATACAAGCTGTGTTGCATGATATATGAGTTTACTTAGAGGCCAGTTTCTTTCTTATTTGTCATTACATGCTTTTTTCCAGAAAGTATTATTGGAACAATAATATTTATTTGTTGAACAGAGATATTCACAATTCACAGAAAGTGTTGTTTAGGGATATTAAGAGATGGAAAAATGCTGTTGCATTCATAGGGCATTTCTAAGTAATTTGGAAGTTTTGTTTAGAGTATAAATCATCCTAATTTCTATGATCACAGAATAATAAAATAAAAAAAGAGCTAATTCCAATTATAACAAACAACCAACATAGCTTTTTACAGTATAATTTTTCATTGTGTCTCCATCAATTTCTTCTTTCTACTTCCAGTGTTTCTCAAATACTTGTATACATAATTTTTTTTCATAGGTGGGAGGGAACCAATACTTTAGCAATCTATATTGACTTACACCGAAATGTACTGAGAACAGTAGTCTACCATGTATTTTGTTACACAATTTCTTGATTGATGTCAATTTTCAGTTCAGATTTGAAACAAAAACAAGGAAAAATGCCTTCATGCTAAGCTGAAGAGGTAGCTAATATTTTCCATTTGACAATGCAATGTTGATAGAAAATCAGTATCTATTGTCTGCAGCAAAACATAGAAAACAGAGGACAGACTAAATTTTCTTTCTGTTTAGTGTTCTTATTTTTCCAAGCTGTAGCCATACAGAAGAAGTGACTTCATTTTGACTTGCTAACACAGTCATGTATAATTGCTTTACATCATTCAAATCATAATACCATTTATAATTTCAAGCAAAGTTCAAATTTGTTATTACTGTATAGAAACTTCTATGTGGTTCCTTTCAAATCACTACCTGACACATTCACTGCTCAACTCTTATTCTTTATCAAAAATATTAAGGTGTTTGATGCAATATTTTATTCATTTGTTTACTGAGTGCTGCAACATTTACCATGTTCACCTTTACAACATTCTCACCACACAAAAAGAAACTCCACAACCATTACTATTGGTGATACTGGTTCCCCATATCACCCTTTCCACCAGTCTCTTTCACCAGTAAGTCAATTATCTACTTTTACCTATATATTTGCCTACTCTGGATATTTGAAAAAATACATTCCTCCTATATAATTGAAATTTTAAAGTTCTCTGATTAAACATTGCTTCTTCTATCTTCCCTACCAACCACTCCAACCTATATTAAACTCCATTCCATTCTCTACTTCTGTAGGATCAAATTTTTTGGATTCCATATATCAAGCAGATCATATGCTATATTCCCTCATGTGTGTGGCTAACTTCACTCAGTATAGCATCCTCCAGGATCATCCATTTTGTTGCATATGACAGCACTTTGTCCTTCTTATTGATGAATAGTATTGAATAGTATTTCATTGTGAATACATATTACATTTTCTTTGTTCATCAGCTGATGGACATTTAGGTTGATTGCACCTTGTGTAATACTACAATAAAACTTGAAATGTAGATATCTTTTAAAACACTGAATTCATTTCTTTTGGTTATGTACTCGGAAGTGAGACTGCTATCTTATGCAATATTTCTATTTTTAATAATTTCAAGGAGTGGAATAACTGGATAAATAGGTGGGTCCATTTTGGAGAAATCTCCATACTGCTTTTGAAAGTGGCTGCACCAATTTGCAACTCCACCAGCAATGTACAAGTGTGCCTTTTCCCACACATCCATGCCAACATGTTATTGTTTGTGCTCTTGATAATAAACATTCTAATTGGAGTAAGATGAAATTTTTGAGTTGCTTTAATTTGCAGTTCTCTAATTACTAGAGATGTTGAACACTTTTTAATATATTTGTTAATAGCCTGTATATCTTCTTCTGTGAAGTGTCTGTCCAGTTCCTTGGCCCATTTATTGATTGGGTTCTTTGTATTTTTGGTGTAAAGTTTTGTAAGTTCTTTATAAATTTTGGGGATTAGTGTTCTATCTTTCAGCCATAAAGAAGAATAATATTATGGCATTTGCAGATAAATGGATGGAATTGTAGAATAGCATGCTAAGTGAAATAAGCCAATCCCAGAAAACTAGAGGTGGAGTGTTTTCCCTGATAAGTGGATGATGATACATAATGGGGCTGGGGAGTGAGAGAAGAATGAAGAAACTTTAGATTACGTAGAGGGAAATGAGAGGGAGAGTGGTATGAAAATGGTGGAATGAGACAGACATCATTACCCTATGTACATGTTTGACTACACAAATGGTATGAATATACATCATGCACAACCATAGAAATGAAAATTATACCCCATTTGTGTACAATGAATAAAAATGCAGTCTGTAAAAATTAAAAAAAATAATTTTGAGGAACTTTCATGCTGTTTTTAATAATGCTGGTCCTAATTTACATTCCCACCAACAGTGTTTAACAGTTTCCTTTCCTCTATATTCTTGCCAATACTGATCTTTTGTGTTTTTAATAATAGATCTTCTTCTTGGTGTAAAGTAATATCTCATTTTAGTTTTGATTTATATTTCAATTATGAATAATGATATTAAAGAGCTTTTCATATACCCATATTTTCATATCTAGGCAGACACTGAAACATAGCAGGGATTTTTTTTTTAATTGTAACATTTGAATAGATGATTTTGTAAAGTAAAATAGTTTTTCACAGAGCTACATTTGGGTTTTTATATCATATTTGGAAAAGATTTGTTTATGGTGTAGAGAATTATCACATTTATTTTTACAAATTACCACTGGCAGAGTAAATGTTTCCCCACAAACCCTTAAACCTTGAGTGTCCCAATGTAAAATTTGATCAAAAAATTTGAGCATAGAAAAAATTAGCAAAAATGATATAATTTTACATAAGATGTCATATATATATTGTTTGCTTGCTTGTTTGTTTTTGGTACCAGGAACTGAACCTGGGGGTGCTTAACCACTAAGCCACATCCCAGCCCTGTTTCTTTCTTTCTTTCTTCATTTATTTTCATATGCCCATTCATAATTTGTATGTCTTCTTTTGAAAAGAATCTGATTATTTCACTCATTTTCTATATAGTTACGTGCTATCTAGCAATAGAATTTGAGTTTCTTATAAATTTTGGAAATTAATCCCTTTTCAGATTTATAATTAGCAAATGTTTTCTCCCATTCTGTTGTCTCTTCATTTTGTTGACCATTCTCTTTACTATGCAGAAGATTTTAAATTGAATGACTTCCTATTTGTCTATTTTTCCCTTTGTTACATTAGCTTTTGAAATTATATCCAAAAAATGATTACCCATAGCTGTGTCATGTATCTTTTCCACTGTTTTCTTCTAGTAGTTTTATAGTTTGGGGTATTATATTTAAATCTTTAATCTAGTTTTAAGTTTTTATTGGTTCATTATAATTATGCATGAGGGATTCAGTGTGAATATTTGTATGTGCACATACCACAATTTTGGTCAATTTCACTTCCAGATACTTCCCCTTTCCCACCACTCTTTCTCATCTCGAATGGTATTCATTTGCATCTTCTATTTTTTTTTTATTAATCTATCTAAAGATTTGTCATTTTTATCTTTATGGAAAAGAATCCCTCTTCATTACTTTAGTCTTTCATGTTGGTTTTATAGTTTCTATTTCATTTATTTTTACTCTGATCTTTATTATTTTATTCATTCTACTAAACTTGGGTTGAATTTGTTCCCTGAGATGCAACATTAGGTTGTTTATTTGAGATTGTTGAAATTTGATTTCTAGGATTATACTAGAACTGTACAACTATTCATGTTGTACTATCAACTAATCATGTTGATTTCCAGTTTTATACAATTATGTATAATTGGATTACTTACAAACAAGTGGAATATTGAGTTATTGTCTATAAGAGATATGTTTTGCTTTAACATTTGAACTAAATGAAATGTTTAGTGGAGATAATAAAGAAAAATAGGCAATGCTTGATTTTGTTAGGAAAGAATGAATAATATGCAATCAAAATGATATCAAATATTACAATATCCTAAATAATACAAGAAAGTGCATCTGGAATTAGATGAATTTTATTTGTGGAGTTACTGAAGCATTTGCTCATAAATGAGGGGCACTAATTCTCACAGATACCAACTAATTCAATTCTTCCTTATCTGTGCTTAATACTTAGCAACTTTCAATGCAATTAGGCTGATCTCATAGTCTATCATTATAGCAGCAGGCCCCATAAATAGGGAAGGTTTTGTTATAACCCTATTTTATTTATTTATTTTTTTAAATTTATTTTTATTGTAAACAAATGGGATACATGTTGTTTCTGTTTGTACATGGAGTAACAGCATACCATTTGCATATTCATACATTTACATAGAGTAATGATGTTTGATTCATTCCGTTATTATTTTCCTTCCCCCCCACCCCTCCCACCTCTCTTTGCCCTCTATACAGTCCCTCCTTCCTCCATTCTTGCCCCCTTCCCACCCCCCATTACATGTCATCATCCACTTATCAGTGAGATCATTCGTCTTTTGGATTTTTGAGATTGGCTTATCCCACTTAACATGATATTCTCCAATTTCATCCATTTGCCTGCAAATGCCATAATTTTATTATTCTTTATAACTGAGTAATATTCCATTGTATATATATACCAAAGTTTCTTTATCCATTCATCAATTGATGGGCATCTAGGTTGGTTCCATAGTCTGGCTATTGTGAATTGAGCAGCTATGAACATTAATGTGGCTGTATCTCTATAGTATGCTGATTTTAAGTCCTTTGGGTACAGGCTGAGGAGTGGGATAGCTGGGTCAAATGGTGGTTCCATTCCAAGTTTTCTAAGGAATCTCCACACTGCTTTCCAGAGTGGCTGCACTAATTTGCAGTCCCACCAGCAATGTATGAGTGTACCTTTTTCCCCACATCCTCTCCAATACCTATTGTTGCTTGTATTCTTGATAATCACCATTCTAATTGGGGTAAGATGGAATCTTAGTGTAGTTTTGATTTGCATTTCTCTTATTACTAAAGATGTTGAACATTTTTTCATATGTTTGTTGATTGCTTGTAGATCTTCTTCTGTGAAGTGTCTGTTCATATCCTTAGCCCATTTGTTGATTGGGTTATTTGTATTCTTGGTGTACAGTTTTATGAGTTCTTTATATATTCTGGAAATTAGTGCTCTATCTGAAGTATGAGTGGCACAGATATTCTCCCACTCTGTATGCTCTCTCTTCGCATTGCTGATAGTTTCCTTTGCTGAGAGAAAGCTTTTTAGCTTGAATCTATCCCAGTTATTGATTCTTGCTTTTATTTCTTGTGTTATGAGAGTCCTGTTAAGGAAGTCTGATCCTAAGCCAACAAGGTGAAGATTTGGACTTACTTTTTCTTCTATAAGATGCAGGGTCTCTGATCTGATTTCAAGGTCCTTGATCCATTGTGAGTTGAGTTTTGTGCAGGGTGAGAGATAGGGGTTTAGTTTCATTCTGTTGCATATGGATTTCCAGTTTTCCCAGCACCATTTGTTGAAGAGGCTATCTTTTCTCCATTGCATATTTTTGGCACCTTTGTCTAGTATGAGAAAATTATATTTATTTGGGTTTGTGTCCATGTCCTCTATTCTGTACCATTGATCTACCTGTCTATTTTGGTACCAATACCATGCTGTTTTTGTTACTATTGCTTTGTAGTATAGTTGAAGTTCTGGTATTGTGATACCCCCTGTTTCATTCTTCCTGCTAAATATTGCTTTAGCTATTCTGGGTTTCTTATTCTTCCAGATGAATTTCATGATTGCTTGCTCTATTTCTGTAAGGTACGTCATTGGAATTTTAATTGGAATTGCATTGAATCTGTATAGCACTTTTGGTAGTATGGCCATTTTGACAATATTAATTCTGCCTATCCAAGAACCTGGTAGATCCTTCCATCTTCTAAGGTCTTCCTTAATTTTTTTCTTCAATGTTTTGTAGTTTTCATTGTAGAGATCTTTTACCTCTTTGGTTAGATTGATGCCCAAGTATTTTATTTTTTTTTTGAGGCTATTGCAAATGGAGTTGTTTTCCTCATTTCCCTTTCAGTTGTTTCGTCGCTTGAGTATAAAAATGCTTTATAACTCTAATTTATAGCAGAGAAAAGTATGTAAGTTAATTGTCTTCATAAAGGTCAGTCAACCAGTGAACAACTTTTTTTGAAAATACCATTTTCAGTATATCACTGCTCTTATTACTATAGGGTAAATACAAAATGGATATTTTCCAAAAGAAGGCACTGACAGAATTTTTAAAAATTTTAAAATTTAGGTGTTTTTCCACCCACCCCCATACTGGGGATTGAACTCTCAGGCACTCAACCACTGAGTTACATCTCCAGGACTTTCTATTTTTTATTTTTATTTTTACTAAGTGGCCAGTCTGATCTCAAACTTGGGATCCTCTTGCCTTAGCTCCTGGAGTTAATAGAATTAAAGGCATGTGCCACCACACCTGGCTAGAATTTGATTTTTTAAATATGTAATTGCAGTGTGCACAATGGATCCTCAAATGCTAAGTATATTGATTAGCATTAAAGTATCCATTTTTGTGGTTTATTTCTTTTAAGAAAAGGAAATAATAACATTATAATAAAACTATGATTTTAATGTTGAAGTTTAGATATATATTTAACTTTGGAATATGCATTTCTGGTTTGCATTTGAACAAAATACTTTTTGTTATTTTTATATTTCAGAATTGCTATAAGTACATTTGACATATTTGTGTGGATTATCAGAAATTATCTTCTCTGGACAGTTAAATTGCCAAAGGGTATGAAATTTTCCCATGCAATTTATTGAATACAGTTATTAAATTGCAATCTTTCATCCTATGCAAAGACATGTCCATTTTAAGCTTTACATGCTAAGAAATTAAAAGGTTGCTTAACACAACTACCAGTAAGAGAGAAACCAAATTTATCTAACAAAAAGAAATTATTAGATTAAATTATGGATAAAAGAAACATGAATTCCTTGAAGTTTAATCAGATATTTTTTATCTGGATAATTTATGATGCTTTCTGTTTCTGGTAAGTCAAATGGCTTTTACAGTAAGGAATTTATAGTTGTTGAGCCAGAATATTGGGGGATAGGGTGGAGGCAGGACTAGCTGATCCTGGGGCTGTGAAATGGCATCACAGCTTCCATTTCTTTCTGCCACTGGCCTGACAAGCACATTATTTTATTCTAAGACTGCTTGCCTTTCCTGGTCTGGGATAGTGACCAGCTGCAATCTGAGGGAAAAAAATGTTCTTGCACAAGTAGGAGATAAAAGAGATGTGTCCATAGTTTGTTGTTTAAAAACAACTACCTACTGAGGAAGAGACAGCATCTATCCAACAAAAAGAAGTTATTAGATTTCATTTTGGATAAAATAAACGTGCTTTGTTGTTTATTGCTTAGGAATGTGTCATCAACTGGGTCTGTGAGTATCTGCCATTCCAGTCACTTAAACCTTAAGTACCAGTATTTAAGCTCCCTGTAATGAAACATGTATTCGATTTTGATATTTCCCAGACAAATACTGCTCCAAGTAGATTTTTCTAACAATATCTTATTATGTATTAGAGAAAGAGAAATGTAATGATAGTGATAGCTTCAAACCTTGTTTGACTGCACCAGTAAATGTAAAAGTAGAGAAAAGTGAGAACTGGATTAATTTGTATCAACCAGAGATCCCCACTGAGGTAGGGGTTAATCGGTTAATCAGTCCATGTGATGGCTTCTGTAAAATAGAGAAGGGTAAAGAATGCTGGAAAGACAACTGATTACATTGGAATGATATATTTGGAAGTTTTACATCAGAACTCAGATGACCTAAGCAAATCCATTCATTTGCTATTACTTAACTCAATATAATTTTCTTTTGTGGTTTCAGTTTTCTTTTGTGTTTTACACAGAAGGAGTAGGTAGTGTTTACACTTTTACTAAGAATTAGAGGTAGAATCTTCCCATACAATATATCATAATTGAAATTTGGACTACATTGCAGACAGTATAGATGTGAAACAATTTGCTTAAATGTTTTTGTATTTCAGTTTCCTCACATCTCATTTTTATAAGGGGTTGCAACATGAGAGCCCACATTAACCTGAGACCAAACCTCTGACCACAATTATTAACACTTTATTTTAATCCACTGTGCTAATCAGATGGAGCAGCATTTGAACTGGTTTAAATAGATGTAATGATGTGAATAACAATTCTCACATTAGATCTTGCAGTAATAAGAAAGGTAATGTTCTTTGGCCTTGAAATGACATTATCTTATCAGAGTAAAAGACCTTGTCTATTTATCTACACCTAATAAAATTGCTTTCTACATTTATATAACTGCTGGTTTTAATGAGTTTTATTGAACTTATAACTTGACCTAAAACTTCAGTTTATACATTTTTACACACTGCTGAAAATTTATGACCTTGTAACGTAAGTATAGAACCTCTGTGTGACCATTACAATTTTTCCTTTTGAAGGGACACTTACCGTGAATGACAAAAATGATATGTCATCACTTAGCTAAGCACAATTGCACATATTCTCTTCACTTCACATTAAACAGTAGTTTCACTATTGGTTAAATATATTGAGTATAGAAATATTTCCTATTGATAAAGTACATATAGTTCTTATTTAATCTTAGGTCTCCCCTGACATAGCTGTGAAGTACCTCACAGTTATAATTCTCTGTCTTCACAGCCCATAACTATTTTATTTTATTTTATACTTTCTCTATCACTTTACTAGAATTTTATCTGTCTTATTTTGTTTCCTGTCTGCCACAAAATAAATGCAAATTTAGGTATCCATTCATAATTCTTATCCAAATATCTGAGGATCACATGAGTTCAGAATTAAGAGTAATTTTTAAAATTTTACAGATGCAAAAGTGAACACATACTAAATATCATATCAAAACCCAGCAAGATCTGCAGAAGTCACCTATAAACAAACATAATAGTCTTTCTCCTGTGAGCATACCAACATTTATAAGAGTAGTTGCAATAAAGAATCTAAATATCTCCAGGTCAGATGAATTTTCTGCCAAAATAAATTACAAAAGATGTTATGTTTTCACAATTTGTAGTTTTATTAGTTAATTAAAGACCAAAGTAAGGGAGAATTTAATAGAAAAAGTAACTTTAAAATTTGGCAAAAAATTATCATGCGAAGACATTGTTTAGATTATAAAATTTGTGAGTAAAATAATAGATTTCCTAAGAGGGTAGTAAAAGCATTATAGTTTATTATTTTTTATGTCGAAGAATTTTAAGTAATAAATAATTTATTTTGATTATTTAAAAAGAGTAGATTGTGAGGAAGAGATCAACAATTTAGTCTTTGAAGTGAAGGACTTAGGAAACCTGACATGTAGCCACAATCTAGTAAGTAGTTCCTAACTTAAAAGTAAAAATAGCAATTAGTAAAAGGTAACTCAAATTTTGTGCCAATTCTTTGAAATATACAGGATTTTTTACATGTATACATTAATTTAATCCTTATAACCATATGACATAGATAAGAAGTTGATCAAGTAAGTTATTGCTACATGATTGTAGGACTATGAAATGTAGCTCCAGAATCCATGCTTTCAAATGCTGTGGTATGATGCTTTGTGTATTCCTATAATTTCTGGAATATAGCAGTACTCAATAAAGATTAATGGAATTAAGACAAGGGAGTCTAACTTAAGCTTAATTAGCAAGTGCTTTTTTTACATGATGAACTATGACAAGGTCCTTAACAAAAATGAATTCAATTAAACACACCTGGCGATCATAGTGGATTGAATCCTTGTTATCTAGACTGATTTTGAGAAATTTGATTTCTAAGAAAGTCATAATTGTCATCTACAAAGCAGGCATGATGCTAAAATTTTCTTCTTAGTCAATCTCCCAATTTTATTAATTTTGTGTTTATTTGGAAGAGTGGATACTTAACTACAAATTGTAATTTACTGAGTTTGGAGGTGTTCATAATAGGTCACTATTCTGTAAGCAGTTTTGATGAATGAATCCACTTTATGTCACCATAATTATTATCCTTGCACCCATTCCTGGTCTGGGAATTATCAGGGGTTTCCTAGGTAAATCAGTTGCCTCCAATGTTCTAGTTGACATGTGACTATTTTAGGATATGTATTATTACTCTTCCTTTTGCTCCTTTCTGAAGTATTGAAATTCCTCAAATGCAGATAGACAGATAGAAAGTTGAATGAAAAATGATGTCTGCTATTCACATGGTGGACTAGTTTCAGTCCCTTTTTGGGCTCCTCTCCAGTATGAACTGTCAAGTGTCTCTCATATCCTTTACCAGTCCCTTTACCAGTGACAAAAATTGGTAAACCAAATAAAACAAAAGTCATCTTATACAGGACACATCTTGGAAACCAGTTTGGAGGTTTGGTTTTTAATGCAGTAGTTTATATGATTTTATTGTTCTAGCCACTTTATTTAATTAAATGTATGTGGAAATTTCACAAACTTACAAGGCCCTTAAAGACAGTTTTAGAGATGCTTAACTATGTTTTCCACTTTACAGGGGGTTCTATGAGTCTCTGGGCCCCACAAGATGACAATTTTTATTATTTCATATCCATAGGTCAAAATGCAGCAATCACACTAGAAAACCATTAAATTATATAGAGAATTTTAACATAAAAAACCTCCAAATGTCTTATATTTCATGACTTATAAAGTGAAAACCTTAATTCTTCACCAACTGATGATGAGTTTTCCTCTTAGGTGAGAGGTAAGTCAGAATCAAATGCTCAGAATAATCTTGAGAGAGCTGTTTTACAACCACTAGAGTAAGTGTCACAGAAACTCTAAGCTCAGGCACCTATAATAATCAGTTGAGATAATCATCAAAGTTCAGATGTTAGAGAAAAATTCATGAGACTTGTAAAACAAAATTCCTGCATGAAATCTCCATTTGAGGTCTCTACTAGCTGTATGAAAACAGAAAAGCTTATTTACTTGTCCATGTGTCATTTAATGATATATAACAATTTCATAATGATGTCTATATTCCAGAATTATTTTGAGGCTTAAACATAAAGGTATTTTGAAAACTAACATATTCTAGCAGTAACTCAGCAATTTAAATATATATTATGAAAAGAATGGTTACTTCAGCACTTTGGTTACATTAACAATTGTTTGCACATTAAAAAAACCTCAAAGATGTTGAAAGAAATTTTGTTGGAGAGACCTTGGAAACAACTATGGAATTAAGCAATGATAAAGGCTCTATCCCCTTTCTGCAAATAAAGAGCACAATTCCTTATTGAAATGTCATAAAATGCATTTAAATTCAATCACTTATTTCAGTCATCTAATAAAACGTGCCCATAAATTATCAGGACCAGTGAGTGAATATATTCTGCACATAATAATATGGCATCCAGCATACTAATCAATAAGTTGGACTCCAAATATATCATCCCATGCAAATGCTTTAAATGCTCACCGGAATGTGATGAAGTCCATGATACAGCAGAATAAAATTCTTATTTAAAATAAAATACTATTATAAATTTTGTAATTTTAATAGGAGCTATTTAAGAAATACCAAGAAAAAAGTCTATGTGCAGGAATTGATTTAGCATCATCCCATCTCATGTCAAGATAGGGTAGTATACAGAGATATTCAAGAAGTTTCAAAAAAATACGCATATTTTTATTATGCTATGCCATGCATTATATCAAAATTTACTTTAAAAATTTACTAGTACAATTATTATAGTTGTTGATTGTGATTTGATGATTGTTTTCTTTTCTACATAAGCAGCAGAGAAATTGAAGTAGAAAATAGTTAGTTAGAGTGAAACAAACACCAAGAGAAAAGTTGCAGTGTACCCTCATTTACACCCTTTGGGAACTGGTTTTTGCTCAGTCACTAAAAATTAAATAATTTTATTGCTTTGTACCATGAATGGAAAAAAAAATGATTCCTATTCATAAACAGTATATAATTTTACTGAGATCTGTATTTGTAGTCATAACTATAATTTAAGGTGGAAAGCTGGTGTTCCTTCACAAATATTAGGAAGAGAGTGGCAAAGTTGGGGTCAACCTTTAATGAATGCAAGTATATGTAAGGTTGCCCAGTTGAGGATGAAGGTATGAACTAGTGATCAAGTTGAAGTAATGATAGTCTTCAACTAGAAGAGGCACAGAACTACTAAAACTGCTGGGTTGTCTAGGGAAACACCTAAATATTAGGAACTTCAGGAGCTTGACTCAGTTTCTTCATCAATTATTTCAATACTTGTGCATATTTCATAGTCTAGAAAATGTTCTCATATTACAAATTCAAGTTTGAATGAGGCATGACTAAAAATGCACCATACTCATGGGCATATGCTATCCTTGAAAAGATCAGATCTTGAAAAGTTAAATGCCAATCAGATTCTGATTTCTGGAGAACCATCAAGGCAGCAAAGGAGGCCTTCTAGGTCAGAGTCAGAGAGAAGAGGTGAGAAATGATCTGTGAACAATATCTCTGTTATTTTTTAAAGAAGGGCCTTCAACAAATACTACTAGTCCTTGGAGGAAAGATGAAGATCCAACTTGAAGAGTTGAGAAATAAGAGTAAAACAGAGAATTAGTATTTGCTATATCCCTTTAATTCCACTTTTACTGCCCTTCTCCAATGAGGGATTAGGATTTTGCAAAAACAGACACAAGTATGAATAGACGATCTTTATTAAAAAGATATATTTTGCTACAATACTTCCAGATTTTCCTATAGCAATGAATAACATAAAGCTAGCTTCTGCTAAAATCTGGGAAAGTAAAAAGGAAATATAGAGGAAGAAAAAAATCATAGAATATAGCATCTACAAATATTATTCCTTTTAAAATACCTATATTACAAAGTCTAACATTTGCTTGAGTTTATAAGTATCAATTATTTGGTTTTAATAAAGACTATATTTTTAAGAACATAATTGTAATCCCTAGGGAAATATGTTAGTCTTCTGTTGCTATGAAAAATGCCTGAGAGAATCAACTTAATGGAGGAAAGATTTACTTAGGCTTATGGTTTCAGAGGTTTTGCTCCATGATCAGCTGACTCCATTGTTATTGACCTGTATTAAGACAGAGCATCGAGGCAGGGAGCACATACAAGGTTGAGCATGATTCACCTCATGGTGGCCAGAAAGCAGAGAAAGAGATTCAGGAGCAAGAGTCCAAATATACACTTCATGGGCATGCCCCCATGACTTATTTCCTGCAACTAAAGAGTCCAATACCTCCCAACAGTCAAGTCAGTTAGTGACCAAACCTTTAAAACATGAGCTTTGGGGAGACATTTAAGATTCAAAGAATAACATAGAGTTAAAGGACAATGTTATCTGGTAAAATGGACGATACAATGTCAGTGATACAATTAGAATAGTTAAGATATTGTAAATACAAGTGATTTGATGAGGGTTGAATTACAGTTAATAATTTTAAAGAATGAATATTAGATGCAGTATGTTAGGAGAGAATCATTATAAGAATCTAAGTTTTAGATCTATAAAAATGTGGTTTAATTTGATGCCAGGGGCCACTGAGAGTTGTGATAAGATTTTTCTTTTAAAGATGGTGAAATTGTGAGAGAATATCATTAAAGGAATTTTATTCTTATTATTCTTAGGACAGACCTGGAAGGCAACAACTTGAAAAGGAAAAAAATATCTATATATAGAATCTAAACATTTAAACCCAAAAGCACCTAGGTGGTTGTAGGAAGTTTCTTGAGGCACAGTAAACAGTACTTCTTACATGTTCATTATATTCTCATTGCTCTGGCTTGGATACCATGCCACCTGGGAACCATTAAATGATTCAAATGTTGGAAATGGAAGACTTCTCAAAACCCTGACCTACAGAGTCAGGTCACATCCCTTCTAGTGTCATCAGGTTGCTGATAGTAGAGTAGGCACCAACCCTCTCTTGGTTGCAAGAGCAACAATAGAGACTCGTCATTTTTATAAAGGCAGTTGTCTAGAGACAACTCTGGTGCTATAATTCAAAATGTTAGCCATTTAATAACTTCTTAGGAGGAACATCACAAGGCAATATTTTGGTGTGAGAGAATTCTGCAGGCCAATAGGAATAGACTATGGCTGTATAACCTAATACGAAAGATAAATAAAAATAAAAACACTGAATTTTATATAATCATTGTTACATTTCAAGAGAAACCACATTGATTTAGACATCCCACTGGGAATCTGGAGCATTTATGACAGTATTTGCCTTTAGGAGTAAAATACCAATTAAGGTTTCAATTTTAGGAGTTTAATGATAAGGAGCAAAACACTCAGAAGGGCAATGATTGTTTTTCTTTTTTAATTTCACCAGTAAAATTCTCCATTCTCTTTTTTTCTTTTTTTTTTTTTTTTTGCAGTGCTGGGGATTGAACCCAGGGCCTTGTGCTTGCAAGGCAAACACTCTAACAACTGAGCTATCTCTCCAACCCCAAATCCTTCATTCTTAATTGCTAAGTGAAACAGTAACAATCACTAAGACATTAAAATAACTACCTAGTCATTGTTAGTAGATTATATGATTTTATGCAGCTATAATTTGGTTATTGTATTTTGACAAACTGCTGACCCCAGACAAGATAAGATATGCCATAATGATGTAATGAATGAGAAGTAGGTAACCTCTATTATTTCTTTTTGTTCTTTTTCTCTGAATGACAACATACTTATCAGCCAGATACTATGTATATCTTATATATGTTATTCTTTTTATGTTGAAATGTATTCCCTTGAACTTGTTATAATAATGCTCATTATATGTAAGAGAAGCTAGACCACTAGTTACCAATATAAAAATAGTCATCTATGTGAATAATTCGGATGGGAATAATCTAAGTCTTGCTTCAGTTTTCCAATCTAAAAGTGGGTCTCCTAATAATACTATTTGGACAAATTATAAGGAGATTAAATTGGTTAATAAAAATAAAAACAAAATAATGTCTAGGATAGATTAACTGCTCAGTAAATACTAGACATAATTAATTTCAATATTATAAGTTGTGAAAAAATGTGAATTTTTTTATGACTGGGGAAAGATTGCAAGATCCTGGAGTGTTCTGAGATTTTTTTATGTATTTCATGTAGCAGGAGTCCATTATAATTCTTATTTCAACATCATTCTTTATCACTTTCTATTTCATTGTATTAACATTTCAACACAATTAATAGTCCGACTTCTGTTATAACTAGCAGTAAATATGTCTGATAATATGATATAAATATGTCTTTTCTGAGAGCTTTTCTTGACATTTTTTCTTTCTGAAAAGATCGTAAGATTCCTGAAAGTACAGTGTTCATCTTATTTCCTTAAGGAAGAACCAAATTTCAAAATGACAAATCCGGAATGATAAAGATTCTAGTTTCCTTGTAATGCTAGACCACTACACTGGTCCTGAACTGCCTATCACAACTTTAATTAACATGAAAAAGACAACGCTTAGTTGTCTCTACCACTTGTAATATGTATTTCTGCTACCTGAAGCTGACTGAAGTCCCATTTGGCTCAAGATTTATGACCAAAGATTATTTTAAAATCATATTTCTAAATATGCAAATTTAATGTAATATGATTCTACATTAGGAAGTGCAGTATTAAATAATGCATAAAGTTTGGACTGAAAAATGGGTTTCAGAGTCCAATAGTAGAGAGCATCATTTGCAGAAGTTTCAGAAGGTAGATGAAAGGGGAAAAAAATATAGATTATTCTGTGGAAAACCCTCACAAAGCCTGGAAAATTTTTCAATGAAAATTTACATATTTAATAAGAAGTACAACACAAAATAAGGTACCTGTAAGATGTGGAGAAAGAGTTCTGGTCCATCTAGGAAAATACTTGAATTTTGGTCCTGACTCCCTTTTTTCATGGCAACCTATGAACTATAAATTATAGCAAAAGAAGTCCTCAAAGCTGATGTGCACACCAAGAGATATAGGCAGGTAAAAAATGCCTTAAAAGAGGTTTCCCTGGTTTTTGATATTCTTGTTACTGCTTCGCAAATATTACTGCCAATAAAGACCAAGCCAGAGAAGAGGGTGATGTAGCCCAAGAAGGCATGGTTAAGCAGCTGACTCAAGCACTTATTTATTGTTTAAAGAATCTGAGTTGGAATTTCAGAGATTTATGTCTGAAAACATCCTGTTTTACCTGCATTTATTTAGCAACTAAGCCACAGGAAGCTTATCTGCTACCTTATTATCTACCTACTCTGGCAAAGCTGAATTCTTCCTTAGTAGCAGGTGGGATCACACCTAGAGTGCAGGACTTTGTCTTATTTAGTATTCTTTTTCCTATCCTTAGAATAGTGTCTGGAATGTAGTAGACAATCAATATTTAATGTGTCAATGAATAAATGATACACCAAAGAGCTAAGATTTAAATCATATTTGTCTAGCCAGTACCAACTTCCAGTTTATTTATTCCCAACTAAGACTTACCTTTTTAAGGTCTGATTTGATGTTATGCCTTTACAAATGCTAAGGATTATATATATATAACAATATAAAATTTATATATATATGATAGCAAGAAATAGCTCTATCAGAATAACCTCTGTATTTGTCATATAAAAAGATTATCAAATGAACAAACAAAATTGGTTACAACTAATACTGCCTTTATCAAATATGTTCCTTGTTGATGAGAAAGCAGTAATTCTGAAGTAAATAATGCTGAAGGTTTTTTATTTTTGACAAAATCTGTGGGAAGGAAGAGTAAATGAAGAAAATATTTATTAGATGCCTCCTGTATACTGGACAGTATATTTATTGCTTTGAACTGTCTATTTTTTTAATGTTCACAAGCAAAAACATTCGTAATAAACATTTTTATCCTATTTTCTTTCTTCTTTAATTTTAATGCAAGCATTCAGGAGGAACCAAGTCACTTCTTAAAGAGCTTGATTAGAAATCTTAGCAAAATATACAATTTTGGCGATCCAAGATGGCGGACTAGAGGGGGACTGCATCCCCAGTCGCTCCAGAACCCAGGAGTTAAGAAGGGGAGACATTGAGAGACTTGGACTAAAATAGAGCCACGGGTGAGTTTGCCCACTGGGTAAAGCTCAGCCCGGGTGGCAGGCCCAGACAGAGGTGGCTTATCGGAGCAGGGCAGGGCAGCTAGAGTCTTCCACAGGCAGCCCTGCGCACTCCGATGGTGGGCCCCTCCCACACAGCCAGCTTCTCCAGGTTCTTGGAGCAGGACCCCTAGTGAGAGCCTTTCTGATCAGAACAAGCTCCAAGTCCCAGAGCCAGTGCGGCGTACTCCGGCCTGCAAGCGGCTTCAGGGACTAAGACAAGGCAGCCAGAGACTTACCCAAGCAGCCCGGCCCCCTGCGGTGGGAGGCGCCTTTCAAGGCTAGCTTCTCGGAACAGACTGCCCAGTGAGAGCCTTTCTACATAGAGCCAGCCACAAGTCCCCAAGCCAGCCACATGTCCTCGAGCCAACAGAGCTTCGATCCGCAAGCAGCCTCTGGGATCAGTGCAGGGCAGCCAGAGACTTCTCCAGGTGGTTCTGCCCACTTCGGCCGCAGGCTCTTTCCACGGGGCAATCCAAGATGGTGGCCTACAGGGTGACTGCATCTCCAGTCGCTCCAGAACCCAGGACTCAAGAAGGGGAGGCATTGAGAGACTTGGACAAAAATAGAGTCACGGGGTGAGTCTCCCCCACTGGGCGAAACTTGGCCTGGGCAGCAGGCACAGATAGGGGTGGCTTATCAGAGCAGGGCAGGGCAGCTAGAGTCTTCCCCAGGTAGCCTTCCACATTCTGGCGGTGGGCTCCTCCGACACGGCCAGCTGCACGGTGCAGGCCCACAGTGAAAGCCTTTCCGCATAGAGCCAGCTCCAAGCCCTGGAAACCAGTAGGGGGCTAGGGGCAGCTTTCTTTGGAAGCACTGCATTATCAAGTTCCTCCAAGACTTCAGGCTACTGAAGGCTGGGAGGTGATACACTGGAAATCTACCGGGACACTATAAGCCAATAGATAAAATTTGCAATATCTCAGGGTCCCACTGAAAGCTGACCAATGTGAGAAAACAAGGGAAGAAAATGTCCCAAACAAACCTAGATACTACATCAGTAAAACCCAATGACAGCACAGCAGAAGAAATGTCAGAAAGGGAGTTCAGAATGTACATAATTAAAACGATCAGGGAAGCAAATGAGGAGATGAAAGAGCAAATGCAGGCATTGAAGGAGGAGATGAAAGAGCAAATGCAGGCATTAAATGATCGCACCAGTCAACAGTTAAAAGACCAAATACGGGAAGCAAGAGATCATTTCAATAAAAAGTTAGAGATACTGAAAAAAAACAAACTGAAATACTTGAAATGAAGGAAACAATAAACCAAGTTAAAAACTCCATAGAAAGCATAAGCAATAGGATAGAACACCTGAAAGACAGAACCTCAGACATTGAAGAAAATTATTTAATCTTGAAAACAAAGTTGGCCAAACAGAGAAGATGGTAAGAAATCATGAACAGAATCTACAAGAATTATGGGATATCATGAAAAGGCCAAATTTAAGAATTATTGGGATTGAGGAAGGCTTAGAGAAACAAACAAAAGGAATGAACAATCTATTCAATGAAATAATATCAGAAAATTTCCCAAATCTGAAGAATGAAATGGAAAACCAAGTACAAGAGGCTTATAGAACTTCAAATATACAAAATTGCAACAGACCCACACCAAGGCACATTATTATGAAAATACCTAACATACAAAATAAAGACAGAATTTTAAAGGCCGTGAGAGAAAAGAATCAAATTACATTCAGAGGGAAATCAATAAGAATATCAGCAGATTTTTCAATCCAGACCCTAAAAGCTAGAAGGGCCTGCAACAACATTTACCAAGCCCTGAAAGAAAATGGATGCCAACCAAGAATCTTATACCCAGCAAAACTTACCTTCAAATTTGACAATGAAATAAGATCCTTCCATGATAAACAAAAGCTAAAGGAATTTACAAAAAGAAAGCCAGCATTACAGAACATTCTCAGCAAAATATTCCATGAGGAAGAGATGAAAAACAACGATGCAAATCAGCAACAGGAGGCTCTAGCCTAAAGGAATAGCCAAATAAAGGAGAAACCAAATAATGTCAAAAAACAAATATGAGTCAAATGACTGGGAATACAAATCATATCACAATAATAACCCTGAATGTTAATGGCCTGAACTCATCAATCAAAAGACATAGACTGGCAGATTGGATTAAAAAGAAAAATCCAACAATATGCTGCCTGCAAGAGACTCATCTCATAGAAAGAGACACCAATAGACTAAAGGTGAAAGGATGGGGGAAAACATACCATGCACATGGACACAGCAAAAAAGCTGGAGTATCCATCCTCATTTCAGATAATGTGGACTTCAAACCAAAACTTGTCAGAAGGGATAAAGAAGGACATTACATGCTGCTTAAGGGAAGCATAAATCAGCAAGACATAACAATCATAAATATCTATGCCCTGAACATTGGCTCATCCACGTACGTCAAACAAATCCTTCTCAATTCCAGAAATCAAATAGACCACAATACAATAATACTAGGTGATTTTAACACACCTCTCTCACCACTGGATAGATGGTCCAAGCAAAAATTGAATAAAGAAACCATAGATCTCAATAACACAATCAACAATTTAGACTTAACGGACATATATTGAATATGCCATCCAACAAAGAACGAATACACTTTCTTCTCAGCAGCACATGGATCCTTCTCTAAAATAGACCATATTTCATGCCACAAAGCTACTGTTAGCAAATATAAGAAGATAGAGATACTACCTTGTACTCTATCAGATCATAATGGATTGAAATTTGAAATAAATGACAAAATAAAAAACAGAAATTTCTCCAATACCTGGAGATTAAATAATACACTATTATATGATGAATGGATAACAGAAGACATCAGGACGGAGATAAAAAAATTCTTAGAAGTAAACGAGAACAAAGACACATCATATCAAAATCTCTGGGACACTATGAAAGCAGTACTTAGAGGAAGATTTATTTCATGGGGTGCATTCAAAAAAAGAAGTAGAAATCAACAAATAAATGACTTAACACTACAGCTCAAAGCGCTAGAAAAAGAAGAGCAGACCAATACCAAAAGTAGTAGAAGACAGGAAATAGTTAAAATCAGAGCCGAAATCAACGAAATTGAAACAAAAGAAACAATTGGAAAAATTAACAAAATAAATAGTTGGTTCTTTGAAAAAATAAACAAAATTGATAAACCCTTAGCCACACTAACTAAGAGAAAGAGGGAGAAAACTCAAATTACTAAAATTCGGAATGAACAAGGAAACATCACAACAGACACGAGTGAAATACAAAACATAATTAGAAGCTATTTTGAAAATCTATACTCCAACAAAACAGAAAACCTTGAAGACATCAACAAATTTCTAGAGAAATATGAACTACCTAAACTGAACGAGGAGGATATACACAACTTAAATAAATCAATTTCAAGCAATGAAATAGAAGAGGTCATCAAAAGCCTACCAACAAAGGAAAGTCCAGGACGAGATGGGTTCTCAGCCGAGTTCTACAAAACCTTTAAAGAAGAGCTCATTCCAATACTCCTCAAAGTATTCCATGAAATAGAAGAGGAGGGAACACTCCCAAACTCGTTCTATGAAGCCAATATCACCCTGATATCTAAACCAGACAGAGACACATGGAGGAAAGAAAATTTCAGACCAATATCTTTAATGAACATCGACACAAAAATTCTCAACAAAATTTTAGCAAATCGCATACAAAAACATATTAAAAGAGAGTGCACGACGATCAAGTGGGTTTTATCCCAGGGATGCAAGGTTGGTTCAACATTCGGAAATTAATAAATGTCATTCACCATATCAACAGACTTAAAGTTAAGAATCACATGATTATTTCAATAGATGCAGAAAAAGCATTTGATAAAATACAGCACCCCTTCATGCTCAGAACACTAGAAAAAAATGGGGTAGTGGGAACATTCCTTAACATTGTAAAGGCCATCTACGCTGAGCCCATGGCCAATATCATTCTAAATGGTGAAAAACTGAAAGCGTTCCCCCTAAAAACTGTAACAAGGCAGAGATGCCCTCTTTCACCACTTCTATTCAACATCGTCCTTGAGACTCTAGCCAGAGCAATTAGACAAACCAAAGAAATTAAAGGGATACGAATAGGAAAAGAAGAACTCAAACTATCCCTGTTCGCTGATGACATGATTATATATTTAGAGGAACCTGGAAATTCCACCAGAAAACTTTTAGAACTCATAAGTGAATTCAGTAAAGTAGCAGGTTACAAGATCAATGCTCATAAATCCAATGCATTTTTATACATAAGTGATGAATCATCAGAAAGAGAAATTAGGAAAACTACCCCATTCACAGTAGCATCGAAAAAAATAAAGTACTTGGGAATCAATCTCACAAAAGAGGTGAAAGACCTCTGCAATGAGAACTACAGAATACTAAAGAAAGAAATTAAAGAAAACCTTAGAAGATGGAAAGATCTCCCATGTTCCTGGATAGGCAGAATTAATATTGTCAAAATGGCCATACAACCTAAAGTGCTAAACAGATTCAATGCAATTCCAATTAAAATCCCAATGATGTACCTCGCAGAAATAGAGCAAGCAATTATGAAATTCATCTGGAAGAATAAAAAACCTAGAATAGCTAAAGCAATCCTCAGTAGCAAGAGCGAAGCAGGGGGTATCGCAATACCAGATCTTCAACTCTACTACAAAGCAATAGTAACAAAAAGGGCATGGTATTGGTACCAAAATAGACAGGTAGATCAATGGTACAGAATAGAGGACATGGACACAAACCCAAATAAATACAATTTTCTCATACTAGACAAAGGGTCCAACAATATGCAATGGAGAAAAGATAGCCTCTTCAACAAATGGTGCTGGGAAAACTGGAAAACCATATGCAACAGAATGAAATTAAACCCCTAATTCTCACCCTACACAAAACTCAACTCAAAATGGATCAAGGACCTCGGAATCAGACCAGAGACCCTGCATCTTATAGAAGAAAAAGTAGGTCCAAATCTTCAACTTGTTGGCTTAGGATCAGACTTCCTTAACAGGACTCCCATAGCACAAGAAATAAAAGCAAGAATCAATAACTGGGATAGATTCAAACTAAAAAGCTTTCTCTCAGCAAAGGAAACTATCAGCAATGTGAAGAGAGAGCCTACAGAGTGGGAGAATATCTTTGCCAATCATACTTCAGATAGAGCGCTAATTTCCAGAATCTATAAAGAACTCAAAAAACTCTTCACCAAGAATATAAATAATACAATCAACAAATGGGCTAAGGAAATGAACAGACACTTCACAGAAGAAGATGTACAAGTAATCAACAGATATATGAAAAAATGTTCAACATCCCTAGTAATAAGGGAAATGCAAATCAAAACTACCCTAAGATTTCATCTCACCCCAATTAGAATGGTGATTATCAAGAACACAAGCAACAACAGGTGTTGGCGAGGATGTGGTGAAAAAGGAACAGTCATACATTGCTGGTGGGGTTGCAAATTAGTGCAGCCACTCTGGAAAGCAGTATGGAGATTCTTCAGAAAGCTTGGAATGGAAACACCATTTGACCCAGCTATCCCACTCCTTCGCCTCTACCCAAAGGACTTAAAATCAGTTTACTACAGAGATACAGCCACATCAATGTTCATTGCTGCTCAATTCACCATAGCCCGATTGTGGAACCAACCTAGATGCCCTTCAGTTGATGAATGGATAAAGAAACTGTGGCATATAAATATACAATGGAATATTACTCCGCCATGAAGAATGATAAAATTATGGCATTTGCAGGCAAATGGATGAAATTGGAGAATATCATGCTAAGTGAGATAAGCCAATCTCAAAAAACTAAAGGACGAATGATCTCGCTGATAAGCGGATGAGGACATATAATGGGGGGTGGGAGGGGTTAGCATTAGGTTTAGGGTTAGGTTTTGAGTTAGGGATAAGGAGTGTGGTAAGAATGAAGGAAAGAAAGACTGTATAGAGGGAAAAGAGGGGTGGGAGGGGTGCGGGGGAAGGGAAAAAAATAATGAATCAAACATCATTGCCCTATGTAAATGTATGATTACACAAATGGTATGCCTTGACTCCATGTACAAATAGAGAAACAACATGTATCCCATTTGTATACAATAATAATAATAATAAAATATACAATTTTATCACTCACAAGTTTCAACTTATTCAAAACACGACAGTATAAATATGATTTAAACAAGTTCTTTTCCATTTTATAACAAGGATTGCTTCTTCCCAGTCCCTGTTAACATCTTTCTCATATCTGTTGAGATCTCACCAATTTGAACCTTACAATAATTATTTCACCAATACTTTTACATGGTTAGATGTTGTCTAAGAAGACAGTCATTTTTCCTGTAGTTCTCTCTCTTTTTTTTTTTTTTTTCTTTTTGATCTCTCACCAGAATTGCCTTTTACAAGTCCATTCATAGCCATCATGACTTTTTCTAGCAAGGATCTAAAACTCATCCAGCATCTGCTTATTATCTAGTTCCCATTTGGCAAAAGTCATAAAACTTAACTCAAAGAGTGAATCTTAATGTATAAGCATCGAAAAAATAGTTATTCAGGAATTTGAAGAATCCCAGGGTAAAAAGGAAGATATGACAAGATAATACGATAGTTAGAAATGTATGAAACAATTTCAATAATGAGGACAGAGGGACATGTGCAGATTTAAGTAACTTGGAAAATGGCCCAAGTCTAGAACACAGGTGGAAGAACCTATACATAAGCTCCACGCTCATTTGGTAAGTTGTTTCCAAATGGAATGTGGGCTAATATTTCTAATGCTACTATGTGTACTGAAAATGGACAGTTATGTAAATTGATGTGAAATGGCAAAAGACAGTTTTCTCATAGATAGATTAGAAGTTAAGAGTAATAAGTGAAGGGAGGTTAGTATGACCTACGTGGTAATAGATTACGGTAGGAGATAGCAGTATGAACTCATGTTTAACATAATATAGATACAAACTATTACACATAGAAATATTTAAGGGTATTTAAATATCAATGAACATGTATACATATATATAGGTTAACATACGAGTATACATTTGTTGGTTCTGTTTGATCAGAAGTCTTAGAAATAAAACTCCAATAAGAATAAACACAATTAGCACAGTTCTTGGTGGCTACCATTTTCCATTTAAAATTAAAAAAAAAAAAAAAAAAAAAAAACTAAAGCCCTTTGAAGAAATGGCTGATTTAGGATAGAGGCAAGGAATATACAAGATGTATCTAGTACACCCTGAAGAAAGTGATAAAAATATGCAGATCAGACAGAGGAGTGACTTAGGAGAGTTAAAAATGATCAAAGCCAGAAAAATGTGATCAACAACATAAATAATATGACTTTAGAACCCTAAACAAATTAGACATTACTCTCTACAGATAAAAACAAACAAATAAATAAATATATGAGAAGGGGACATAATCTCATGCAAAATAATTACAGATAATTTTTGTAAATAACTCTTCGAAAAATGGCACATATAACTCCTAATTCCTTAAGTGTGAGTTGGCAAAACACCTTTTCTCTAACTAATATAGTATTGAAAGGGAGTAAAATAAATATATGTCAAAAAAAAAAAAAAACAACTCTATATCAGTCAGGTAATCAACAGTGACAAGTCATGTGGATACTTTAAATATGATGTGATAAAGGTGGGACTGTACCTCTGTGGTCTTCTTACCAAAACCACATTATGAGAAAAACATCACATGATCTGATCATAATATGACATTCTACAAAATGTCTGACCAGGACTTCTCAAGACTGTCAAGATCATCAAAGCTAGGAAAATTCTGGAAATAGTAACAGTAAAAATAACTCATGTTTTCTAATCCTCTTATTTCAAACACATGGCTGCTTCAATTTTATCTCTTAATATTGTATCCATAATATTGATTCTACTTACATATTGCCGACTCCTTACCCATGCATTTACAAACAATTATAAAAGCTGAATTACTTTTCTAGTGGTTTATCTCATCCATTACACATTATTTGTTAGGATTATTACTCTCATAATCATATTTCCAGTTTCTGGAGATATACGCTTCATCTAAGCCTATTAAATATAATAACATTTGTATTACTACTTTATCTCATTGTCTTATCTAAAATACAGAATGAATAATGTGGGAATTATTTTAATTTAATTTAATTTTAAACAAAACATATTTGACTAGAGGATCCTTTCCAAATTGCCTAGAAGAGTTATCTTTTGAACATGCAAATTGAACACTATATCATACAGTATTAAGAAAGGGGATCTGCTATTATTGGATGAATCAAAGGTTTATAGAAATCTAACACATTGTATGTTTATTAGTTTGATAGTAATGAGGTGACTAATCTCAGTCAACAATCTTGATTTTCATTATTCTCCCAGAATACAGGGACAAAATGCATATTTGAATGGGTGAAATTTAAATTTCCATATGGCTGTACAAATCTATAATTTTATGGTCATTTAATGATGAGATAAGCCCTTCACATGCACAATGCACCAATTAGTAATACTTTCTAGTTATAAACAGTGAAAAGACCAATGGATTTAGTCTATCAGAAGTAACATATGACAAGGCAAGTGGTGTTGGAGAGTTGCACTGGTGAGGATTGTCATTGTCATGAGATCGCTTACTCAGTTCTAAGGCAGGACATAGGAATTTATCACAGAGAGAAATACAAAATATTTCCCAAGAGTTTCCCAGTACATTTATACTTAGCATCTCATTGGTATAACTGGTACAATTTCATTTCAAGTTACAAAGAACATTGATGAAATGTTTATTCTAGCCTCTCTGCTGGAGGTGGGAAAAGGAGAAATTTTACCAAGTTCTTTACCTGGCAATATCTTCAGAAGACACAAAAGAAGTAAATTACAATATGCATGAAAAGTAGAAATGTCCTTTGTCAGCATCACTTTCATATTTTGAATAGATATTAAAGCAAAATAATTTACTTTCAAATCTAATTTACTATAGTGGTAATGTTGTTTGATATTGTTAATAATCAATTGGCAAATATATATATACACACATATTCAGTACATAAATATATACATATTTGGTACTGGGGAATGAACACAGGGGCACTTAACCACTGAGCCACATCCCCAGCCTTTTTTAATATTTTATTTAGAGACAGTGTCTTGCTGAGTTGTTTAGGGCCTGGCTAAGTTGCTGAGGCTGACTTTAAACTCATGATCCTCCTGCCTCAGCCTCCCGAGCTGCTGGAATTATAGGCATGAACCACCAAGACCCGCTAGTGTATATTAATTTAATATAAATAATCAGAAGTTACATTTTCTTCCTTAAGTAAAAATGACTTATTAGTTTGAAAAATTGGTAATAAGATTAATACTATTAGTTTTACCTTTTATTGTGGTACCATTTCTTTGGCAAAAACAGAAATGTTGATATATTGGCAAAAATGTGCAAGTGTGTTTGTGAGTGTGTGTGCATGTAGAGTCTCACTTTTTTCCTTCAATAATCCTTAAAGAGAAATATCACAATCCCTATTTAGTATATAATGGAAGAGAGGTTTTTAAATGATGTACTTAATATCTTAATTTGCCAAACTTAAGAATAGAATAGCTGTCCAATTTCAGACCTATGTGACTCAAAGACCATGAGGTGAAACACAAATACAAGTATCTCCCCCAAAATAAGGATCATGAGTTATTTTGATTTTGTTGTCTTCAAAGGGATAACATTAAGTTTTGTATCACTTATTCCAACATGAGTAGATTTATGTCATGTGCCAAGGTTCCCTCACAAATTTTGACAATAATATAAAGTGCATGATTAACAACAATGGGAGTAAATCTGTTGAAGAAAAAATAGGAAATCATGTCTTCCTACAAAATGGATTCTTCTAGAAAAAAAAAGAGTTGCAATGGAAATATTTATTTTAATTTAGAATGTGGTCAATGACTGAAAAATACACTAAAGAAAATGATTGCTTCTCGTCATGGCTGAAGGTTAAATATTGTCAATGTTTCTCTTACTTTATAGCTCTTGTTTTCTGCTGGCATTTAAGAATAATAAAAAGGTTAATAGAGAACACAGTTTTATTTATTTCACTGAAGTTTTAATAAATAATTTAAAATGACTCCCTATGATATATACTGTTGGCAAAATAATAATAATCCAGAGAATAAAAAGTGGATTCATGGGTTTGTGGATACATTATGGTGCATTCAATTTCAATAAAAAGATTATAGCATGTGCCAGATGCTATAAGGCAGAGAACCTTGCCAAAGACCAATGGGGAAGAGAGAAGTTGTAATGATTTCTCTTGACAGACCATGTTTTAGTAACTGAAAATTTTACAAGAAAAGTAAGATACAGGATTGGTACATTCTGGCAAAACTCCAGAAACTCATGTTGAATGGATTGTGAACTACTATAAATAAATCATGACTGAATATTGAGCAAAGGGCTCTTCCTGAGAAATACATAGCACGTATGGGTAAACATTTTAGAACTCAAGTTTTATGTCTTGACAAATGGAACTTTATAACAAAGGGAAAGTCCAAAATTCATATTCAATAGAATATTTTACCTAATGAATTGCTTTTTGATTCTTTAAATGTCTTCAGAGAGGTTTCCCATTTTTTTTCTTTCCTTCAAAATAATTGTTTATGTACATATATAAGCTTTTACATAAGATCAGTACTTTTGACTTATTAGAAACCCAAACCCAATTTAGTGCTCATTTGAAATATGTATACATACTAGGGCAATTATGTGATGAGAGCTCCAGGTAGTGATAACAGGAGCAATTTAGAGACAAAGAAAAGTTTTAAAGAAGAACTAAGAACCTGTATATGAAAGGAAAGTCACAGGGAGGAATAATTTGCTATGAGGTTGGAACATTTACAACAAATATCACATGAATTCCCTAGATTCTCAACTTGTCATGAAAAAATATATTTTGTGTGTAACAAAATAGATTATCCCAAAGACCCACATTGATATGATGATTAAGGCAAATGTCTTGCTAACTATAGAAGATGAGGATTGTCAACATTTCTAGTACCATTCCCTAATTCTCTTAAATTTCAATAGTAAAGTGTCACTATACAGGTAATTTGAGAAATCATGCAAGCCATTGGTATTTCTCTTGGTGGTGGCCTCATCTGGTTTGTCAGTTGTTAGGAGAGCAAAACTCAAACAGGATGCCAAAATCCTAGATTAAAGCTCTGAGGCATAATTTACTTCTCTCTTTTTTTTAAAGAATGCTTCCCCCTGTAAACTAGAATGAATGTAGATTAATGTGGATAAGAAATTCAGAGCCTTTGAAAGAAGAAAAATAAAAGCAAAATTGAAATAATCCAAAGTTTTTAAAATTCATAATGAAGATTATTTTGGTTGGATCCAAGTGTCACTGAGCATATATACTGATACTAAGGGACAGAAGAGAAACATCTATGGCTGGGAGGGTTATGTGGGTTAAAACAACTATTCCAAATAAAGTGTTATTGAAAATATGTATTATTAGAAATAGGCCAACATCTGAATGAAGAACATACACGGAAAGTTTGAATGCAGCTGAACTGCTTTTGTTACTAAACTGTCAGACTGGTGTGTTTCATGCATTAAGGAACAGTGATTGAACAAATCTTAGTTAAAACAGTTAATTCTGAGAGCATTTAAATATCAACTTGAGATATGCCCTCATGAGATAATGTAAGATACATTTTAGAAAACACTACTCAGAAAAATAGAAATTTTCTTGCGAAAGAGGATATGCCACAGTCTTCTCAATAGTGGATCTTAAAAACAAAAAGGTATGCTCACATATCTACAGATAATTGAGATAAATATAGATAAAGTCAAGACTCACCTACTCAGGAAGACTGAAAAATATCAAAAGGTATTTTAAATAGAGCTAAAAGTCAGAGAATACAGCACAATTTTTATTGTAAATGTAGATGCAGCTAACAAGAAGAAAAGGTAAGAAAATTATCCTTAGGCAGTGACTTCATTTGGGTTTATTAATAACCTGAGGATAAATGAGGTCAGGAGAAGAAAGAGGTTTATAGAAGGTTTACAGAAGCTCTTTCTCCCAGTGGCACTGCATTTGCACATGGTGACTCTAAAGAAGTAATCATAATGATGGTTATGAGGATGGGAACCTGGTCTGATAGAATTGGTATAGTTGTAAAACAACAGACATGAGCTCCTGCCCACTGGAACTGATCAAAAACCACTGAAGGATGCATGAAGAACAAGTCAGGAAGAGAGATGACAAAGATTCTTTAACAACCTTAACTGGTCTCTTAAACCTTCTCCTAGAACTGCCTATCTGTATACTTCCTTGTAAAATCAATTTTTAGCAAGAACCCTAGGAAATATGTTTATCAAGAATCTCCCAGTATCTGATCACTTTTGAGATCTAATCAGTTTCCTTATCCTTCACACACCAGGTAGTGTCACGTTCACCTGGGCCTGTCTTGAAAAAGACTTAGTTTAGTCAAAATTCCCTTTATTCCTGATGTTACCAAACTGTCAGACTGGTGTGTTTCATGCATTAAGGAACAATTCCTCTTAGGAACTTTCTGTTGGGGACTATGCTGAGTGGACTGCACCGGATGGCACCTGGCAGCCAGCCAGAGGTTGCTTTGATCACACCGGTGGTGAGGAGGCATGCACAGGTGTTCCCGAGTGCTCCTGATCGTGCCTCCTCGTTTTGACCTTTACCATGATTGGGCAGCTAGCTCCTCGCCTAATCTTTGCATAATTGGCATCAGCCCTACCCTTCACCTCCTGGAGGGGATATAAGCTGGCTCTCCTCGAGTGCAGGGGTTCGAGATTCGAGGCCCCAGGTTCGAGGTTCCAGGTTGGAGGTTCCAGGTTGGAGGTTCCAGTTCCCGGGTTTCCTGATTCATCAATAAACCCTTCGGAATTCAAGAGCCTGGCTACTCTTTTGTCCCCCGCGCCAAATTGACTCCGCTGGACGGCGTCAACTTTCTATGTAATTATTACCATGATGCTGCTCAGCATCCATTTGGCCATGCTGTGTTTGAAGTTGACTTCCATCTCTCTCCCATACTGCAAAATATCGTTTCAATAATCCCTATCCCTATCACAATGGTCCTGATTAAAGTCAGCCTGATTTTGTTTTTATGGTATCACTGATTTATTTTTATTTATTTATTTTTATTTATTTATTTTGCAGAAATCTCATCAGAAACTAATCCTCAAGGGACATTGATCAGAGCCATTTAGGCGAAACAACTGTCAGAAAAATAAATGATTTCAGTCATCCAGATTATAGAAATTTTTTTATAGCAACTCAAGGAGTCTAACCCACACATATCATGTCTCTGAATGTTACATTCAAAATCCAAGTCTTCAAGTTTTGTTTCTGTGTCCTTCTCCAGTGCTGCCATAGTACAGCCTACACACCATTACAGAATTGGTTCACTCTAAGTTCCTGACACTTAGATATTTTTCTTTCTGTGTTATCAAATCAGCTATAAAATTCATAATATTTCTGATTTTACTGTATTTAACATTTGTAGTATTTATATTGTGAGGGATTTGTTAGTTACTTTTGTTTCTACACTTAATCTGAGGGTACCATGTATTTACTTATTTTCCAACAAAGTCCATTGTACTCTTTATCCTGATCTTGGTAGAATTAAGAATCAATCATTTTTCTTTCACTAATTTCCATTAGAACAAATAGAACTTTTAGAACTAAGTTAATTCTATTGTTATGAAATTATATCAACTTTCACAGCAATTTAGGAATATTTACTTCCTATTTTTATTCCTTGTAAATGGACCATTTATTATTTGAATGTATTAAAATGAGACAAGAAAACTAGATAACTGATATTGGGAGACATTTTCTTCCCATATGCAAGAGATAATTCTGTTACTTTTAAATACTGAAAAACAATTAATAGTTCTACTTTCTTATGTACAGATGAATTACTCCTATTCTTAATTCAAAAATAAGGTATTTTGTGTAATGTAGAGATACTGAACCAGATAACAGAGCTAATAAGAAAGCTAAAAATGAAAACTACAGAACACTAAAGAGAGAAATTGAAGAAGACTGTAGAAGATGGAAAGATCTCCTATGTTCTTGCATAGGCAGAATTAATATTGTCAAAATGGCCATTCAACCAAAAAGCATTATACAGATTTAATGCAATTTGTATTAAAATCCCAATGACATTCTTCATAGAAACAGAAAAAGTAATCATGAAATTAATTTGGAAAAATAAAAGACCAAGAATAGCCAAAGCAATCCTTAGCAATCAAAGTGAATCAGACCTTAAACTACAGAGCCATAGTAACAAAAATGGCAAGGTACTGGCACCAAAACAGACAGGTAGACCAATGGTACAGAATAGAGGACACAGAGACAAGCCCACATAAATACAGTTACCTCATACTAGACAAAGGTGCCAAGAACTTTCAGCCTCTTCAACAAGTGGAGCTAGGAAACTGGAAATCTATATGTAATGAAATGAATTGAACGCATATCCCTCATCCTGCACAAAGGTCAACTCAAAATGGATCAAAAACTTAGGCACTAGAACAGAGAACATGTGCCTAAATCTTCACCATGTTAGCTTAGGAACTGACTTCCTTAACAAGGCTCCTAAAGCACAAGAAGTAAAATCGAGAATCAATAAATGGGATGGAATCAAACTAAAAAGCTTTTCTTGGCAAAGAAAACAGTCAAGAATGTGAAGAGAGAACATACTGAATGAATGGGAGAAACTCTTTACCACATGTACCTCAGATAGAGCATTAGTCTCCAGAATATATAAAGAACTTAAGAACCTCAATACCAATAAAACATATAACCCAATCAGTAAATGGGCTACAGAACTGAACAGACACTTCACAGAAGAAATACAATCAATCAACAAATATACTTTTAAAATATTCAACATCTCTAGCAATTAGAGAAATGCAAATTAAAACTATACTGAGATTTCATCCCACTTCAGTCAGAATGGCAATTTTCAAGAATACAAGCAACAATAAATGTTGTCAAGGATATGGGGGAAAAAGTACACCCATACATTGCTGGTGGAATTGCAATTTAGTGCAACCATTATGGAAAGTAGTATGGAGATTCCTCAGAAAACTTGGAATGGAACCACCACTTGACCCAGTTATCCAACTATCCAGCTCCTTGGTTTATACCTAAAGGATTTAAAATTAGCATACTACAGTGATGCAGCCACATCAATGTTTATAGCAGTTCAATTCACAACAGTCAAACTATGGAATCAACCTAGACGCCCTTCAACAGATTAACGACTAAAGAAAATGTGGTATATATACACAATTGAATATTACTCAGTCTTAAAGAAGAATGAAATTATGATCTTTGCAGGTAGATGGACAGAACTGGAAAATATAATGCTAAGCAAAATAAGCCTATCTCAAAAAAACCAAAGGCCAAATGTTTTCTCTGTTATGTAGAAGCTAATTCACAATAAAGTTGGGAGGTTAGGGAAGAATAGAGGTACTTTGGATTAGGCAGAGGGGAGCAAAGGGAGGAGAGGGGGCATGGGGATAGGAAGTGTAGTAGAATGAACTGGACATTATTACCCTCTGTGCATATATGAGTACATGACCAGTGTGATTCTACTACACCATATACAACCAGATGAATGAGAATTTATACTGCAGATATGTATGATGTATCAAAATGCATTATGTTGTCATGTATAAATAATTGGAACAAATAAAGGAAAGATTTTTAAACTAAAAAGAAAAAGACTATGCATGAATGTATGCTAGTAAAAGCATAACAACTTTTCTGTTAATGACAAAGAAGCCCATCATTAGGAACACTTGATTTATTACTCTGTTTTAAAGTTTGCTTTCTAAATAAGTATACCATTGATTTGATATAAAATAACCAAATCCTAAATGACTTATCTCATTTCTTTGGTCAGAGTAATATCTTTCAAAGTTTTCAACATAATTTTAGATTTTAAAATTTAAAAATCTACAGTGTTAACATAATTTTACACCACACCCACACTGAAATAATTTGGACAGGATACAAAAGGTTAAAGTTAAAGGCATCTAACTATATCACTTTTTATCATAGAATACAGCAGTTATTTTGAGAAATAAATTATAATCAAGTAAACCTTATTGCTTCTCATTTAGACTTTGTAATAATCTAGTTATGGATATGATCTCTTTATTAATTTTACATTCAGTATGTATTAGTTTGTAAAACATTTGTATCATTCTTTATGTAAAGAAGGCAAAAATCTGAAAAAATATTTTTAAATTACTCAAAGTTACATAATACAAAGACAACCTATTTTAGAAAAATTTGATGTGTATGTGTATAGTGGTATAAGCACACCAATGTGCACTTAAAACTATATGCTATAGGGATATAATTATCTATGTATGTTAAATTCATATGTGTATGTGTATATGAACATATTGTTACTGAAAACTTGGTCCTGGTCTGTGATGCCAATCCAAAAAGGAGGACAGAGTTTTGAGAAAAAGAATAAAGAGGTAGCCAGCAAAACTTGTGTTGCCTCTTATTTTTTTTTTTCTCCCCCTGGGGAGCTGTTCTGTCCCCAGGTCATAAACTAACAGTGCTGAAACCTGCTGCCAAGTCACTTGTGGCCAGTAGCCTCCACTACCCATGGACAAAAGGGACTGGGTATTTGACCTGCCTTGAGCAAAGACTGGGTCTTTTTTGGCCATTTCTCTATAACCCAGTTAGCTTTCCTGGGATTTTGTTTCCCAGTCCCTCACTGGTGTCTCTGACTCAAAGGAGACAATCTGCAGCTGCCTGGAGCCAGACTAGGAAGTAGTGCTGGGACTGCCAGCACTGGGTTGAAGGATTTAAATCTTTTTTTTTTTTTAAACCCTTTCTTCTGGTGTCCTGCTACCCTTTCACAACAGAAGCTGTGCCTTTTTGCAACCTCAACTTAACTTTCTGATCATTCAGACTCCTTATCATATAACTGCATAAATTCCTGCACATACAGAATTCCTTCCACTTACTTTGCCTCTGACAGACCAACTCCAACTGCAAGACAGTATAATTCAGAAAACTATTCAGAGGCCACATTGCTACAGTAAAACACCATCTTGTTCTTAGACAGGCTTATATCTATAGGTGGACCTTTCAGTCAAGATCTTTCCTAAAGATAATGTATAGGATCAACAAAGCATTGCCCATGTCTTAAAAAGCCAGTAACAGATACAATAACAACAAATACAGAGGAAGACAACTAGAGAGGATCCCCCAAACCATGGCAACAGACAGGAACCTTTAAAAGAGACAGATCAAATGGGGGAAAAATCCCCTAAGTTCCCTACTCCCATTTAACACACTTACTCATATCTCCTACACCAGCAACCCTATAGATGTCCTTATGAAGAGGAACTACAGGTTCCCACAACGGGGAACCAGATGTGTGAAATCAAGGGTCTAAGTGTGCACACCGAGGGAGCTTACCAGATGGTCAATGCTGTCCCTCATTTGCTTTCAGTTTCCTTTTTTTCAAAGTAGACCAACATGGAGCAATTGACATTATTCAGGGAGAGAAGGTAGGAGTTTCCCTGAAGCAAAAGGAGCTTTGGCAGCTACTGAGATGGTCCCTCAGTCCCTCCCTTTACTGCGAATAGCTGTGAATAACTCCTTTGGTTCGACCTCAGGCAAACTCACCCAGTCAGCTCTCAACAAGTTTGCCAGCCACCTTGCATCTTCAGCATGGAAGCGGAGGGTTATTGGAATCCCAGTCCTGACCAAGAAAACTGGAGCAGGAGCTACTCTCAGGTCCCATCTGGCTTGCCAATTTGTTACTGAAAGCTCTGTTCTTGTTTCTGATGCCAATGCCTAATAGAATGTCTTTAAGCAAGAAAAGGAAGACTAATGAATGTTGATGAATATGTGGAGAAATGGAGATCCTTGTACATTTTGCTGGGAATGTAAAATGGGGCAACCTTTGTGGAAAAGAGTTCATTCCTCAAAATTTAGACACAGTATTATTGTATAACTCAGCAACACCACTTCTATATACATATCAAGATAAACAGAAGCATATATTCATGCAGAAACTTGCCTTTGAATATCTATAGTCGCATTATTCATAATAGCCAATAAGTGACAACAACCCAAATGTCCATTAGTATATGAATGAATAAACAAATGATGCTTTCTTCAATTAATGGAATATCATTGAGACATAAAAGGAAACAAAGTATTGATACTATACCTTGTATATGCCCAGAAAACATGCTAAGTGAAAGGAACCAGAGACATAGAGTTACACACTATATGATTCTTTTTTATATATTATATAGAAGACATACATATATATAGAAATATAAATATACATATAAATTCATATACAAATTTATAAACAACATAAATTCATAAATTTATTTTGGTTTTATACCCTGGGAAGTCTAAGATCAAACATCAAAACAGTTTCAGGATCTGGTGAGGCTCAGACAGACTTATGGTGTCCAAAGGTGGTAAGTGGGGCAAACATGCTCTCCAGAGCCTTTTTAGTAAGGGCACTGAACCTACTCATGAGGGTATGTCAGATAGGAGATTCAACAAGTAAACATTTGGTCAAGGTGTGAAAGTGCCTGAATGGAGATTTCAGCACCCTCTCTTTTTTAATTCAAGTTAGGTTTTCAAAAATGCAAAGCTCTCGATAAAACCATGGAGTGATCAAAAAGTAAAATCAACAAGTAAACCCCACCTAGTCAATGACTTGCAAAATACTTGGCATTTCCCTTAATTCACTCATTAATTTTGCTTACATATGTTTTTAAGAAGAATTGTAGGGATATTGTAACTCTTAGATTCCCATTCTAAATTTAAATTTATGATTAGGAGATCAATGGTCAGCATACTTTCTGGAAAGAGACAATATTTTCACCTTTGCAGGCCATTCATTCTCTGTTGCATTTACTGAATTCTGCTGATGTAACTCATATCAGCAATAGCACATGAACAGATGTTCCGATAAACCTTGTTTAGAGATGCCAAAATTTGAATTTTGTATGACTTTATGTCACAAATATTTTCTTTTCCCTTTTATCGCCCCAGTCACTTAAACATTTGAAACCATTCTTAATTTGTGAACAGCAAATAAAATATGAGGCAAACTGGATTTAGCTCATGTGCCTGTTTTCAAATTCCTGCACTAGGAAATAAAATCCAGTTGAGATTAGAACATGACCTATAATTTCAATGGGAATAAAATGAAAGCAAAGAGAACCAAAAACAAAACCAAAAACAAAACACTCTTTTCCTAGAAACTAAATGTCTTTCCACATCCAAAAACATTTAGAATTGGTGCGTGATTTTAATGCTTTTATATTAAGTTTAATATTTTTGATCTCTAGAACAATAAGTATTTATATGGATTTAAGTGTTCGTGTTACTATTGACACCACCGTTTACTGGTGATGAGTTCTTGTTCCTCAAATGTTGAAGTTTGAACATTAGAGAAGCATGCCCAAGGCAAGCAAATTAAGCAGGTTTTATTTAAAGGTAATAATACAGACTGTTAGGTTGGAATTTGGGCAACTATATGAGGGAGAGCAGAGCAACTAAGGCAGAGTACAGTGCACCACACCATGACCAATCCAATGGGCAGAGAAACTCCACTGACCCTTACCTCCACCTATCACTCAACAGGACACCCCCTCCCGGGTCATTCAGGCCTATAAAGACCCTGGGCAGCTGGATCCAGCTCCCTACCCTGATCTGTACCCTGGGGTCTGGGAATTTCACCTGAGAGCCAAATTCCAATAAAGCTTGCTTTGGACGCTTTCTGTCTTATTTTATTTGACCTCTTGCAGTGCCCTCAAGCTTACGCAGACTATTCCCAGGAGGGAGGAGGGGGCATGGTTGATGTTCTAGAAGTGAGTGTGCCCTGCAACTCTTATAGATTAGGGTCTCCTTTGTTCTGTTCTCTCCAGGTTTATCTCTCCTTCCTGCCTACATGACTAGACCCAGGTGTTGCTGGTGACATAGCAAAAAGGTGAGCAGCAGATGGCAGGGGAAGAGCCAAAGTGATTCAGCAGGCAAAGGCCCAGGGGCATTAATTAGCAGTTCCTGGTCTGTAGTCCATGACAGGGCAGGTAAATTTGGTAATCAATAGGCTCTGGAGATCCTGGACATTCCATTCTCCCAGGGGCAGTCTCCAACTTCCAGATGCAGATGGCTTTCATGGCCTCCATTTCCTCCATTGGACCCAATCCCTTATTTCTACACTAACTGCTGGTCCCCAATTCTGGCTTCACTATTATTTAACATTTTAACTTTTGACCACAATAAAAAATTATAGATAGTTCTAGGCATAATTTCATTTGAAAGTTATACAAGAATACAGCAAATGTTAATTTTAATGTATCAAATGTTTACTGAGTTTGATTTTATACATATTAATTTATAAGAATAATAAATGGCTAGGAAAATTTTGCTGATTAATAATTGCCTTGATAACCACTTAAAAGTGAAATTTAATATACTTAATATACAAATACAGCTTCGAATATTTCAGAAAATGTAACTAAGTTTTATAAATTGAACCAAATATTTAAAGTTAAATCTCTTCAATTTGTATTGAAGTAATATATTAAGACCTCTATAATAGTATTTTTTTATTTTTTATAACTTAAATTATAAAATGTAAATATAAAATTTAGAAGATAAACATATAAAGCTTAAAGAAAGCATGATTTTAGCATTCATGACTTTAATGACTACAATAATATAACAAATAAACACATATTGGTTCCTCTGTGCTCCAAAACCACTGTGGAAGAATTCATTTGACTTTAGCATATTTTCTATAAAATCCTTCCAGAAAGCATTATTAAAAGTGATAATTAATTGGGAATGTTCTGCTTATGCTTTTATTATAATCACAACTAAATCAGCATTTGAAAGTAATTAATACATAGTGGAAATAAAATTAAAATCCATGGGAGTTATGATGAAGAAAACATTTAACTATTTTGTTAATAAAATCTGTGGTATATGGAATCTATAGTAGTATGAGAGAAAACCTTATTAATAAAATAATTTCAAAGTCAAGAAAATTCTCAAAAACATAAACACATACCTGTTAGGGTGGTCTGAGGTGGCTGGATGGGGGCAGGGGATCAGGCAGCCTGTTAGGGTGGTCTGAGGTGGCTGGATGGGGGCAGGGGATCAGGCAGCCTGCTAATCAATCAGACACTGACTGATAAACCCTAGTGGCATCTCGCAACCGCCCGTCAATCAATGGAGTCCCCAGCCAATCCCAGAAGAACACAAGTCCCTGCAGGATCTCCAATCAACACCAGGTAGACACTGAACCCTCAAACCTTCCCCCACCTATCCCAGATTATAAGAACACCAGCCTCCTGGAACCCTGGTCCCCGGTCTTCCACCCTGATTTTCACCCCAGAGGACCCTGAATCTCGCCAAAGAGCTGTCCAAATAAAATTATTTTTTTTAATTACATCTGACTTGTATGTCCTTAAGGACATACAAGTTAAGATCTTACAATACCATTAACGTAAAGAGATTCGGTCCCTCATTACTGTTGGAATAGGTTTTCCTGAATTTTCTCTATAAGTATTTTCTGTTTAAATGGTTTAGTTCATATTCTATACATAACTGTGCATCAAAACACTGCTTTGTATTTTATTATAAAATATATACATATTGCATAAAAATTTGAAGCATACAAATAAAATGAATATATTCTAAACCCTAATAATAAATCAAACCATTCTTAATCATCTTTATAATTATTGAAATAAAACATTCTTAAGAGATTATCAGCAAACCTGTTATATGTGTATAGATATATATATTTTTCTCTGCCTGTGTGCTTCTGTTCTATAAGTGTATCTATAGACTAAGAACTGACCTAAATCTATTAAGTCTAAAATAGGTTTTTTTTTTTCAACCAAGAGTACGATTAATTGACAGCTCCAAACAATGTCTATTTTAGAAAAGATAAACATTTTTAAATTCTGTCTGTGCTTTTGGATATGTGTGAAGAAAATTTATCTCCTTTCCTGAAGACTGCAAGAAGTTATCATGTATACATTTCTGTTTGTTTCTTTTTCCAACTCACTCTGCTGATATTTTAGACACCATTAAAATGGGATAAAATCCCATTCCCTTTCCCGCTCTCTTGTAACACATGACAACTTTTGGTTACAAGTCACCAAAAAGCCAACTCAGACTTCTGATGATAAAGAAGTTCGCTGCCTTTAACTGAAGAGAAGAAAGCCTTAGGTACAGTGTGATCAGAAACACTATCACTAGGCCTTTGTGTTCAGGTTGACTTCTCCTAGGTGACTAAATGGATTCAGCAATTGCAGTTCTGATGTATTTTTAACAATCCATCAACAGCAAGAGAAGGCCTCTATGAATCAGAATTTTCTTCAACAGTCCTGAAAGTCAGCGTTATTGATCCAATGTAGTATTCAGTGGAATAAAATTATGTTTGGCCTATACTACATCATTTCCTATGAACCTAACTTTAGTTGAGTCTCCAAAAGACTTTGGAGGCTATTCCAACTGGAAAAGGGGACATGAACGCTGAGGAAGCAGTTCATGTCCACTGTAGTCCTCATTTTCAGACATTTCCTGTGAAAACTCTAAAGGTTGATTTCTGCTTCTGTGAAGTTGTAAAATAAGTACCAGCATTCGATACAATTAAAGTTAAGCTAATTTTTAAGAAACCATCTTGGCAAAATAAATAAACTTGGAGAAAAATGATAAAAATGCATACAATAAAATGACATGCATTTTTTGAAATTTACTTCATTTTGACATGCTTACTTTTCTCGAAAAAAGATTTCTACTGATGATTTTTGGAAGAATTTGTAAGAAAGCTATCAAGTCAGCTAACACTCAGAATAATTCTCCCTTTAGATGTAAAAGAAATACTGCTGTTCTAACCATTTTCTCCTAAAGCAAGTTCTATAAGCCAAATTACTGAGACCTTTTTAAAAAAACAACTATATGTACTATAAAAAATTAATAAGAAATATAAAACTGAAACTGAAGTGTTGAGATAAAACTAGAATACATGACTCTGCTAACTAATGGTACTTGTGCAAGCTGCAGGTCTCACCATTTCCCTTCTGGGTTCTTGTCTCACAAATTGGAAGAATAAAATCTATGAACAATAATGAAAGAAGAAAGTAAATAGAGTAGGATTTATTTAATTAAGAAGAGATTAAACTTCCATAGTATAGGAGGAATCTGACTAGTGTCACATGATGAGGCCTTCCAGGAAACTGAGTCAGTAATAAAGACCTTCCCCTTCAAACCCCAATTCTTGTGATCAAGTCAGAAAGATTTTGGACAGAGTAACAGGCATTAGTTTATTGAAGGGATAGAAAAAGGGAAAAGGGGACACTCGCAACAGAGAGAATGGAACCTCTTGGAGAGTAAAGGGACAGTGTTATTCTCCTTCATTCCAGTTTCACTGGGGATTCCAGAAACTTTCCAGATAGTTCTTCCCAGGTCTACTTCTTTACTTCTGATTGACAGCAGCAGATGACATCAGACCTTCAAGTCTCCACTGCCATGACAACTCTAGGTCACCTTGACCCAAGATGACTTGTTCTAATTGGATTTTTAACTGTACTGTTTTCTTATAGATTTTATGGTTATAAGGAATTACCCTTTTTTTCCCTGAGTTCTAGGATCTGGTCTGTGAAAAGAGTCACAAAGACCTCCCCATTCAGAGTAATTTGGCTTCCTCTTATCCACATTATTTTGGACGTGAATTTCTCCTGGAGACAACAGCTAGCTTGCTGAGCAGGGTGACAAATCCTATTCACTTAAGCCAGTCAGGGCTCCAGGTAAATTGCTTATTGGAAAGAAAGCACTTAAGGGTCATCAGTGTGGGCCTGTTTTATAGAATTATTCCTTTAACCTCATGTTTCTATCACTGGCATCTGTCTGCCCCCTATCAATGTCTCTGCTTTTGCCTAATTTTTAAATTATATTCAGAGATAAGTAAATTTACATACAATTCAAACCTTGATAGATCAAAAAGATAATTATTCTCATTCCCTTTTGCTGGAACAGTGTCTTGAAAATTCCTGTAAAGGTCTCCTTTCCCCATTGTCAGTCACCTCTTCTGAAGATTATTGACATCACTGAGTGATCCATTCCACTGCTGGAGCCTAGGGTCATAAGGACTGTTTGTGTTTCTCAGCTTTAGCTGCGGTGCTCAGGCACTGTATTAGTCAGGGTTCTCTAAGAACAGAATCAATAGAAGGTATGATTATAAAAGGGGATTTATTAGATTGGCTTACATGACCAGAAACTGCATAGTCCATAATGGCTGCCTGCAGACTGGAGAGCTGAAAGAACCAATAACTGCAAAGTTCAAGAGGCAGAAACCCAGAACAAGAGGGATCGACAGTGCTACCCTAGTCCAAGACTTCTGGAAACTCCCTGGTGAATCATTGTCAGAGTCTGCTTTGAAAGAGTGAAGAAGCAAGAATCTGATATCCTCAGATGATGGAAACTGTTAGCACAAAAAGGAAAGAGACTGGGATGAGTGTAAACTCCACAAATCAGCTCTTTTATTCATGAACGAAGTCTCACAAAAGAACGGGGGTTCAGGGATGAAATGACATCATGGAACTCAGTTTCCTGGTGGAAAATGAGCCCCGGAAGAAAGAAAGGGACTGGATTTATATAGGTTGTTTTGAGGGGTGGTCTAGTGAACATATACCACTTTGCTTAGGCAGTCAGGAATGGGAGCCTTTTGGTTAGGGGCTGCGGACGGTGTCTGAAGAGGATTTACTTTGGAGGAGATTAACACCTCCTAGAGACAATTTTCTCTGAGGGTGATACATCACCTCCTCCCTGTCTGCAGTTGACTGGTGCCTGGAAAACATTTGTCCGGGGAGAGGAAGGCTGTCAGTACAAGGCCTCCATTTTCTCTCTCTTTCCCAGGTCTCATTTTCTTGGGGATTTTTCATTCTCCATATCCATTGGAAGCAGCAATCAAAAACACATTCAAGAAGAGTCAAGCTCGCATCTACTGCTGCTTCCTTGTTCTTCCATCTTCAATTCCATCCAAGCCACCATCTTATTGGACGGTGCTGCCCATACGTAGGGAGGGTCTCAGTTCACTTGGCTATCCCACATTCCAGTCATTCCTGGACACACTCTCACTGACACACCCAGCAGCCTCTAAAATATTGGCATTTCTTAATCCAACCAAGTTGACAATTCAAATTAACCATTATAGGCAGCATAGAAAAGTATTCATCAATGCATTCAATAGCATGATAAGCCTGAATCCATTCTTTGATGCTTACTGACAGCTCTGAAGTCACATTTCTTCCATCCTTCCTGTTCAACATGTGGGAAAGCTGATAAGAAAGTCAGGTTTTCCCTCCTTAGTCTCTGGCAGGAAGTTCATATCATGCAAGTTCAAGTCCCTGTATGATCCTCACTCCAACTCCACTCACCAACTGTCATAAAAATCCTAATCACTCTCCTTTCCTGGATCTCAGCACTTTTTTGATGTGCTGGGGAAGTCTGCTGTTCATCTCCAGAAGACTCAATTTGTGAGTAATGAAACTGTGCATGCGTGACATCATCAGTTTCAGTCAAATTTGGGGGGAAAAGAAGAGTCAGTTAATAAAGAGTGGGTAAAACTTTTTATTTTATTATTATTTTTTTAAATTTTAACAGACTTTATTGGTTTGCTTTGAATGCCTTTGTTCAGGGTTTAGAAGGCCTCTCTGGGTTCTCTGGTCTTCTTGTTTTGGGACTGCTGTGACTGCAGCTTTTAAGATCATGATTTTTTTAGGAAAACCCGAAGGCACAGAGCTCTCAGGGCCACAAAGCATTGGTGAGCAGTTTGGCAATAGAGAGGGGTAAACGTGTACTCAATCCCCAACTTTCTGAATGTTTCTCAAAGACATTATAGTTTGTCTTACAAAGGATTTTGAGCACCGTTTTCCTCTAGTCAATGCTCATCAGTAGATAGCTTTTGTGTCCTTTAGCCTTTCCATGTTCTGCATGTTTTCATCAGAATTGGGGATCTTGATGGTCAAGGCAACCATTCAAACCTCCAGGGATCTGGTGCCCTCATAGTTTGCCACAACTTTGTTCATCAACTGTTCTTGCTTGATTTTTAGCTTCTTCTCCTGGTTGGCCATTTCCAAAGACAAGAGTCTTTTCACAACATCATCAACTTTCTCAGTTCCAGGAATGTTCTGGTATTCTTTGAGCATCATGGAGGGAAGTGGGTCATCATCTTGCTTGGGCTGGTTTTGGGTGGCCTGCAGGAGACTGTGAGGTATCAGGCCTCACTGGTATGATGGAAGCCTGGTGCTTCCTCTCCCCAACAGGTCAATGACTGGGGCCTGGTCACTGCCTAGGTTTGAACTTAACTCAGGGCCCTCCATGTGGCCCTCAGCATGGTGACTTATGCCCCTACCACGCCTGTGCTGCAGCCAACCCTTTGCAGTAAGGACCTGGCCACACAGGCACCACCATCATTCATTACAAAAATTTACCCAACAAGAGTGGGTAAAACTCTTTGACCTCTTCTGCTTCTGTTGTCCAGAAAGATTCACAGTATATCATCACAAATACTCAGGGCAAGGTAGGTGTTAGGCAGATCAAGTTTTGGATAACCATGAATGAAGCACTGTGAAACTCATAAATTTTCTCTAAGTGCTACAGCACATTCTCTCTGGAGCAAAAACATAGTACTATATCAGTGTTAAACAAAGAACTTCAGACAAATTAAATTTAATAAAGTTTAATTGAACAAAGAAGAGTTTGAGAATTGGATAGACCTCAGAAAAGCCCACTCTGCAATGATCTGTCAACATTCATGGATAGAAAATGAAGTGAGGTACACAAAAACTACAATTTGCAGATCAGTTTGCTATATTGGTAAATGCTGTGATCAATTTGTCACTGTGGGAGAGCTCAGCTGCTGTGATTGGCTGAGACACAGCTATTTGTTACAAAAGTACACTTCCAAGTTAGGTTTTTAGTACAGTGATATTAGGTTGCAGTTCATTACAAAGGAACTCAAAGTTCAGAGGCAACCTTAGGCATAATATAGTCTAATTTAACAATATTATATTATACACTTACTATTATTATTGTTATCATTCTTTTACATGTACTTTTTCTATTTTGGATATTATCTTCTTGAGTTTAATATCATCTCAACTGTTTGTTTTGTTTTGTTTTGATTTTTTTTTTTTTTTGCCACCTGTTGTCCCCTTCTCTCCCACAATATAGGGGTACTAAAAGAATAAGCATATAATTATTTATTTTGGCATCCAAGGATATTTTTATATTCTTAGAGATATTATGCAAAAAACACAGTGCTGATGTTTTTATGTAAAACAAGTGAGTTGTTCTAATTTGTTCTAACTTTTTGTACATGACGAATGCATTTATACATTTTGATAAGTTATACATAAATGAAGTGTAATCTCTCATTTTTCTGATTATACATATTGTAGGATCACGATGGTCATGCAGTCATACATGTACATGAGGTAATAATGTCTGTTTCACTCTACTATCATTACAAAAATTTAACATCTTATGATAGTGTATATTAATAGGAGATTGTGATATTCAAAAATAATTAGAAATATGATTTTAATGTACTATGATGTAGTTGCCGGCTCTCCAGAATTGAATGTATAACATTTATTGAGCATATTGTTACAATTACAACCTGTTCTAGGTTCTTTGGTTTGGTTTTGGATGACTTTACTCATGTATAACTCACCTTTCATGCATCCATCCATTCAAAGTACACAATTTAATGTTGGTATATTCACAGGTTTGTGACACCATCTCCACAGAGTAACTCATACATTGTTGTAGTAGATTTAGCTTCTAGATATTGGATATTCATAGATCTTTATATCCATTTCTATGAATTACAAATAGCCAAAACTTGACTTCCATTAAATAAATGTGGCTCTGGATAAAAGTCTTTTTTCATTCTCTCTCTGTAAGAATTATTTTCAATATCTCTATCTTCTTTAATGTGCAAACCTCTTTACTTTCAAGGGATGACTTTGGCTCCTTCTTTAAGAAAGAAATAGAAATATGAGAAGATGATTTTCCAACTTTGTTCTTTCAAACTTAGAACTCTTTCAACAATGGTACATTTTTTTTTTCATTTTTCTTTTTTATTACAATGGACATTTTCCCATTCTTGTTCTTATGGTTCTGGTTCAAGGCTAAATCTGGTCTTTCTGATTTTCTCATTCTAGTTTCTCACTTTATTTCTTCTACATTTCAGTGTAGAAGAAATTTGTACAACAAATTTATACATTAAGATATTTCTCAGCAACTCCACTTGGATATATGAAGGACTTTCAAAATATCTGAAATTCAATTTGAAAACTATTCTATATATAGTTTGTTTGTTGTTCTAAAACTATTAAAGATAACTGTCCATGTGCTTTCATAGGCCCCCAAACTTAGGGGTTATTCATTTAATTTAATGTATTTTAAATACATCTAGGATATTTTACTCCCTGAATATATTTTTATTTACTTGTCTCCACCATTATTTCCTTTTTGATTTGTGTAATATATCTTATCTGGAACACTATAATAGTCATCTCTAAATGCAGATGTTTTGACTATAAAATACCTTTTTTAAATTCCATGCAGTTTTAAATTAAAAATTAAAATCAAATCTTAACATTCCATCCTTGCTTGAGGATTTACATTTTTATGTGAGATCTCTTTATAAGTGAATGAAAGAACAAAGCAATCTTAATTTAAAACAAATTTGAATAATATAATTCAAAAATTCAGGAAACAGCTTGAATGGAGACTAACAATACTGTCAGAAGCCAGCTATTTTCCAAATCTTTGCTCTTTCTCTGTCAACAGGCTTCATTCTCCTCCTTACATGTACCAGTTGGCTTTGGCAGTACAAGTCAGATTTTTTTATATTCAACTAAGAAAACATGAAAAAAATTTTCTTTCCAGGGATTTAAGTAAAAGGCTGAGCTTTGGTGACGATGACTGACTTATAGGGGCTTGACATAAGATTCACTTGTGCCAGAGTTGAGGGGAAGGAGTATTATGGACTGATAAAAGAGATCTTTAAATAAAAACTGGGTCAGTCACCAGAATCATGAGCAACAGATTCTGGGTAGACAAAAATTAATAATTTTCAGATGACATTTTGCTGTTGATCTCAAAAAATAATCGATCTATCAATCAATCAATCAAAGTGTTCAACATGACTCCTAAGCCTGTCCATGACTGAGTGCCTGATTTTACTATCTGCAATAGCTTCCCATTTTCTAATGTGATGATCTCTCCTTCAGTCTCCAGAACACTACAGGTATTTTCATCTGATCAATGTGTTTCTCCCTATATACTATTCATGGCCTCTTTCTCCTTGATCTCTTACCTTAATATGATTTCCTCAGAGAAACTTTTCCCTTTTGCTTTGACTATGTAAATACTGTCTATTTGTATGCAGAACACACTATTCCTTTTCTACATAGCATTAATACACTTTTTAAATATGTTTATTCACAATAATATTTGGTTAATGAATATCATCCTCACCAGAATTAATTTAGATAGAACCACATGCTTTGTTTTTCTGTAATTATTCTTGTTTTCTGACTATGTAACTAATTTGGTGGATACATCAAGTGCATAGCACATTTTTTAAAATGAAGTCATTAATGAATGAATGGCTTGAAAATTGTGATTTGAATTCATTTATCTCCATCTACCAAAGCTTTTTGTGTGTTTTAAATGCCTGTCAATATATTCTATTTATTATCATTGGTTCTTTGAGGCTTGAGGCAAAAGAACACAATAATACTAATTGATTTTGAAGAGCTAATCTAAGTTATATCATGGCAATGTTCATTGCCATTTCTTTATTAGAAAAAAGATCTTCATTGTTCTGTCTAATTTCCCTGAAGTGGGTGGAGGCTAGGAATAAAGAAAGAAAGAACAAACCTGCCTTTGCAAATTTTAGTTCAATCCAACGAACAAGGTACATCCTGGTCACCAAAACGTTCAATATTAATTTTTGGAATTACGAAAAATAGAATGATGAAAAACCTGATTTTTACAACCATAATTATTAGCAAGTCTATGAAGAAAAATAGAAATCAGGCACTAGTAGTAAAATATTCTGATTAGATATCATTTTCTTGGAAAAGGAGCATCCAATCAGTAATTTTAAAATTAGCAATAATCAACAAAAGAATCATTTTAGAAATGGTTTCTATTATTAACTCAAATTTAAGAGATAGAACCAGAAAAAATACTTTAAAAAACACATTTTGGTCACTGTCATATTAAAAGAAAAGTAAAAAGTATTTAAAACAATTACAGGTGACTAAAATTTCGTGATTTAAAATAACATTGGAAGGCTCCTTCCGTATTTGTATAGAGAGTTAATATTTTGACTGTTATATATAAGTGGTATTTTAACACATTAAATGATTTTTGATATAAAAGCACACAATTTACTAAATAAGTTTTGTGGTTGCAGAAAATTTTGTCATTTTTAAGTCTGTGGCTAATTTCATTTTTATACATTATTTAATGATATGGAAAATCTGATTATATCCATGCTCCATCCATATTTTCTCAGCCCACCTGAAGCCCAGACTTTCAGATCCTAAATACAATTGCTGTTACCTATTTTATGTATCTTATTCCTTCTGCTTGAAAGCTTTATGTAACGGCAGGACTGGAATTGCTGGTGACTTTGTGGTGAAGATAGAATGATAATGTACTCTTACTCTGTTCAAGGCATGGTGCCACAGAATATACCTCTAACTTCCTCAAAGAAAGAGTTCTAGAAGAAAATGATGCCGAGCTGAGGTTTGAAGGGAGAATTAGTCTGGAGGTAAGTGTTTTAGAGAACGAGGATGATGGAAAGGCCTTCCAGGAACATGATATGGGCAACAGTGAAGTATACTGAAAAGAAAACACACACCATATTATGAAGTACGAAGTGTAAACTGCAGTAAAAGCCAAGTACCACAGTTAGGCATTTCTTGTTAAAAAAAAGTTAGCATGTTCTAAGCAGGGAATTGATTTATATTTTGTACCACTCCAAACTGCTTAGCAGTGTAGCACTGGAAGTCAGGGAATAAGACCAAAGATAGGAAACATGGTTCAGGAACCCTTTTAATGATTCAGGAAAGAGGTTGAAATAAGTAGTTACAGTTGGGTTGGAGAAAGGTAGAAGCCTTTGTAAGAGAGAAATTCAGTACTAGCTTTGGATTAATTTTACCTCTATCAAATTTATTTTTAGAACATGACACCCCAATTATTGGTTTAGGTAATTAAGTGGATGGTTGTACTCGAGCATAAGCAAAAGAGAAGAAATCTCATTATTTAATTTCAGGAGAAATTATAATTGTTTACTCAAACCCAGAAGTACATGGAGAATATGGAAGGTATTTATCTCTGGCTAATGGATTCAGGCATACACTTTTATAGGTACACCAGGCATAAATATTTGAATGGTTATATTATCCACTGAACAAAAATTAACACACAGAAAAACCAAGAAATTAAAACATGTATCTGCTTAATTGTACTGCAGCTGAGGTTTTACACTGTATTTATTCCTTATTCAATTAGGATTGGCTCTCCATGATATTTATTCATTTGTCTTGTCTTAAAACAATTTGAGATTGATCACAATAATAGTACATTTAGAGGCGTTATCAAGTAGTAGTAAAATATAAAACCACTAAAAAGGGAAAAAATAAATGAACTAAAGAGGAAAAGATATGAAAATAATTGGAATTATACATCAGTACCTCTAAGGCCCCAAAGTACTAATTTTCTCTGGGTCAAATCATGAATGTTTTCAGGTACTTGTTCTTTTTCTGAATCAAGTATTTTGCTAATGTATACAATTTCACACTTGCTTTTGACCCCCAAATATGCTGGGAAGAATAGAGTTGAGGTCATTGCTTCAGTCACCTCACAAAACCTCTGGCTTTGAGGATTTTCTTATCAACTCTGTAAAGTGTTATGAAATAACCTCACAAGGGATGGAGAGTCTTTGTGTTCTCAAAATACTCAGTTCTGTCCCTATAAAAGGATGCTCTCAGAGGAGATAGATTTCACTGACATTGTTAAAGATGTGATTGCTTTGGTATTTGAAAGTTATTTTCATGAGATCTTTGGGTCCTCCTCTTCAATATCCTGAATAAAAAAAAAATCCTCCCCTTAGGTTTCCAAGTATCAAGGTGACTAAAGAGCCATACACAGAACTTTCTTTGGAGAGATATATAGATGCACTTTTAAAACCTGAGGCTCTATTGCCTCATTCTCCAAAGCACAATACCATAATGATATCAAGCAATTTGCCCAAGGTCACCCATTTGTCATAGGAAATAATGAAAATAATATTCGGTGTGCTGTTCCTCCAGAGCCCAAAGTCTTTACATTATACTTGGCTGCCTTGAGTTTATTGTGTGTGACATTATTTTCATGACCAGCACAAAATTAATGGGGTTAAGAGATCTTATTTGAAAATACTAACTACCGTATCACCCTCTTAAACACCCTCTTAAAGATTAACATTGATCATCCTTATATTAAAATCTAGCAATTCCCCGAGGACAATGCTTGTCATGTAACTCTACCAAGGTGTATTTTTTTTCCTGTTTATCTCCCATGTCATGAGCTGTGTTTGGGGTCAGCATCCTCTTTACACAAGGCTCCTTCCCCAAGGTCATTCTTCCCTTCTCTATGAAAACAGAGACTGAAGTCCATCATCAGTGTATGCATGTTTTAGTCAGCTTTTCTTTTTTGCTGCTGTGATCCAACAAGAACACTTTTAGAGAAGGAAAGTTTATTTGGGGCTCATGGTTTTGGATATCTCAGTCTTACATGACTGACTCCATTGCTCTAGAACCAGGGTAATAATGCACAACATCAAGATAGAAGGGCATGACTGAGGAAAGCAGCTCAGGACATGACAGACAAAAAACAGAGAAAGAGAGAGAGAGAGCTCCACTCACTAGAGGCAAAATATAACCCCCAAAGTTACACACCCAGTGACCTGGTCCTTCCAGCCACAACCTTCTGCCTACAGTTACCACCCAGGTGTTCTATTTCAGTGGATTAATGAACAGATTAGATTAAGGCTTTCATAACCCAGTTGCTTCTTCTCTAAATTTTCTTGCATTGTCTCATGCATGAGCGTTGAGAAGATACCTCATATCTAAACTATAACAATGCACTACCTCCCTTTCTTATCTTCTGAGCAATCTACCTATTACAAGTACAATTTTTAGGAATTCAGCATGGAGGAAGATGATATTTTGGAATGTCTGGCCTCTCAGTGCTTTGCTCCAATAATTCTTTATTCTCCCTGTCCTCAGCTGCTCATGGTTCTTCTTTAGCCTGGGATAGTGCTCATTACTGCAGCCTCTTCAAAAACTCAATTTCAAGCATTGTATTCTCTGCCCCCAGTTTCCTAGCAATTCATCTCTGTCTGTACCTCAGGCCCTATAAGATGCACACGCTGAGACTTATACCACACTGAACCTTTCATATCATGGCTCTCTCCCACCCTATCTCCTCCATTCTCGTTGGTGTTGCCAACCAGTCCTAGGTTTCTCTCTCATATTTCAAGAAATTTCTTTGCCATCTCCTTGCTTTTTTGACATTCACCTGATAGATTTGCTTTCTTCTTTAAAAATAATATGAAAATGGAAATGAAATCTCTAAGGGGAATTCACCCACTTGTTTGCACCAGTGCCTCTGTTCTGCTACTATGGGTAAAATGCCAGGACCTTTATTAGCCAAGTCCTCTGCTTAGACACTAGATCCCATTTTCTCCATTCTTGTTTAGGGTGTTAGCTCCTGAAATTCTCTCCTGAATCCCATACTGGAATTTTCAGAAATTTACTGAATCATTCCCATGAGTATAAAAGTATTTTCAAAACTGTCCTCCATTCTAAAACACACATTCTGAAACACTTTATTCCATATCCCATTCAGCTAACTGCCCTATTTGTTTCCTTCAATAACAAACTTCTTCCAAAGATGGTCAATCCCTAACAATTTCAAATCCTCTTTTGCTCTTCACTGAATCTTGTAACTTCACACAAACGCTCTTTTCAAAACCATAAATGACCTTCAAATTAATAAATGCAATGCACAATGATAAATTCAAAGTACATACAGAATTTGGGCTTCTTTGGTCAATCTGAAACACTGGTGTAGTTAGTCACTTCCTCTTCTTTGGTGCACATTTATCGGTAACTTCCAAGACAACACACACCCCTGGTTTTACTGTCACCTCCCTTCAGAGATTCAGTGATTGCTGCTTTCCTCAAACATTTGAAATGCCCTAAGTTTCGTCCTGGGATCTTCCTTTACTTATATCTACACTTATCACGACTGAAGAGAGCATGCGGACAAAAGACTTTTGAATACTATCCATACAGTGACAATATTTGGATTTATTTGTCAAGCCCAGATCTTTACCCAAGAACTTCAAACTCAAATATTTTTAACTATTTATTGACATGGGGTTAGACGTTTAGTACACATTTTAACCACAACATAACAAAAACTAAAACCATTGATGGGGGTTCTTTTTTTTCCACCTCCCTTTGGTTTTCTTTAACTAACACATAATTTATTAGTTTCATCATTTTATTGCTAATGTTTAATTGTCCATGCTAGTTTATTCTTACCTGTATATAAATATACAGGCAAATGAATTTGTGTGTAGATGTATATATCCATACTCTATTTCTACATGTATGATTTACCTCTCTATATGTGTGTATATAAAGTCTATGGTAAAAAGTATAATAAACTTCTGATGGATGTTCATGATCTAATCTCCAGAACCTCCTAGTATGCTACTTCACCTGGGAAAAGGCTTTGGGTTATGTGATTAAGTTAAGGATTGATACTGTAGTGAAGATCCCGGATCATCCAGGTCAGCCCAATGCAATCTTCAGAGTCCTCAGAAGAGGCAGATAAAGAGTCAGCGTGAGAGAAGAACACATGTTGAAGAGAAGGTCAGAAACATTCAGCCAGAACCCATGAAATATTAGCAACCTTCAGAGACTGGAAAAAGAAAGGACCAATTCTCCCCTAGAGTCTTTGGAAGAAGACAGGTCTTCTATACTATGATTTTAGCCATTTATTTTTACCCATTTTTTAAATCTTTTTGCTTACATTATGATTTTACCCATTTCAGACTTCTGCCCTACAGAATGTACAAATACCATAATAATTTGATACAATGACACTAGGAAACTAATACAGATTTTTTAAAATCTCAAGTTACATATCATCTATTTATACCTACGCATCTAACTTAGCAAATACTATCAACAGTTATCAATTAATAATATCTTTGCTGCTCTAAATACTTTACAAATATGATTTTTTTCATTGTTTATAAAGCAATCTAACAATCTTGGGGGGAAGCAATATAATTATGCCCATTACACAGATGATGAAACAATGGTTCAGAGAGAGAAAATAACCTTACCAGAAACACACAAAGGGTGAGTTAGCTCTTTTCCTTGACTAGCCCATGGTTATATTTCCCAGGGGTGTTTTTATCACCTCTTCCATCTGCCCTTTATGATCTTTATTCAGATCACCAAATGGCTGACTTCTTTAACTTATCATCTCACTTTAATCTCTGACTTTTCTGATAAAATCATCCACAAGCTGCATTATTTTGTACTGTTCGGTTTGGGTTCCATCACTGCATGCATTAATATCTGGTATTAATTTTGAAATTTTTTATGTTTCATTTTCTCACACTATAATTAAATGTTAAATTACATGGAGTTTCTTTTCAGATAATCCTCCCATCTTTTCAGTTTACTAACTCTGACAAGTAGTATAAGAACACTTTTGGGGACATCTGACTCTCAGCTTTCTTTTATTTTTTGACAAGTATTTATTTATGATGGTAATTAATTATGCTAAGTAATTATAAGAAAGAAACATATCAGTTTATACCATGACAGATAGATTAAATTTACCTTTCCCAGTGATATTATTGAAAATACTGAATTCCATTACAAAATGGTTCTTTTAGGTAACGGCAACATGAAAGTAAGAACTCAGTTAGGCACACATGTACTCTTTAAAAAACTCATTTGTTAGGAACATACTATGCACTTTAAGAGGCAATATGATTCCAACAACAATATGAAGTAATTGGATCAAAGTAAAAGCCATTATAACACAAAAAGTTTTGTGTAATAAAAGGTAATATTTTAGGAGTATTCTTTTCAGAAAGAATTGAGTTTGAAGTTACAGTCAGGAAAAAAATAATTCAGGGTAAATATGCTAAAGATGAATGAGAAAATAAGAGCTGAATTGTGGGAAGGAAAGTTTCTGACCAGGAAGAAAATTAATAGATTTGCACATGGTTGTAGTTTAGCCGACAGAGAAGACTCCCAAGAGATTGATTGTAAGCAGGACCATGGTTTTTGTGGTCATTTCACAGTTTTCTTTCTTATTCTTCTCTGTATGTAAGGAGGTGTATTTTCATCAATTAAATGTTTGCCTTCTGCATTTTGTCATATTATCTTATATATTTATTTACTCAGTCTGGTTTGCCTTGACATAGTGACTCATGATAGGTTACAAATTTCTTTGAATTGTGGCAATAAGTGCATCAAACTCACCCCTCACTCTCCTCCTTTTATAAATGTCTTGATTCTTGGACATACTCTATCTTCTAGATAGGCACAGAATATAGTTTTTCTTTTATATTTTGGCACAGTTATTTTGTATTTTATCATTTTCTATATTTATATTGCTACATATGCTTTGGGGTGATATTTAGGATAATGAGAATCTTGGCACCTGTTTTTTCTCTAATGGCTTAACACTTGTACTTTTTGATGACTTTTTGTGTATGTCAGACAAATCTGTGTTGTCAGCTATTTTCTTCCTATTCCTAAAATAGCCCCAGTTTTGTTATGGATATGATTATTTCTTCTGAGACTAGAGTTATCATTCATATTATTTCAATGAATAGAATGTCTTTTAATCTACCAGGATTTAAAATCAACAGTTTGTTTTTATCTTCAATGAATTTAACATATGTTTGATATTGCTGGCTTAAAAAACTCTGTCTTGATGTTATTTTTATATTTATGACTGTATCATATTTGGAAATTTTTCAACCCTGTAATTTTAAATATTTTTTCCCCTTTTTGCTGCTTCTGTTTTCTGGAACCCTGTGTATATATTTTAGAACTTCCCTTCATCTATTAATACATTACTTTTCTGTATGTTCTCTTATTTTTTTCCTCTCCATCCTTGTATTTTTTTTTCTGACTCATCTCACAGTTTTTGAATTTTTGTATTCAACCAGGTTTAATCACATTAAAATATCTATTAGTTTATTTGTTTAAGTTAGTTTATATAATATGAAGAATTTCTATTTGGTTTGTTCTAAATTTGTGTCTATGTTTCTCCCACTTCAACACACATAAGATAATTATTTATGCCTCTTTGTCATTTTATTAAATGAGTATCTATCTGTTGTTACTTTTTTGTCTGTTGTTTTAAATTTTATTTTGACTCACAGTATGTTGTCTCTGTCTTTCTGGATACTTTGTAACTAAATGTCAGATATTATTCATATGCAATATAAAAACAGTGTGAGAATATGATGTTGTATTCTTCCACAGAGAGTTGATGTTCAGTGTTTGGTTGTTTGTTTGTTTGTTTTGGTACCCGGGATTGAATCCAGGGACACTTAAACAATATCCCCAGTCCATTTTACATTTTATTTTTGAGACAATCCCTTGCTAAGTTATTCACAGTCTTCCTAAGTTACTGAGGCTGGCTTTCTCCTGCTCCAGCTTCTGCAGTTGCTGGGATGATAGGTGTGTGTCATGATGACCAGCAATGTTCAGTTTTTGACACAAGACTTGGGACAGTAAATATTCAAGATCATCTTAATTCAAATTTATACTTGAAATTATTCCAGTCTGAAATTTTGTCCCTAAAATTGCCATTGTCATCCAGCTCAGCTTTACTCTTATATTCCAGCAATTCTGTTTCAACATATGCTCAGTGCCGTTTTGATTCCTTTATTTTAAAATGATTTTAACATTTTATTTCTGAAAAGGAATAATAAAATCAAAGAGTAAATGAAGTTCATTATTAGCACCATTAATTCAACCACATGTGATAATTTAATAATATCCACAAAGTAATTGATGATGAATATCACAAATAACAAACCTAGGCTTTGCATTATTCAAACTTTAAAAAATGTTTAAGCTTTTTTTCTCCACTACACATTTTTATGGGTGTATAATAATTACACAGAATACTTGGTGTCATGATGTACATGCAAATATATAATTAAGTCAGTTTCAATCCCGAGGACCTCACATTACTTTCTCCTCCTCCCTAACCCAGATTTCCTTCCTCTATTTGACTCTTTCCTCTATTTGCATGAGATCTCCATTTTTCCTTTGTTCTCTCTAGCTTTCACATATTACCACAGTCTCCAGACTTCAATGTTAGTCTTCTACCCAACTAAGAAAATAAAACTTTTGTTTACTAAACATTTGAGTAACCTCTTTGTAAAGTATCTTATTTCTTGTATCTGATATCTTCATTAAAAAATATGTATATACATATATAGGTGGGCGTGTACCTGTGTGTGTGTGTGTGTGTGTGTGTGTGTGTGTGTATCTCATGACTTTTGTAGTTTCTTCAGCAGAAATCTTTTCTGAATTATCTAAACCTGTATGCCTCTTTAAATTCTTTCTCCATAATTATTTTAATAAGTTTAATGAAAACAGAGTACTGGATCTCATTGAATCTTTCTCCAGAACCCTGAGATTGTGTGAGAAAATATTAAATGACAGCAGTCATACATAAAGTCATTTATTGGTTCATTCAAAAAGCATTTATTATATGCCTCACAAATGCAAGAAAATGTGAAGAGGATTAGAGAGGCAGTTTCAGAATAGACATCATATTTTTGGTCTCCAAGAAATTTATATTCTTCTGAGAAATACAAGAAATCTAAAATAAATTTTGTTAGATTCCAAGATAAGAGATTTAGAATTATACATGGAAAGGGTTGCTAACCAAGATTTGGGGCCATATGGTTAGCAATGCGGATTCTCTTTGTTGAAACTTTCTTTTTAGTTAAGTAACCCCCAAAACAAATGCCAATACCAAGGTAGTCCAGAGTAAAGAATCTTCTATTATATAATTGAATCAAATATTATCAGTCTCATCCTATTTTCTTTATCCTACTGTATTCTTTCTTTTTCTTTTTGCAGAAGCTGCTATTACCACTAATATCTACTTAATATTGAATTAAAGATTTCCTCCCTTTCTCTCTCCTTTTGACTGCAAGTAACCAACAAATTTTTGGGATATTCTTTATTAACAAGGATTCATATTTGTTTTGTTTTTTATCTTTTTGGTACTGGAGATTGTACCCAGGGATGCCTGACCACTGAGCTATATTCCCACTCTTTTTATTTTTGATTCAGTGTCTCACTAATTTCCTGAAGGTCCCAGAGAGTTGTTTAGACTGACCTCTAACTTGCAATCTTCATGCCTCAACCTCTGGAGTCACAGAGATTACCAGTGTGAGCCACTGTGCCAGGACATATTTGCATGAATGATATATAAAACCATATTATTTTATTAAACCCTTTTTGAATGGACAAAAATCTTTAAAGATTTGTACCAGAATATTGCATTGTTTAATTCATAACTTTGCTTGTTAAGTTATCAAAATGGAAATAAACTGTATTTTTAGATGAAACATCTACTTGTGAACATCTTTTTCTATGCAAAAACCTCATAGACTAAAACAATATATCACTATGGTAACTCAAATCATGTCAAGCCCATTATAGAGCATCCAACAAAATGAAAGTTAAAGTCGAGTACTTTTGATTAGAAACCATGATTTCTAAAATGTTTCAAGTTATAATAAATGTGCATATTTATTTTTACCTGAGGAATTTAATTTTAACCTTTAATATTTTAACATTTAACATTTAATATTAACAGAGGATGCTTTTTCACTTCTTAGTGAGATTTTTATTCCATGAGGATGAAATTGCTATACTATTTTCATTTGATGTTTTTCAGAACAATGTATTGAGGATTTTTTCACATTTATTACAGAGAAAATTCTGATTTTAGTTGTTTTTCCATAAATAACATATGTTTAAAAATTTGAACTGTTCCGTTTAGCCAAAATATGGAAAATATGAAGCATCAGTTTTATAAATATAACAATGGCATTGGGATCTGAAGGTATATATATTTAGTCTTTTTATTAGTTCTTTTTAGTTATAGATATAAAATATTGATTCATTTTGACATAATTCTAAGTGCATGGAATATTATTTGCTCCAATTTAGTCTCCAGTACTACTTCTTTCCTTCTCCTCCTCCCTCCCCATTTCCTAGCTGTGTTTAAATCAAATGAGCATTACTTCATCATGTTCAGAAAGGTATATTCTGCATATTGACTAATAAAAATTTTAAACAATGACATGTGTCGTGATACCCAATAGAGTACTATTTGTCATATACATATGCAATAGCTTATTTTCTCTTCAGTTAAAATCTGTTAGATAAGCAAATACCATTATTCCCATGTAAAAGCATAGGAAATTGAAATCCAGTATCATCAAGTATCAGGGTTGTGAGGAAGAATTAAGCACCAAACTTTATGACAGTTTTCATCATTTCAAATATACCATGTTGTGTAACTTCAGTATTTAATCTGTCTTTTTATTTTCAGGTAATTTCTGAATAAATATATTTTTATCACATAAAAGCATTGTCTAAGATAAAATTGCTTTTTACACATTATTCTTCAGCAATTAATTATATAGATTTTTACCCATTACTTGTCTCTGTAGAGAAAGTCCCTGTTGCAGAACATTAAGAACCTTCATGCACAAGATTTATTTTTCTTAATAAGATGTGTGCAGCTGCATAAAATTTTAACCTTTGGAGATTTCTGAATTAATGGCCTGTAGTAGATATTAAAAACTATGTTCTTAAACACTGAAGGCTCTCATAGAGGTGTTTGTTCAGAGTTCAATATCATTTTGTTAAAGAAACTAATTAACTAGAAAACATGAAGACTCTAGTATCTTAGGCAGTGTTTTATTTTTTTTCCAAATCTTTCTATTACCATATTTTATACTATCCTATTCTAAATCTATGTATGTGTATATTGAAGTTCAACTGTCCATCAGTGTCCCACAAGTCCCTTCAACATCCAACCCTTTGTCCAGCATTAGCTTTAAGATGAAAAATCTTAGGCAAATAGGTCACTTAACAATGAGCAGAAAGAGTCCAGAAGTTGAACTCCTGCATGAACAAGTAGTGAGGCTAGAGGGAGTTATGATGCGGTGTATTTCTCAAGAAATTACAATATTTCATGAAAAGGGTAATTCAAACTATTTTTTTAAAACCTTGGTATAATGTTTTAAAATAAAGATAATTTTGATGTATAGATGAAATGAAATGTTAGTTAAAAGTAACTGTGTCAAAAAATAAAATCAAGAATATACCAAAGCAAGACAGGTATGGGGCGCACGCCTGTAATCCCAGCAGCTCAGGAGGCTGAGGGAGGAGGATCATGGGTTCAAAGCCAGCCTCAGCAAAAGTGAGGCACTAAATAACTCAGTGAGATCCTGTCTCTAAATAAAATACAAAATAGGGCTCAGTGGTTGAGTGCCCCTGAGTTCAATCCCCTATACCAAAAGAAAAAAAAAAAAAAAAAAGAAAAGAATATACCAAAACATTAGTAATAACCAATAAAATTTAAGAGGAACAAAAGACTTACTAAAACACTAAAATAAGTAAGTTAACTAGGAATAACAGTAACAATGTGGATAGAAACAGAGATTGGTTCTCTTATATTGGAATTTAATTTGATAATATCTGGTAACTTGAAAATACTGACATAGTTTAATAACTGTTTTTAAATTAAGTATCACTAAAAGTAATATTTCAAACAGTTTTGTTTAAAAATCTTAAAGTATTAGGGTTAGTATTTAATTTAATAACCAAACATAAAATAAAGCAATCATAAATAAAATATACAGGGTAAGTAAACTGTGCTTTATTCACATAGGCATACTAGATAGCAGTTTACATTGAAGCAACCAGGTCTACATACAATACAGAACACCTATTGCTATCACAATTCTAATGTACTCAATCATCAAATTTCATAATAGTTAATATAGCAAAATTTTTAAAGATTACTACATGTATAACTTAGCTATATCATTAGGTAATTAGTTAAAACTATGAAATTATGAATGAGAAGATAAAAAGCAATCACCAGGTGGTGCAGGCCTACAATCCCAGTGTCTCAGGAGGCTGAAGAACAAGATTCCCAAGTTCAAGGCCAGACTGGGCAACTTAGTGAGACCTGTCCCAAATAAAAAATTAAAGGGCTGAAGATGCAGCTTAATAACTCAGGGGTAAAGTGTCTGGGGGTTCAAATCCCCACCAGAAAGAAGAAGGAGGAGGAGGAGGAGAAGGAGGAGGAGGAGGAAAAGACAAAGGAGGAAGAGGAGGAGGAGGAAGAGGAAGAGGGGGGTTAAAAGAAAGTAATCACAGTGATCATTGTGGCTACTTACATGAAAAAGAAGTATATGGAAATGGGCAGGAAAAAAAAAGTGGATATTACTTGTATATGGACATACAAATGAACAGAAATAATATATAATTCATTTTGGAAAAATATTGACATTATCTTTTAATGTCAAACATATATATATTCTACAACTCAGAATTCCAACACTTGACTTCAGAGAAATTCACCCATATATGCTTCAGTAACTGTGTATAAAATGTTAAAAAAATCTGTTTATAATATCAAAATAAGAAATCATCCAAATGTGCACCTGAAAGAGGATGAACATATTTTTCAGTCTACCTTATAGGCTGAATATTGGCATCCCCTAAAATTCGTATGTTAAAATCCTAACCCCCTACATGCTAGAAATAGGAGGTGAGGATTTAGGGAGTTGATTGGGTCATGATGACAGAGCACATGAATAGAAATTGTGTCCTGATAAAAGATTCAGAGTTCCATAGGCTCTTCTTCTTAGGAATATATAATGAAAAGTTGGCAGTCACAACCTGGAAGAAAGCACATTCCAGAAACAGATCATACTGCCTTCCTGATCTTGGACTTGTAGTCCCCAGACCTATGAGAAATAAATTTCTGTTATTACGAGTTGTTACAGCAGCCCTAACAAAGTAAGACAGTATATTCTCCCAATGCATTATTGCATTGACATAAAAGTAAATAAATTACAACTGCCCCAAGCAGCATAAATGATTTTCTAAACTATAATCATGAGAGGAAAAAAAGATAAGCACACAAAACTATTAACATGATGCCATTTCTGTAAAGTTCAAGGATAAATGTGTATCAATAACACTTTATTTAGACTCCACGTGTATGTAATAAAAATATTTTATAGACATGGATAGAGTAATCAAGACAGAACTATGTCTAGTGTCAACCTCGGGTGGGGGAGGCAAGAAAGTGAAGGTGTATGTGAATACCTAAGTGAACAGAAGGTGATGACAGGGTTCTGGTCACTGTGTTCAATGACGGTGTCACTTCAATTCCTTGTGAATTGAACTTTAGACTTGCCATAAACATTGCAGGCACCATTTTTGTTTATCACCTATGATATTAATATGACAAAGAAATGTAAATTTCTGAATAAATGAGGTTGAAATAGTATTAACATAAAAAATTGTCTCATAGGTGCGTGACTATTCTTGAAGTTTGTCTTCTATTCCAAATCTTTTTGAAAAACAATAAATCAATATACTTTAAACGTGTTTAAGGGAGGTATATTTTGGAAAGCAAATACCATGAACCTGAAATATGACAACTAATATTAAAAATATAAGTGATTATTAGTTTGGAATAGAAATTATATGTGTTCTGGTTTATACCAGAGTGATAACTAATAGTACGGAATGAGATGAGGACACAGAAGGGATAGACAGAGATATTTTTGTCTCCCACAAAGAACATTTTTAATCACTTAAGGCTGCCTGATAAAATAAGAACTTTAATAAAGTACACAGACATGACTATGTGACACTGTACATTTTAAAGTGATTTTACATGAAGAGGCTCTAATTAACTTTCTTTTCAAGTCCAACTGTAGATAATTTCCTGAACATTCCATGTTTGGTGCAGACACATGTACTGCTGATCTCTCCTTATTTTCCGTAACTTAGTCATAAACATCTTGTACTCTGAAGGTGTTTTCTGTGTTTAAAGTAAGCCTTGACCTTTATTAATTTAGCTTTTCTACACCCATTGTTTCATTTTTAAAACAATCTGAGCTAAATTAAAAGATTGCTTTTGATGTAAGATAATCCTTTTAAAGGGCTTTCACAGTGGCTGGCTTATAATTATTAATTAAGTTTCAATAATTATTATCTACAAATAGCTAATATATTTTATACCTGTGCTAGGTCAGGTCATGCTGAAATAAATTAATAGACTCTATCATCCTTGTAAAACTTACCTGTTAGAAGGAACACAAAAATTAATAAGGAATGAGAACACGTAAGTGCTATAAAGTAACAACAGGACATCTTAGAAACATATATAAGGTAGAAATGAAACAAATGTAGACCTTCAAGATGAGCAGAAAATCCCTGTGGAACAGAAGAAGAGGCATTTTCAGTCAGAAGGTTTAGGTTATGTGAATGAAAAAACACATAATAATCAAGAAATTAAAGTTTAGTGTTTCAGCCAGATGGAGTTGTGAGAAAGTAGTTAGAGATGTGTTTGAAAAGGAAAGGAAATCAGATGCGCCCAAGACTTTGAAATCCTTTTATTTTGAATTAATCACAATATCTCAATTACAGTCCTTTTCTTACCTGTTACCTCATTTGCAGACTTGCTTTACCAAGTTCATTCTCAAGAAAAACCCTAACCATCTTTGTAATGCAAAACTAATTGCTGTCAGATAAGATCCCTTATAATAACCACGTGGGCAGAGATGATGAGCAACACAGAGCAGTAGCAAAGGAGGTGGAGCAAAGGGACTGTAATTGAGAGATAAAAAGAAGGCATTGTAAGACTTACTGATTGACCTTGGGAGTGAGATAGAGATGAAGTTACAGATGGCGCCAAAGCTTCGACTGCTAAAATATTTAAGTTCAGAGCTATTGCTTCTTAAAATAAGATACTTCTATCACTTTTTAAAATTATTTTATATTAACAATATTAAAATAAACCTGAAGTAATTCTGTATCTGTAAAATTAAACAAGACATTCAACATGAAATACAGTCCCACATTTCTTAATGATGGGAATACCATACTTGAGAACTGACTCAAGCTACTTCACCATTGTGTGAATATCATGGAATGTACCTACATAAACCTACATGTTACAGGCCAGTCAATGGATGTTACTTCTTGACACAGTCAAGAGATGCAGGAAACACAGATGTGTCAGATTGCTGCAGGTGTAACATATCACTCTTTTATAATGTAAATGCTTTTCTAAGTGGTAGGAGTACACTCTAAAATGGCACTAAGGAGTATAATATACAGAATGTATAAATCAGTAACAGTTATTTACTAAGTTTTGGCACTGTACATATTTTCACAGGACTGGCAGCACATTGTTTGTTTACACCAGCATCACCACAAATATGTGAGTGAGTCATTGTACTGTGACACTAAGATGCTTACAACATTACTAGGCAGTAGGAAATCTTCAGCTCCGTTATAATCATATGGGACCACTATTACATACACAATACATTGTTGGACAAAATATCATTATGTGGCACATGAATGTATTATATAATATGAATTTTAATTACTCTAACTAGGAAATCTAAATTACTATGTTAAAATAATCTTTTATAAGAACCATATGTCTTCTATGTCTTTTTTAATCAAAATAAAATTGTGAAAACTTAAATGCAATCTTCTTCCAGTATCTCATTTTGTATAAAATGGTTCCTGATTTGACAAATTTTCATTTTTTTTATAGACCTTAAGTAGTATTTTTACTTTACTTCCAAGATTTTCATTTTGGAAAATGTCAAACCAACAGAAAAAATGAAAGACCAGTAGAATAATATCCATAGGATCTTTACCTAGGGCCATTAATTGCAAATTGCCACCTTTCCCTTTTTTTTTCTTCTCACTACATATGCATATGTATGAGTGAATAAATTTATCTGGTTTTGCAAGTGCTCTTGTGTATATTCTTTTCCTGAATCATTTGAATAACAGAAAAAATTATCTACAGCTTGTGAAAAAAAAAGGCAAACAGGATTCTGAATATTCTTTCAGTTCAGTGCTAGAATAAATTTCTCCTTATAGATTTTTCCATAGATGGGCATATGAATAGATGCGAATTTATACACATATATGGAATATATGGATAATGGTTAAGACGAAAAGATTAAATTCCACTCTATGCAACCTCTAAACTGGCCCCAGATAATTCCTAATCTTGCCTCCCACTAATTGAACCCTTCTAAACATAGACTGTACCAAAGGATAACATGTTGCTTTCCAGATTAATTCACAAAGACTGCAGTTTCTGTCTCTTGTATTCTTTCACCCACTTGCTCTGAATGAAGCACACTGCCAAGTTCAAGCTGTTTTATAAAGAGGTCCATGTAGCAAAGAACAAGTGCTCTCAGTTCAATGCCCAGTGAGGAGCTGAATCCCACTAAAAATGATGAAGGTGATCCTGGAAACAGATTCCTTCCTCTGCTGCCCCTTCAGCTGAAAGCTCAGTGAAACCTTATGAGTGACCTTGAGCCACAGACACTCAGCTGAGCTGTACGCAGCTGCTTGATCCACTACAGTTGTGTTAAAATAAATGTGTATAAACTGTAAAATTTGTGGGAATTTCTTACACAGTGTAGATGATAATATAAATTTTGGTTCCAGAAATGAGATACTTTCTTGACTTTCTTAACATAAAGATGTAGGATTGACTTTGGATCAGGCAGAGGATGGATAATAAGATTTTGAAGTGTGTGTTGAAAAAACAAAATTATCTGGAGTCAACTCTTCATAGAAATCTGGATTTTGAGGATGCTGATAGTGAATGCTCAAAACAAAATGAGGAACATGTTATTGGAAACTGGAGGAAGGGGATTATTTGTAGATAGTAAAGATTAGAAATGGTGTCATCAATATATCCTGTAGAGATGTGGCACATGGAAAAGTTGTCTAACAACCTTGTTGATATAGCTAAGAATGTTTTCAGGCACAGTGTTAAAATTCCATTTGTTTATATCTTGCTGCTTATAGTACAACGTGAGAGATGGAGATGAAGGGCAGGAAGGACTGTTAAACAAAAAGAAACAGTACTTGATGACTTTGAAAATTCTAAAACTTTTCATGCTTTACACTATGCTAACATAAAGAAATGTCTTCAGAAAAAATATCCAATTCAGGAAACTGCAAGTGAAATTTGGTCTAAAGAAGATGATGGCATAACTGTGAAACATTTTGTTGAGATCTCAGGGGTATCAAGATAGTTCCTCAGAGTACTAGTCAGTCACACCAAAGTACCTTCAAAGAGATTAAAGGAGCGTCTCATAGATCCACACAATCAAACTGTGAGAACTTCTACAAGTTTAACAGCTTATCTCACAAAGATTTGTAGATGTTGCTTATGTTTAAAAGAGTGAAATTCAGTGAGATTTACAGAAATTCCAAGAATTTTGAGAGAATATAATTTGCAGAAACCTTGTTGAGTTGGTCCAATGTTTAGATACAGTTCAAAATCAAAGAGGCACAGGATCTCCAAACTTCTCCAAACTTCTCAGGAAGTAGGCAGAAAATACTTGGCTTCAAACTTCTTCTAACCTTTCTGAAAAAGGATGAGTCAGAGGGTGGGAAAAAAATAAATAAATAAAACGGTCAAAAAGTATGAAAGAATATTCTGGGGCTTAAAAAATCAAGGAAATTCTGGCATTCTCCTAGGTGGATATCAGAGTTGTTATGGACTCCTTTGTGCCTTTCATTGTCCCCCTCCCCATTTTTTTAATAGGAATATCTGTTGTCATTATTGATATTACCAACTGCATGTTGGATGTGTAGAAACAGATGCAACATCTCTTGAATTCTATGATTCTAAAAATCAGGAGGAACTGTACCCAAGAAACTATGGTTAAGAAACTACAGCCAAAATGCTTCATCCACACTGGACTTAATTTAGGAAATGAAATTCTTACTTCGAACTGAGGCTTAACTGGGATGAGTCTTTGGAGACCTAGAAAGTGAGTGAGAATATTTTATATATGGGAGATATGCTAAACACTGGGTACTAGAACACTGCCTCTTACCACTCATGCTCTTAGGTGTGCATCTCATTGAGATTCTAAGTTGGAGCTAATGCCTCTCTTCCGAAGGTACAGTATGGTGAAATCTCGGTTGTCATTTCTAGAGACACCTAATTAAGCCAGGGCCAGATTCCTGACTCACAGAAACTGTGCCATAATGAAGTTGTTTCTAAGTAAGTTTTGGCCTATTTGTTACACAATAGAGATAACTCATAAATACACAGAATGTAAATTGCTGATACAAAGGCAAATCTTTAATTAAAATCATAATTAATCAGATAAATTAAATTGCTTTTGAGGAAGAGACTTGAGGCTTCAGATTGACAGGACTCCCAGAATGTCAAGAAGAAACACAGAAAGGTACACTTTTAGTCAGCTATTGGAAATCATTGCCCACCTATAAAATTTTATATTTCTGATAATCTGAAAGGTCATTTCTAAAGACAGAAAAACATTTTTATAAATTACTAGGACATAGAATTTGTATTTACCATGTTCTTCCAAGGAAGAATAGGAAACTTGGATTATAATAACAGAGCCTCAGAAATAAGTCAGCCACATTCCAAAATGACAGCCTAGCAGCGAAAATGGAAGTATTTAGTATAGCAAGAATACATTAGTAAGATGTCTTCAAAAAATATAATTAAATATGCATTTCTTCAACTGAAGAAACTTAAAGGGAAGATACTACACAACAAAATTTTACAAAACAAAATATGTTTCAATTATAAAGCAATCAAAAATGTGGCATGATTTAAAGTGATTGATAAATATAAAAATGGTGAGTTCTCCATAGCAGGAAAGCCAGATCTCTACTGGTCAGGTAGTTTAGCATAGATTATAAACTTTCATGCTCTGTTGCTTTATGTTTTTTACTTTATAATACTAACTTGTGATAATAATTTCACTATGACATATATATATATTTATGTATATATAAAATAATAACCAAAGGCCTTTTGATGACAGTGATCAACTAGGTTGTTTTCATGAACTGGTCAATTAAATATCACTGTGTAGAATATTTTACTTATGTTTATTATAATAGATAATTAAAAATACACAGATAAAGTAACATTAATTTCTAACTATGTAACATAAACTTCAGAAGGATTTCATGCAGTCTCAACCCTTGTTATGAAGTAATGATATTTTTCCCTAAACTCCGCATTTCTTCTTAGTTTTAATCAATATTTTGCTTGACAAAATTTAATGAACATTCAATCATATTTTATTATGCTAACAATGACTATCTCTGCATACTTTCCAGGTAATTCTATTTTAAATTTTAAAAAACATTTCTTTGTGTATTTTATATTTTCACAACCATTATTTTTGACATGTCTTTGTGTTACTTTTAAAACCAGGGAAGTAAGCATACGTTTTAATAAAGACTCCAATTCAATATGGACATTTTAATTAAGTAAATACTCAAGTCTCAGCATGTATATATTATATACACTTAGCTATTGACATCATTAAATATGTGATTTTAGCCCATATAGTTTTATTGCACACTACTGCAATAGCATGTAAAAATATTTAATATTATTGAAAATTCTCTTTTTTATAATTTAACTTTCCATCTGATAGCTAGGAAAACTGCTTAAAGTAGCAAATAAACATTGATGTGGTTTAAAAATACACTGGATAAAGGAATACAAAGGGAAAAAAGATACTGTGGTTTAAAATGAAGCAAACAATAATATAGTTAAGTAAGACTTGTAATATATTTTCATTTTTTTTAGTATTAACATCTGATTTAACTCATTATGCTCCGTATGTCTCATGCTCATTTATCAAACTTCATTGACCTCAGAAAAACAAAGAAATATGTATATGAGAAGATAATTAAGAGGTGGTTCAGCATATATTTCAAATCGTATCCTATAGGTTGATGGTGATTTATTTTTCAACCCACTTAGGTCAAGAAATCTTTCCTAACCTTTATCTGGCCTCCCTTCGTCTTGGTGGTCCCTCCAGATTTCTGATTGTTTACCTTTTTGACAAAAAGAACATGCCTTCGTCCTGAGCACTTCAACACCTGACATTCTTTAAAAACAGAGACTTAATACTTCATTTCTATTAACCTGCCCAATGTGTCACCTTCAGCCTAGAACCAGAATAGAGCTCTCTCTCCACCTCCATTTCTATCCACCCATCTATTTAAACACTTATTCACTTTCTCTTTTATGTGAAATATGCCAAGGTACCTCAATTTTTCTACTATTTTCATTCATCTCTGAAGATTATACACCTTGCCAGAACACTATGATTTAATTTTTTAAAATTTTCTATTCTTTTCTAAAAGTTTTATATTTTAAATTTGTGGCTCATTATGTGTGTATGTACACAGATGGATGAATAGATAGAAATATTTAAAGAAATATAATAAATACTAAGGCTTCTGAAATAAATATCAGTCCTTCAATGACATTATACCTTGTAGATATTGAATCAACTTGTGATTATGTAGGTCTGGGTTAAAAGCTTGGATTTTTATTAAAGTCATGTTAGGAAAACTAATTAATCTCAATTTTGATTTAAGTTCTTCAGAAAAAAAGTTTTTAAGAATATATACCTACAGTTTATATCATAATCATAATGGCTGAAGACAAAGGACTCAATGTCATTTTCAAACAGTATGCATCAAAATTATTATAGGATAAAAAATGTACAAGGACGTTTAGAAGTACATTAATTGGTGCCATTAACAATTTTACTTGACTTTATATGTACCTGGATTATATATTTTTAAGACTGCTCATGAATTAGAACACCATGACTTAAGAATTATTGTTCTCAACCTTAGTGGATGGCTTATAATACTTAGCTATTGTCATTACAAATGATATAGATGTGAAGGTAATGAGAGGAAATCTTACCAGAAAGAGGACATGAGCATTTAATCATAAGGAATGGTTACAAAATGGAAATCCTGTTTAGCCTAAAATTTTAGTAAAATTTAAGGATGAAAAATAAATTGCCTATTTTTAAGTATCATCAATCTAATGGTGTTTATTCATGCACTACTTTTAATAAAATCCCTTTATCATTAATCAGACCTCTGAACTTTCTTTGAATTAAGTGAAAAGGAATAGGATTTGCAAAGTAATACCTATAGTCAAGGGTCATTTACATATTGGGACATCATTAAACATTTCAGAGTTCATTTTGGCCCTCATTCCAGGAATTCCCCTGCCTGCAGTAGTAGAGACAACCAGTTGCTATAGAATGACACCCATTGCCTAGCAAATAATTGAAATCATAGTGTGTTCTGAAATGAATCAAACAACCTAACCAAGATTTGACACAGAGAGAAGAGCCCAAGGGTTTCTTTTCTTTTAGTGTGGCCAAAATTACAAAGTCTCTTACCAAGCGTAGTCATCTGTATCTGATTTATCTGTGTCTGTATGAATTTTTTTCCTTGACCAAAATTTCAGGAAAATCAGTTAATAAGGATATCAACATTTATATTCCCAATTGCATTCAGTAAGAAATCTATGTATGGATTTTCAAAAAAAAATCTACTTATTTTCTTATCTGACAGTCCATTTACTTAGATATGTATTTAATAAATTCTAGTTTGAATATGTGTTTTTAAATAGCTATGGATGATATTGCATAACAAGTTTCTGTTTCTGACACTTCTTGTGTCCTACCTCTCATTCACTTGGCATCAGCCACTTATTTGAACTGTGGTTAACAGGTTGGTTGAGACCCTACTTTAACACATGATCACAGGGGTGGGGAAACAGAAAAAAAAAAGGGATATCATGAGCTGATTTTATAAACTTCTACCTAAAAGTGACCCTTGAGAATTTTCACATTTCATTAGCCAAAGCATGTCACATGGCTGTGTTTGAGTTCAGTAGGGAGAAATGTACAATTCTTATCCCTAGGGAAAAGGGTGGCTACCCAAAGCTTGTAGAGTCATACAATCTATTGTTTCTTATATTCAAAAGAAAGTTAAGGACAAAGGGAAAAAAAAAATAACATGAATGAAGGCACATTTGATTTGCAAATTCCAGAATTCATTGAACAAAAATCAGTAAGATTTTAGAAGACTTTTATAGGGCTAGTTAGATAGCAAAATCTATTTATTTATTTATTTATCTATTTATTCATTTATTTATTTATTTTTGCAGTATTGGGTATTGAACCTGGGGCCTTGCATATGCTAGTCTAGTGCTCTACCACTGAGTCAGATCCCCAGCCCTATATAGTAATATTATATGAAGTAAGTAAATCCTTGCATGTTCTGAGAGAAAAATTTGTACAAAAATTGATAAAGGGCAAAGCCCCAGAAAACACCTGTACACAGTCTTTTTTCCACACTTCCAAAATCAAATGAGCTCTGAAAACCACTTAATATGAATAATCACATATTTCCTTATGTAAATAGAAATCTGCTTGATAAATAAGTGCTGTTTAATATCCTCCTAACTGTGAATTCTAAAATATATTTTTTCATTCAAAGATTTTGAAAAAGGTGGAGTAAGCCTCCACTGCCCTTGGAGGAGGGTGGAGCTGGAAGAGGAACCCCAGCCTCTTTCCTGCAGTGTTGGCTCAAGAATAGTGCTTGTCTTCGCAGCCTCACACTTGTCTTAGCATAAGAGCCATGGGAAGTATCTGAGGTCTGAAGGCAACTCCCTATATTCCCGTGGTGGATTAAGAATACAAAATGAGTTGAGGGTGGAATGTTTCCTGATGACAGGGAGACATTGAAAGTAGCTCTAATGAGGGGCATGTTGGCAAGATGCCGTCTAAGGAGCAGAGCAACCTCTGCTTTCCATGGTGAAGACAATCGTGAAGAAGATGATGAAGCCTTTCTTGATTTTTAGCAGGCAATTTAGAAAGAGGGATTAGAAAGGGCAAACCCATGAAAGGGAAGAAAAGACACAAGTGAGCAGTTTGTACTTTGAAAGGGTCACTTCACCTAAAATAAATAGTCATTGTAGTTTTAGTGTCTGTTTCTCCCTCCATCAAAGAAGTACTTTTTCTGAGAAAACTGATGAGTTATAGATAAAACTGTAAGAGAAACAAAAGTAACTAAATTATAGTTTTGGGTCATTCTCAATGTAGTTATTTCATGTTTTCTAATGAATAATGTTAGTTATATTATATTACTTATTAAATGTATTACATTAAAATGATCTGTTTGAATCTATTTAATTGATTTCTAGCACTGGCAATCAAGAGATTTAAGGAAAAGCTCAATGCTTTAAAGGTTAAATTCAATGCTACAAATGTAAAAGGTTCACTAGCATCTGTGTCACATGTCTGTAATCCCAGCAGCTACTCAGGTAGCTGAGGCAGGAGAATCACAAATTCAATATCAGCCTTAGTGTGTAAGGTAAATCCTATCTCCAGAAAATGAAATAAAAAAGGACTCTGGGTTCAATCCCCAGTACTATATAAAAATATATAGGAATGTATATTTTTTATATATTTGATTGATACATTTATAAGTCTCAATATCTTGCCTCTCTTATTTCACTGGATGTATCTATCATCTATATTTAGATTTGATTAAAGATTAACTCTATAAAATAATAAAAAAGACTCACATAGTTTCCATGAATGATTTTGTTTCAGAAAACAAAGAGTAGGTAACCAAGACTTCAATTTACTTGTTTGGAATGGCTATTGCTGATAGATCTGTGTTCATGTGACACTCCAGATGCTATGGTTTGGATTTGAGATGTCCCCCAAAAGTTCATGTGTGAGACAATGCAAGAAGGTTTGGAGGAGAAATGATTCAGAGCCTTAACCCAGTGAATTTTCCCCCTGTGGGATTAACTGAGTAGTAATTGAAGGTGGATAGGATGTGGTTGGAGGAGGTGGGTTATTGGGGACATGCTTTTAAGGTATATATTTTGTATCTGGCAGGTGGAGTCTCGCTCTGCTTTTTGATCATCATCTAAGCTGCTCCACCATAATCTTCCACCATCTTAGTCTGCCTTAACTTGAGCCCCAAGGAATAGAGTTTGCTGTCTTTGGATTGAGACTTCTGAAAACATAAGCCCTGAAAATAAACCTTTCCTCCTCTAAAATTATTCTTTTTTGGGTCTTTTAGTCACAGTAGTGAGAAAGCTGACTAAAACACATGGGACTTTAGATTTTTTTTCAATGTAATGGTTTATATCCTGGGTTCCCACTGGTGTTGCAAAAACCTCAACTTTAACCCAGTGAGAATAATTTTGGACTTCAGATTTCCAGAACAGTAAGATAATACATTCTTTTTTTTTTTTTTTTCAGGTCAATAGGTTATGGCAGTTTGTTACAATAAGAATAGGAAACTAACTCAGTTTGCTTTGCTTAAGTAAGCATACCAAAAGTATCTTGTCATTGGCCAGATCAGTATCAAGCACAGATATATTTTCATGTCCTGAACTAATCTATTGGAGGTTTTGCTAATGAACACCTGTAGCTGGATGTGTCTCCTTTGGGAAACCTAGAGTAGACCTGAAATATCATATTAAGATTTTGGCAAAGCTCACTCTGGCTAGATGCTCTAAGGGAAACATCCGTGCCTCTGTTTCTATAGGTCACCAGAATTCTTGACTTGTGATACCTTCCTTTCTCACTTCACCTCAGGCTACCATCACTTTTTCTCCTTCTACCATTATAATCTATCTTTCTTACGCAAGGACCCTTTGACTACACCAAACCTACTGGGATAAAGCAAAATAATCTCTTCATCTGGACCTCTTTAATTTTATCATAGCTTCTGAGGATTTGAACATGGATATTTTGGGAGGGGGCTATTTTTCAGCCTATTACACAAACCTATGCTGAGATGCAATATGAGAATACTTTTTTTTGGTAGCAAGGATTGAACCCAGGGTTGTTTAACCATGGAGTCACATCCCCAGCTCCCCTCACCTTTTTAAATTTTTTATTTTGAGATAGGTTCCCACTAAGTTGTGTAGGGCCTTCCTAGAGAATGCCTTTACATTTTTTTTTCAATGTAGCCACGTTTTAACCTTTTCATCAAATAAATTTGGGTTTATAGGAAACTCTTTCCACATATATATCATATAGATAAGAGAAATTTAGTTAACACATTTGCAATTCAAAGTCATCAACTCTCAATTGTTTATGATAATAGAAACATGAGTTGAAAGGAAGGTAAACCAAGATAGTATTCTTGGTATTTTATAAATGTTTAATAATGGTCTCTGATATTATTATTGTTACAAAAAACCTAGCAGAGACACAGTGATATCACCAGGAAATAAGTATACATAGTATGAGAGGGTAGTTCTCCAAAGATTTCAGTAAGATTGTTTTACATATTCTGTAACTGACACTGACCTTATTATTTAACAGATAATTTCAGAAGTCACAATGGAATTTCCATTTTGGAGAAATGATTTATTACATGTCTTCAGTACACTGGTCCCTTAATCTAAGTTCCTAATTAATTAGAAAAAATAAATTCAAAATATTTTTAGAGACTTCACATATATATGGTGTTTTCTAAAATGAAGGAATCAATAGTGAGGATATCAAAAGAGGAGATGATTTTATACCACTCATTGAACCCCTTTTTTAATTGCATTAGTTCATGGCAGCTTTAGATTTCTCTAATTACAATTATTAATATTAAAATAAGAAGTATGCAAAACACCCCTCCAGATCAAAATTCCATTTTAATTGTTAAAGAACTTGATATGTCATTCATAAAGCTGTATTGTAGCATAAAGGGCAAAGAAAGTCAAGAACTAACAAAGAGAAAAGTCTGCTATGTAGCAGTGATGATTTCCTATCCTAAAGGTATTACAATTCAAACTATAATATTTACATGGAAATAGAAAAGTTAATCCTTGGACCAGAGAGCTGGAAACAGATTCATTCATATGTGATTTATTTATTTATTTTTTTATTTATTTGAATTTATTTATTTATTTTTAGAACAGAAGTGACATTACCGACCTCCAGAGAAAGAGAAGAACAGTTCTGGGATAAACGGGTTTTCTTGGACACTGAAAATTGGATTTTTGTCTTAAAACTTTAAAAAAAAAACTCATTTCAGATGAACCGTAGATTTATATGAAAGAAAAAAATTTTATATATTTAGATAAATTAGACAAGTAGGACTTTATGTTCCACATATAATAGAAGAATTCAAACAAGACTCAAGAATTGATGAACACAAAAGGAAAGATGGTTAAGTATTATAAAATAATTTTGAGTTTGTCAATAATTTATAAATTAAGAAAAGTTATTTACAATGAAAATACAAAAAATTATATTGAACTAAAAATGTAAAAGGAATCCCCTCGGTATATATAAAGTATCAAACCAAGAGAAAAAGAATCAAAAGGCACAAACCAGCCTATCCCTAAAGGGACAATATTCATGACTAATAATACATGAAGACGTGTCTGACCTCTTTAAGTAAACATAAATATGCTAATTAAAATCAAAGTCAGTAATTATTTTATAACTCTGATTTAAAATTTAAAAATTCTGTAATACAGTATTGATAAGAATATAAACCCCAAAGGATGCAAGTAAATTTTTAGTGGAAGTAAAAACAGGCGCAACCATTTTGAAATGCAATTTATGATGATATGGTAAAGTTGAATATTTAGCTACATAATGACCAAATAGTTCTAGTCCTGGTTTTATATACTACTATGATTCTTGAAAAATGTGCTTCAGAAAAAATGCACACAATTCTTCATAGCAAGTTTTCATAATAATAAAAGACTTTAAGCAGATCAAGTGCCTTTTAACTGTATAATAGACAAATTATTAAAGTCAACTCACAAGACATCATATAGTAAGTATTGAGAATGAATAAGCTACAACATAAGGAAACATGGGTACCATTTTAATATTGTATAAACTGAAAATAATAAAATTGTAGGAAAGTGAAGTTATTATTCTTTATAAATAATAAACGTGCATAAGGATAATAAAATCTCAGAAACAAGCAAAACTGAGCACCAAATTGCCTAGCACTTACAAAGATGTGGTAAGCCACTTTAAAATTACAGGAATAATAAAATAAATAACTATTAGTAATGTTTTCATGTGTCAGAGAAATATTATCAGGAATAAGCAGGGCGTTTTTTCAATGATATGAGCTAGGTGGGCAGAACTGTCATAGGTATAGATTCTGTTTTACCCATAGACACTACATACACCTTTATGTTTAACAGCAGTTTCTCAACTGCATTAGTCATGGTAAATTCTATAGTCCTCTCCAAGGTCAATAATTTATTCTCATTTTTTTTGGGGGGGTGGAGTATACTGGGGATTAAACTCAGGGGCACTCGACCACTGAGTCACATTTCCAGTTCTATGTTGTATTTTATTTAGAAACAGGGTCTCACTAAGTTGCTTAGTGCCTTGCTTTTTCTGAGGCTGGCTTTGAACTTGTGATCCTCCTGCCTTAGCTTCCTGAACCACTAGGATTATAGGTGTGCACCACCACTTACCTGGCATATTGTCATTTTTTAAAAAAAAAATTTAATTTTATTTGTTCTGATTAGTTGTATATGACAATAGAATGCATTTATACATTTTGATAGATTATACATAAATAGAGTATAATCTCCCACTCTTCTGATTATACATATTGCAGGATCACATCGGTCATGCAGTCATACATGTACATGAGGTAATAATGTTGATTTCACTCTACTATCATTCTTTCCCCCATACCCCTTCCCCTCCCTTCACTCCCCTCTACCTAATATAAAGCAACTCTATTCTTCTCTACGCTTCCCCAATTTTGAATTAGATTCTGCATATCAGAGAACAAACCCAGCCTTTGGTTTTTGGGGTTTACTCTTAAAATTTTCTTGTTCTTCCTGGGTTAATAGGATGCAAACTACAAAGCAAAAATGCAATTTCCAAACTGCTGTTCTACCTGCTAGGGTCTCACACCTCAGCGGTACACGGAGAACTCTGGAGTTAAGGTTATAAGATGGACAGTGTCTTGCAAAGGTCCATATGTGTGTTAGTCAGCTTTTCATAACTGTGACCAAGATACCCAATAAGAATAACTTAGAAGAGGAAAAGTTCATTTTGGGTTCATGGTTTTCAGAGGTCTCAGTCTATGTTCGGCTGACTCATAGCTCTGGTCCTGAGGTGAGGCAGCACTTCATAGTAGAAGGGTCTGGCAGAGAAGTATTGCTCTGCTCATGACAGCCAGGAAACAGAGAGAGCAAGTAAGGTGCTGGGGCAAAATAAAAACCCCAAATGCATGCCCTTGGTGACCTTCTTCTTCTAGCTACGCCCTACCAACTTTATTACCACCCAATACAGTAGTCCTTCTGAATTATTAATCAATTCAATGGATCAATCCACTCATTAGGTTACAATTCTCACAATCTCATTTCACCTCTTGCATTAACACATTTCATATCCAAAGCATAACAGTATGTTAAAGGTTTGGTTCCCAGAGTGGCAATATTAGAAAGTGCTATGGATCTTTAGGAGATGGGACCTAGTGGGATGTATCTAGGTCATTGAACTTTGCCCTGGAGGATGAAGGGATGCCACTGTCCTCTCTCTACTTCCTGAATTGAGATGTGAACACTCACTAACACATGTTTCTGCCAAGATATGCTGCCCTCATCAGCTATCTGATCTTGAACTTGAAACTCTAGAACCATGAGTCAAAATAAATCTCCCTTCACATGATTAAAAAAATAATTCTTGTTCTCCTAGTCACATTTAGATTTGAAATCCATCCGGAGGTAATTTTACCTTGTAATGCAAGTCCATCCAACCTTCATATAAAAGTTTTATTTACTTATTTGTTTATTTATTTTTGGGTTTCGTTGCTGTTGTTAAGTATATAGTTCTGAGCCGGTATTGAGAATCTGCCCCCTCCCAACCAGCATGTGCATACCTCCAGGAGAGATTATACTGCTGTGGGATTGGTAGAACTGGAGAACAAGTTGAGGAAGAAAGGGAAAATGTAGCAGAACGGCCTTTGCAGCTTTGATATTGGCACTGATGGTATTTTTCTATCAGGGTGTGAAATGAGTAAACTTAGTCACCACATGCACTGCACTGTGGCAACATTTAAGTTCAGCTGTTAATGAAAACCATGCCATCTTTTTTATTGTCCTGGAAGATAGCTCCCTGTAACAATACTTGGCCAGCTATAGAGAACTTACCCATGGCACCCCAGAGATGGCAATCCACAGAATCGCAAGGCCTCCTAAGACAGTTAGGGATGGAGTAGGTTGTTTGTTTATGCAGTGAGCTACACTGGTCCTGATAATGAAACAGTCACAGCAGGAATAAAGTAACCCATTCTCCAAATAGCTCTGAGACAATATTATTGAGCCTTTTAGTGGGTTTTCCTGTTTCACAGGCTGTAGGTGATATGAAACAAACTAAAGAGAAGAGGAAGTGAGGAACATTGAGCATGATTCAAGAGGAGGAAGATGAAAGGCAAAGAAGACAGAAGGGGTCCAACAAGGAAAGCCAGGAGCAATTTGCTTTCATGTGGAAAGGGCAATTTACATAGTCCAAAGATATGAAGTAAAAATGTAAAAAGCCAAAGTGGTCATTCCTTATAAATATAAGGTATGCGAGGATTTTCAAAACCCAAAAGCCCACTGGTTGTGGCAGTTGTTCTGACCTGGTTGACAAAACTGGATACAGTACTAATGTTTCATTATATTGAAGATGTGTTTTTAACTTCTGAGTCTTTTCCCCTCCTAGAGAAGGTGGTTTAAACTTTATTGGTGTATATCTGAAAGAGTGGATAAACCATCAACTCCTCCTAATTGTAAAAACCTGGGCTGTCTGTCAAGTACTTGGGGGTTATTTGATTGGATACTGCTGTTATAAGGTCCAAGTTTTCCCTAGTCCCAAACAGTCACAGGCCTTCTTGGGAGTCCCTGCATTCCACATTTAGCATCAATGTTAAAACCATTGTATGATTTTGTAAAAAGGAAAACTTAGTGGGACTGGGAACTTGGAAACCTGGAAGCTTTTTCTCAAGCAAAAATAATTGTATGGCAATTACAAGCCTAAGGCATATTAGTCCAAGGATAATTTGCTGTACTGCTGCCATAAGACATACCACAGGGGACACATGTCATATACTATAATAGCAAATAGAACCTCAATGGTGTAGGTTCCTAGGTCCACAGGAAAAGGGACAAGAACAAGACATAGAAATGGAAAATATTACTAACCCAGGACTTTTCATCTCTAGGGAGAATATGTCATGTCATTATGATCTGCAGCAAGCCCACCATTGTCCCACTTTTCTCTGCAACAACCATAGTAACCACTGGAGGGACAAATATGGTATTATAAATCTGGGGATGGGACATAGCCAGTATTAGTCTCATTCATAATAATCAAGTTGCTTATGGTCTTCAGTAGTTGACCAGAATATACCTCAATTTGGTTTTCTTTGCATATTCTGATTAGGGTTTACTTATCTTCTGAATTTGTCATTTGGTATTGTTTGATGTTTTGAAAGTCTCAGACGATATAACTTCAAATACTTCTTTCATTCTAAGTCTCTCCTTTTCTTCTGATACTCCAATTACACATTGGTTACATTTTCAGATGTAATGTCTGCTGATATACTTTAAATTTTTTTTTCTTTCTATTTCTGAACTACACTTTGGGTATTTTCTGGATATGACTTCCAGATTACTAAATCTATAATTTGTAATAACCAATCCTCTGTGTAATTGACGGAAGCTACCAGATTCTCTTTCAAGTTCTCACTAGCTGCCTACTCTCAGCACTTTCAGGACTGACTTAGCAGCAAAAGCTGCCCCATCCAATACTGCATCTGTCCTAGAACTATAATCAGTGACTGACAAAGAAGGTATAAAGTCCCATCTGTTTTGGCACAAAATGGCACAACTCTGACAGTTCATATTTGCTCCAGATTTCCCTATGTTTGGCTAATGTATTTCTGTGTCTGAATGGCTAATCACTTTCTCCCCATGCCCACTCCTGATTTTCCTTCTCCATTTCACATGTACGGATTCCTAAAAAGTGTTCTGTACACACTAAATTATCCCTGCATGTCCTTCTTTCAAAACCAATATACAGAGGTGATATTGGAGTGTTCAGGGAAAGAAAATCAGATTTTATTAAGGGGATGGATCGCTCAGAGTCAATCTGGCAATGAAGACTATATCCATGGTACTGGACAGAGCTTGGAAGCCTGTGCAACAGGATGATCCAATTGTTAAGATCCCATTGCTAGTGATTTTGGATGGTACACTGAGCAACAGAGAATGAAGTAACAGCTATGACTTCTTGAGTGTCTGAAACCTGTTGTGTGAAAAATAGTTACAAACACAACACTGGATGGACATTATTAAGTATTAACACTCTGGATAAAACAATTGAAAATTACAGAGACTTAAAAAAATTTTGAAAGTCAAGCATAAAAGACAGTGATCCTTCCTGGTAGGTTAGAAAGAGGCATTCATCTCCTGCAACAGGAGAAAATAACAAATCTAAATAACAAATCAAGTAATAACAACACCATAGAAGGTAAAATATGCAATCAAATCAGTGTCTCTCTTTGGGTCAGGGCCTAGTTTAGGAACAAATGGGACCATGACAATTGGGATGGGTCTTCATTCTTACCCTGAAGAAGTGTTGGTCTCTTTCCTATTAGATTAAGTACTCCAAACTTCCTTTAAAACACTGCATAAGCCTTTCACCAACATGGCATTGTTTGTCCTTCTCGAAATATGCCCCAAACTCCCCTCCCAGCCACTAAACTACAAGTATGGTAAATTCATAGTGTGATTCAGTCAAGAACCTGTCAATTGGGAAGAAAGGAATGATATCTGAAAAGAGCTGAGGATTCATTCAGAATATATTCCAAGGAACAGGGAAAAGATTTTAAAAGATTCTTAAATGAAGGAGCAGAAGTTTTAACAGGGGGATATTTAATGAATCAGCAGCATTCAATTGAATTACAATTTTAGAACACTGGCAAAAAGTCCAGAGATGTTACAAACTGACTATTCAGAGAACTTCTAAAACATGAAATGGGAAATGACCATTTCTAAGCAAAATCATAGAGATGCTCTGGCAGAGAGTGAGGAAGAATTTTACTCTATTCACCAAAATCTGTAGGGATCCACGGTGAGAGATCACCAACATCATTGGTGAAGTGGCTTTCCTGGCAGGTCAGGGGTGAAGACAGGAGAGACTGACATACGTAGGCTTACTAATAACAGGGGAGACCCTGAAACAATAAAGAATAGGTAGTGGTAAGGGATTATTTAACTGATTAAATATTTAAAGACCAACAAATACCATTTTCTACAAACATTCACCACCCTTTATGTTTTCAACCCTTCACTTTGTTCAATACATTTGTCATCATATGTATATCCCACAGCATAAAATCTAGTTGGTTCAAATGACCATCTGCTACATTCCATGGCATTTTACAATGTCTATTATCTTTACCCTTGCATATCTTGAGTGTTTCAATCATTACAAGTAAAATATTCAGATTTTTTCCTCTCGTGAACCTTAAAAACTCCTATTTATCAAGTAAGTGAGGCAATACAATAAAAGGAAGAATAAAAATAGACATCTTAGTGAATGCATAATGTTTGGTTACCACAATTGAGTGTAGTCATCTGGGTTTAACTTATATATTACTTAGGAGTATTTAATCACTTAATTACTAAATCACTATTAATCACTGATATTATGTGTGACACAAAATCTATGCTCAAAGTGGAGAAATCAAATAAAATTATTTTCATGGTTTTGCATTTTGTTAAATTCACTGCAATCCATATGTATGTGTGTGTGTGTGTATACATGCTTGATATCAAACACACGCACACACATACATACACATGGAAACTTCAAGGGGAAAAAAATGACAATATATAAGTGACATGTCTATCATTATCCCCTGGGTAAACTTCTATTATCTGATTTTCTGTTCTTAGAGTTTGATAGATAACTAAATTCCAGATGTAGATGTAGATGTTGTATCTATAAAAACCCTGTAACTGAAATGTTGACTATAAAAACTCTAATGAATAGATGAATATTGCCCTAATGAAACAGATAACCATGTCCAACAAGTGGCAAGTCCATTGACTTAATGTTTATTTAGAAAGAAAATTGAATTATATAGCAATGTGTTTCCCAAATACATTTGCATGTCTGAATCTCAGAGGGCTAGATTTTAGCTTCATGATTAAAGCAAACTTTGCTTTCTGTCTCACCTTTGCATTTCAAATGCTTTACATACTGGATTGCATAGTAAATTTTCAATAATGACTTGATAAATTGATCAGTGAAAAAGAGTGAGCAATGAGTGATATAACTCGGAGTGTGACCAAGACTGAGTCCCCAATGACAGAATAAAGAAAAGTAAAAGCTGCATTGGAAAATAGCATATAATGTAAAAGGATTACAAAATGTTTTTTTTCAAAAATCTATTTAATATCCCTTAGACAGAACAAGGGGTTTAGCCAAAGAGGTGTCCAGGAAAAAAAATTACCTCATGAAAGTCTTTCCAAATCAAGAGGAGGATACTAGATCTTTTCTATTGAACATACCAAAGATTCTAGCTATTTAGTTTGATAATTTCAGGGAGAAATGTCTCTGACATGGGGAATTTGAAAACAAAAATAAATATTTTGGATTAATGTACCACTGCTATTCTATCAAGAAATTTATCAAATTTCAATCAATGCAGGTAGTCATATATATAAAAACATTTGAAGAGAGTAAACAAAATGATACAGTATTCATCTCAAGCAAATGATATTATGGTTATTACTAGTTCATTATATCATTGGGTACTTCCCAAAACATATAAAGTACATTTCTTCTTCTGCTTCTCCTCCTCCTCCTCCTCCTCTCCCCTCCTCCACCTCCTCCTCCTCCTCCTCCTCCTTCTTTTGTACCAGGGATTGAATCCAGGGATGATTTACCACTGAGCCACATCCCAGTCCCCGCCCCCCACTTTTTTTTTTTACATTTTATTTTTGGAAAGGGTCTTGCTAAGTTGCTTAGAGCCTCACTAGATTTCAAAGATTGACCTCACAACTTTCGATCTTCCTGCCTCAGGCTCCCAAGCTATTGGGATTATAGGCATGCATCACCACATATGTGGTGTATTTCTATGTAGTTACAAAAGTACACATGATTTAAAGAAATCAAGACTCCTACATTTAGAAAATTCAGATTATTTTCTGTGATATAAATAAAAGTGGGCATGTGCTATAGGAATAAATAACCCCTGGGGATATTTGGTAATAGAGCCTCAGAATCCCACATAATTAGATGTAAAAGTCATGCTTCGTTTTACTTGTATTAGTGAATCAGCAGTAATGTATTATTTTCTAGACTAAGAACATTTTTTCCCTAAATTAAATCCCCTTAAGGATAAATAAATTGAGGTCTGAATAACAGGATTAGTAATATGCATACATAGCTCATAGGCAGAGCTTGATATGGGGGTATAAGTTTAGAAATTTGATTTCTTACAATCACTGTAAGTACTAAATATATTCCACTTGTATTTAATAGTAAATTAACTATTCTTTCATTTAAGCTGATAGAAATTGGACATTTTAGTTACTGTTATAATTTAGATATGAGGTATCCCCTGAAACCTCATGTGAGAGACAATCTAAGAAAGTTTAGAGGTGAAATGTTTGTTTTATTAGAGCTTTAACCTAATGCGTTGATTAGTGCATTAATCCACTGATAGGGTTTACCTGGGTGGTAACTATAGGCAGGTAGGTGTGCCTAGAAGAGATGAGTCACTAGGGGCTGACTTTGGGGTATGTATTTTGTCCCTGGTGAACAAACTCTCTCTCTGCTTCTGGGTTACCATGTCCTGAGCTGCTTTCCTCCTTCACATCCTTCTTCTATCACGTTTATTTTGCCTCACCTGGGGCCCACAGCAATGAAGTTAGATGTCTACAGATGGAGAACTCTGAAATCATAAACCCCAAATAAACTTTTCCTCCTCTAAAAGTGTTCTAGTCACGTCTTTTGGTTATAGCAATGAAAAAGCTGATTAAAACAGTTACAAATCAATGTTTTCATTCTAAAAGTTGAAAAGAGTAAATTCTTGACAAAGAGGAAGATGTTTAGTTTAAAATTCTGTTCTCAAGGTGACCAAGAACATCATAGCTTGAGTGATCTTGTAATTATGAAGATCAGTTAGTTGTTTATCTGCTTTGAACAATACTTCTTAAACTTTAGCATGCATTAATAATCAACTTGGAGAGCTTCTTCAAATGCAAATTCCTGGGCTTACTCACAGAGACTCTGATTCAATAAGTCTGAAGTAAGGGACCAGAATTTGCATTTTTCATAAATTCTCAGGAAATAATGATAATGCTGATTTGTGAATTTCATATGAAAAAAAAACCATTGGTTTGAAACATTGGTCTTAAGTTAACAGAAAAAACGAGCTCAAATGATTAATGTAGATGAGAAATTTAATGCCAAATGTAACTGAGAATTTTAGAAGTAGAATTCACTATGGTTGTAGCTGAATCCAGATTTTCTATGGTATCAGAGGCCTGAATATCTCTTATATCTGCCTCCTGCTATATTTGCTTTATACTCAGTCCCGCTACATCATCACAAGTTCAAATTGCAGAAAGGGAAGTTTGTGGAATTTTTTAAAAAAGGGTTAGCAAATATATATTTTGGGATCCAATTCATCACTCACCTTTTCATAAACAATCACCAAAATCAAGAAATTGCCAACATCTTTTGACCAGACTTAAGTCCTTTGATCTAAGTAATTCCGTGTCAAACATGTGAACTGAGAAAGAGGCAATGTACAGGTCCCAAGAAGCATATGTTTATTTATGTGATTTATTTATTAATTGATTCTTATGTCTTAAACCCTCTATGGCTATAAATACAATCCTGCAACATAAAAATGATAAAAATAACCTGTACTTAGAGAACACATATTCAAACTATTAGGAAGGGCAAGTAAATAAATAAATAAACTATGCCCACAGATGATAAGGGTTACAGAGAAAGCAGTATAAAGAAGAGGGATAAAGATTGGTGGAGAGAGATACATGGCGAGAGAAAACTTCACAGAGAAGATGATTCTAGAATGAACTAGTGAGGGAGGTGGAGCGGTTGCTGCGTGCATATCCAAGAATATTGAGCTCATGACTAGGGGAATAAATGCTGGTAGACAAAAGACATAGTTTTTAACTAAAAGCATCTTTCCTCATGAAACTAGGGACTATCTATCCAGAGCCTGAAAACCTACAGAACAAAAGCTACTGAAGAGCAGGTGTATCATCTAAAATGATCTGAATGTGGACAGAAAGGCTCCATTCCCATCCAAGGGAAAACCACCTGAAAAAAGATTTACTGAACTGTCCAAATTGCAAGTACGTTCACTTCAACTGTTCCTGGGAGGATCACTGTCACAGCATGGCTTCTCTGAGAGCAGACACTGAGAGGCATTTGGGGTGCCAGCTGTTAAGAATCAATATCTGCAGGGAGAGGGGGAAAGAAGGATCAGGCAGAAGAGAGAGGCCAACTACAACACAAGCCTGGAAATGTGTGTCTGCAAGCAAACTCTTAAGAAGTTCTAGAGCAAAAACTACCTATCAGAGTGTCTTTCTTTGGGCAACCTGCATTTTATGACACAACAAACCACTCAGTCGCTTGTTGTAGGATGTCCAGGGAGACCAATCACCAGAGTTATGGCAGCTCATTGGAACTGGAGCTGAGCTGAAGGATCTAACAAGCAGAAGTACTATAATGACCACACACCCTATAATTGGGCATGAAGACCCTCCATGAAGGGAGGTATGGGTGGTACATCACTACATGTACCTCTGTATAATCTTTGGGCCACCTTGATATTTTTCTGTATGTACATTTGGAGAGCATTCCACAGGATGTTTGTTGATATACTTTCTTGTCCTAGATCTACTGTTGTTTTAATTTAAGATCATTGAACTGATTCCTTGCTTGGCCCTTATTGCAACTCATGAATATATATGTGTGCATATATGTATACATGCATATATACATATATGTGTTGGTTAGGAAGCAACATGTACATATATATATATGTATATAGGTACATAGAAATACACACACATATGTATAGGTACAAAAGTAATTTTAACTGGTTACTTCTGGTCCAGGGTTACTGACAAGATCACAATAATGCTGTTGTCTGGGACAATAGGTTCTGAAGACTCAACTGGGACTAATTGATCCAATCCAATCTCATTCACCTGACTGTTAACAGGATAATTCTGTTACTCATCATGTGCTGATTGCCACAACGTAGCACCTAGCTTCCCCCAGAGCAAGTAATGAGAAAGTGAGAGAAAGAGTATGACAGAAACAGATGCCTGTGCCTTTTATAATCATATTTGGAAGTGACATGCCCTTACATCTGCCAATATCCTTTGGTCACACAGACCTCGTGTGGTAAGAGAGTATACAAGGGAGAAAAAACAAAAGGTCAAATCATTGTGGTTATCTTTGAGGTTGGTTACCACACTTCTCAGGTATCTTGTCCTGATTATGGAAAAATCCATGTGTAATTTAAAATACTAAATGTGTCTCATCTTGTGATTTTGTGGCATTTATAGAGTTCGTTTCATATGAGTTGTAGGATCACTTGGTGTTTCATGATCTGCCATGCTGTCTCCCTCAGGAACAAGTAATATGACAAGAATCTTTTTAAAAAATGGGAACATCAAATTCTCTGTAGTAGACATAATGACCTTGCTTTATAACCCCAGAGCTTTGAGCTTTAAATTCCCCGTGGATCTTGTCTTATCTTTGCTCTTCAAACTGAAAGTTCTGCCAGATGTAATGGTCCAAGAGATAAGGCTACTTACATCACAGCCTAGACCTGCTAACAGGGAAAATTCCTCTCTGGATTCCACTTACAACTGTTAATCCTTTGTATCACCCATTATATGGGCCTAAAGGTTTTCTTTGACAGGTAACATACTCTTTCCAGGGTTCACAGAGACAGGCCAGGAATAAAATTCTTTTTTGTGATAGGAGACAAAAAATTAATTTTTTAGAAAATGTCTCAGCATGATTCTGACAAATTGTCTTCTAAATATTTTTTGTTATGGCCTTTACCACCATTGGATTTTGTAGAAAACTGTAGACAATTTGTTGATAGATTTCCAGACTGAAAGAAAATATGCTTGGAAGCTGCATTTGGAATACTATCTTAGAAGAACTTCATCTGTACTTCTGCAGATCTACTTGAAGAGATTCAGGAGCATTCATCATCAGAGCATTTGTCTGATGCTATTATAGGAAAGAACTTCTGTAGTCTTAAGGAGTAGTGGGTAGAGGAATGTGCATGTTGGTGAGAGAATGAATTATCTTTGGGAGTAAAGGGCAGGTTGGGGTGGTCAGGCTCTGACATGACCCTCAATTATTCCTGTCTCCTGCTTTTCACTCTTTTGGGTAGTCTCTTTCACCCTAAGTAGCGCTGACTGACATAACCACAAGGACATTGAAGAAATAATTGTATGACTTTGAGGAAAGGCCATAAAAAATATTGTGTGTTTCATTTGCCATTTCTTGGATCTGAAACCTCTTACCAACAGCCAAGGAGAAATTGAGGCCTTATGTCAGTAAGCACATTAATGAGACATCTTGGAAGAAGGAACTCCAGTCCAGTCAAACTCTCAGATGACAGCAGCTTTGGTCAATATCCCAACCAACTGCGGCGTCTGGATAGACTCTCTGCCAGAAGCCAGCTAAACCACTCCTGAATTCTTGATTCACAGAAACTTGGAAACAAATTTTTGTTGTTTTAAGCTGTTCTTCTTTTTTAGGCTAATTTGTTAAGCCATCATAGTTTACTAATACAATTAAAATTAGCCTCAAAAGAAAATCAGTGAACTCTACATTCAGACAGACCATCTGCCACACATTTAATTAGATAAAGAGAGATCTGGAGTTCAATAAGACAATCTACCTGATATATCAATATATGCTGATAAAGGGCTCTTCCAATAGATCTATAAATATCTGATCTATTGCCCTTACAGGTGTTGCAATCAACAGCCAGTACTGCAATAACCTTTTTGAATTTTTTTTTCCATGAATATGACTAGACAGGAGTAAGCAACAGTTCCTTTTTTTAGACTACAGAATTTCCAGGTCTAATCTTAAATAAGTAGACTTTTGAGTCAGTATCCTTTTTTTTTTTTTTTTCTCTGTTTGTTTGTCTGTTTTCCCACCAGGAAGAGAGGGAGAGAGAAAGAAAGCAAACAGACTTTCAAAGATTAATGGCAAGAAAGATTTGGTGTAGTTTAAACTAAAGTGAACATTTTTACCCATATTATTAAGTGCTTTTTATATTACACCCTACTAGCAATGCAGATACAAAATGTAAGATACAACATTGGAGAGGAGAAAAAGTAGAAGATGAATAGGAGAAATCAGATACAACTGTCTTTTCCAATTGTAGGCTTCACAGATTCAGGAATCTAAACAGGTACGGGGAAAGCCTTAATGTTACAAGAAGTCAAGTGATGAGGTGAGTAAGCCTATCTGGATGTTTTGTAAGAGGGAAAAAAGTCACAGAATTGCATTTACAACCAAATATCTAAAATGAAATAATATACTCTTTACGATATTTGAGACAGGTTAGAAAAAAAATAAAGTTATTTTCTGACTCCACGTTTTCCTATACTTCTATTATACAGTAGGTAAAAAGAACTTAGGGAATACCAGCACACAGTACGGACTCAAATGTACCGCTTAGTGTTAGATATTACTCATCTTTGTGCATATACAATTTCAAAATACACAAAAAACATCTGTTTTCCTTCTTCTCCAAGGATGACACAGATACTAGTATAAAACACTATACACTTGCAGTATTTTATACATACCAATCCACAGTTTTCCTGTTTAAGTATATTTTTACGCAGATGGAAAAGTGAGTTTTTGGGTTTGGATTTGTTTCAGAAAGAGGGCATTAATTATTTCATGGTACAAAAACATTCCCTTTGCTATAGAGGTTGCTGTTCTGATATTCTGTTTATTTTATCTAGAGTATTAGGAGATAGTCTATAGAAAGTGTTTGTAGATATTGAGCAGTCTGACCGCAGGCCAAGATCCCCTGTGTGATCTTTGAGGCTTGTATATACAGAATTACATAGCTTTGCCTAGTAGGCCTCTGCAAGTAAATGGCCTCCATGTACCAGACTTGGCGCATGGCCAATGCCTTAGTGTATCTGCCAGGAATTTGAGTCAAGGACTCAGTCTACTCAGAACCCAGTCATGCTCATGACAATACTTGCATTCCCAACCCAGGAACTTCCATTCTGAGACCTTCTTAACAGAGATCTTCATTAAGATTCTTCCTCATTCTGACTCAGTACTTTTCTACTGTTATTTCTTCTCCTTCCTTCAGCCTTTCAGGTCCATATAAAGGAAGAAGACTGTGCTCTGGGCTTCTCAGCAGAGAAAATATTCTTCTCAACTATCTTGTGTAGGGAAGAAAGAAAAAGTTTCCCTTCTGAAGATTTGCTGGAATGAACTGATAATAGGCAAACAGGTACACAGATTTACTACAAAATACGGGGAAAATGATAAAGTGTACTTACCCATAATAGCCCAATATGATTCAGAAGCTTATATATCCCTCTTCCATAGAGCAGAGGGAGAATGAGTGATGTAGACAATTTGGAGGAAAACAGTGAATGGTTTTGTGAGGAATGCAGTAGGCCTGGGGAAGCATAGCATAGCCTGGAGAAAGCCCACTGGGCCCCTGAACAGACAACAGATTGTAAGTGGATCTCTTCGGAATACTTACTGGCACCTAAATAGAATAAAATGGTATATGGCAAGAGTCGCCAGGTGTGTTGGCAGACTTCAGTCTTTTTTCCTGTGATATAGTCTCATTACTGAAAGCTCAATGAAGGTCCCAGAGGTATTGTTTTCTTCTTTGGTGGTTCAGACTTGAAGCAAGCAAAGAAATGTCAGAGTAAATAAAGCCTCTTCTAGCATCTGTTATCCTCCATGTTTCTTTATTTAAAATTATCAGTGTACCAGGGTGCCATATTTAGGGGTGACCATGCCTAGATTTCTTCATGTGTATATCCTTGGACCCTCTCTAGTTGCCATTTTTGGGGGAAATGGACACTGGGAGCTGGTGCCTTTCTTTGAGGCTTCTTGCTTACATTGTCACAGTAAATGAACGAAGACTTGGCCATGACTTTTACTTCAACTCACAGTCCTGAATGACTGCCTAGATGCCTGGTAAATTCAACAGAGAGAACTTTCATGAGATTCTCAGAGATGACTACTTTCCAAACATGCTGATGTATCTTGCTTATCTAGGAGCCTAACTTTGTGCCTGAAGATAAGAATGGTTTAGATTAAGCCTCTCAATATAATATACTTTTCAAGATGCTTGTTAAGGAAGCCACAGGCACAATGAAGCATGTTAAGAAACAACAATAATAAGGGCTCTGTTTCATTCAGTGTAAATAAGTACAAAGCCCAGAACTCTTCACTTCACATTTTTTATTCTGTCCAAGCAGTAAAAACAACCTTACCATTATACATACATACCTACATACATACATTTTTTTTTAAAAATTGAGGCATAATCTAAAGTTCCTCCATTAATGAGAGGAGGGGGTAATGAAAATGGTGGAATGAGATAGACATCATTACCCTATGTACATGTATGATTACATGAATGGTATGAATATACATTGTGCACAACCATAGAAATGAAATGATGTATGCCATTTGTGTACAATGAATCAAAATGCAGTCTATAAAAAAATAAATAATTTTTAAAAATTTGACAGAGTGATTAGGAATTTTAACAATGTTATATAACCAATAAGATGTTGGGCTCCAACGTTTTATTCCTTAATGATTCTGTTATGTCATATGGAAGATGAGTATAAAACTTTCTTCATTTTGGGTCCCTTAGGAAATCATTCATGTTCTAAGATATAACTCAGCCAAGATAAATTTTCGTCTTATAATTTGCTTTAGCAAACAGGGCATAATAAACACTTATCTATGTTCAAGCATCCCTCACAGCTTTTGCTTTCTTAATTATCACCCACTCAACTACTGTTGATCTTATGAGCAGTTTCCTGCCATACCTAATCATCAACTTCCACCTCCCCTTACATTTTCCTTAGGTCTGACAGGTTCTCTAAGGAAGTCAGTCACTTTCTTGCTCATTAACTCTGACAATTTGTTTCTCTAGCATCAAATGGTACTGTATACCTAAAGACATTAATTATCTTCAAAATCGTAGAGTACCATTTCCATTCCCACACTTTGTTATAGTCACAACTGAATACTGGAAGTCACTAACTCGTAGCAATATGTTGTAAATAATCACTTTCTGAAAGATAGCACATTTTCTGCTCTATTTCATTATATTCCTCTTTGTCAATAATTTACAAAATTGTAAACACAATATACACATGACAAATATAAGTCATCAATAACTGGAAAGAAGATGTATCTTGGTTTAATGTTTAAAGCCTGTCTTATGGAGTCCTATAGATAGAGGTGCTAATCCTGGCTCCTGCCCTGAAGAGTTGCATGATTTTAGAAAAGGTATTTACTTCTATGAGTCTTAGTTCCTTCATTGTTAAAAGGGGATTAGTCTCACTTTGTAGCTATTTTGAAAAACAAAACAAAACAAAACAAAACATAGATAATGTATCAAAAATGCTTAGCTCACTGCTTGGCGCCTAATAATATAAAGGGCAAATCACTTTTGACAACTAGGTTTGTGTAAGAGTGTTTATCTGACCTAATCCTCATAAAAATAATATGAGACAGAGGCCTGCTATAAGATGTGGTCTCTTCCCCAACTTTTTGGAAGAAAGAAATATACATCTCTATATCTGATGTCTTTCTTGAGAACTGAGATACAATATTCTTTAAAATATTTTTTTTTAATTTTTACAGATTGTATTTTGATTCATTGTACACAAATGGGTTACATCATTTCGTTTCTGTGGTTGTGCACGATGTTGATTCATATCATTCGTGCAATCATACATGTACATAGGGTAATGATGTCTGTCTCATTCCATCATTTTTCATACCCACCTCCTTCTCGTTTCCCTCTACATAGTCTAAAATTCCTCCACTTTTCTCTCACCCTCCCCACACCCCCCACCTCCATTGTATATCATCATCCACTTATCAGGGAAAATATTTGGCCTTTGGTTTTTGGGATTGGCTTATTTTACTTGGCATGATATTCTCCAATTCCACCCATTTATGCCATAATATTATTCTTCTTTATGACTGAAAAATATTCCATTGTGTATATATACCACAGTTTCTTCATTCATTCATCTGTTGAAGGGCATCTAGGTTGGTTCCACAATCTAGTTATTGTGAATTGAGCTGCTATAAATATTGAAGTATACTTCAATATTATTCAAAATAATGACCATTACCTTATCATATAACTACAACAATTCCCTTTCACTTAATCCTATGGTTTGGATCTGGACAGTCCCACAAAGTCTCTGTGACTCTGATATAGCAATGCCCAGAGGTGGGATTTCTGGGAAGTCATTGGATCATTAGGGCTCTGACCACAGCAGTAGATAATATACTGATGGATAAATGCACTACTTCGGGTTGGGACCTAATTGTAGGAAGTAGATCTGTGGGACTGGGTTCTGTCAGAGTTTATTTTATTCTTGGCTATCTTTTCTGTCCTTGACTCTCTCCCATGATACCTTCATCTCTTCTTCATTGGCTTCCATGAGTTGGGAAATTTCCCTCCACCATACCTTTCTTCCATGATGTTCTGCCTCACCTCAGGCCCAAAGCAATGGAACTGGCAAATCATAGAATGAAACTTGTGAAAACATGAGACAGAATAAACCTTTCCTTCTTCTTCCTCTAAATTGTTGATATCAGTATTTTGGTCACAGTGACAAAAAGTTGACTAACACACTTAACAAATTCTATATATTTTCAACATCTTCAATTGATAATTTCCCTTTTTTTCCCTCATTCATTGTTATTTCCTAGCACTGCAATTTAAAAGTAAATCACTTTATATTAACTTTTCTCAAAAGAAAAGAGATACTCTTGAGGATAGCCACTATTTCTTTTAAATCTGTTTTATTACTTATTGCAGATATCTGTTGAAGACTTAATGAACTAAATTTATTTAACTTTAATATCACAAACCTGGTATTATTTGGCTATATTGCCAAGTTGAGGCAATGCATTATAAGTTTATTTTATGTAAAAACATTTTATAGCAAATCATTTTATTTAGTATAAGCTCACTCATATATATGTGCATGTGCATATATGTGTGTATATAAATGCTGAATTATATGGATATACTAAAATGTTAAATCTAGGCAGCATGAATACAAGGTTGTAAATGATTACTTATCATATGTATGTGTATATATTTTATATTTTAAAATCCAATACTCAATTTAATATAAAATATCAAAATCCAGATTATTTTGTGAGAAAATGGTAATACCATTTTAATGAAAAAACAGAAGAACAATTAGACTTGCAGAATTTCAGTCTCATGAAGTGATAATTCAGTTTACATGTCAGGTCAACTGCCAAAATCTGTAATGTTTTCTAACTCAGTTTCTTTTAGTCATATTTTATCATGTTTGATAGATATAAAAATTGAAGCATAGTGCAGAGGTTGAAAATATCCTGAGGTTTCCACCAATGAGATTGTAATTAGTCTCTCATCATTTTCTCCCTTATAAAAAGTAAAAGAAAGAGAGCTATAAATGAGTAACTTTTACTATTTAGGCTACTCATAGTTATGGAAGAAGCAAAGTTAAACTTGGTACTTGAAAATTACTTCTAGAAGTGATAGTTTGGAATCATAACCATTAGATATTAGCTTAAGTTATTTAATACCTTGCAAATGTATTATTTGTGGTATATAATCTGAAAAATCATTCATTTAAAATCTTGGCATTTGAGTTAAAAACAAAATAAAGTGTTTTAAAAGAAATTGAACAAGTAGCATGTGTTTTCTGTTTTCACTATATGATTTTAATGAGTATAAAAATAATTAAAAATAGTAAAGGTATTTACCATACCTTCTGTAGATAATTTAAATCTTAATTTGATCTAGAGATAGAGTATAATATGTTGGCTAAGAATACTAGATATAGTACATTTTTATCAAACAATGAATAATATGAAATATAACACTTATTTATTATGTGGTAGTGAACAAAAGTTTTGCTCAATTATTTATCTTTCGCTTGTTTTAATAAGCAAATTATGGAATTATTTTGTGTTATGTTTTAGATATGAGTGTCCCCCAAAAGCTTATGTGTGAGACAATGCAAGATAGTTTAGAGGTGAAGTGATTGGGTTATGAGAGCTTTAACCTAATCTGCGCGTTAATCCACTTGAGTGGATTAACTGGGTGGTAACTGTGGGCAGGTAGGATGTGGCTGGAGAAGTAGGTCACTGTGTGCCTTTGGGGTTTATATTTTGTCCCTGGTGAGTGGAGAGCTCTTTCTGCTTTCAGATTGCCATATCCTTAGCTGCTTTCTTCTTTCTGTCATAATGTTTTGTTTCATTTCAGTCCCAGAACAATAGAGTCTGCCATCTATAGACTGAGATTTCTGAAATTGTGGGCCCCAGATGAACTTTTCCTCCTCTAAAATTGTTCTTGTCAGCTCTTTTGCTGACTAAAAAAGTTTATAACTCTGTTTCCTCATTTGTAAAGTGGAAATACTTTACAAATAATGGAATAGTTTAGACAATCAGAAGAGTTTGAATGTGAGGGCAGTTAAAATACTGACAAGTAGCATGACTTTTATTTGTGTCAGCCTATCTTTATTATAAAATCTGATGTTGGAAATCTTATTTTTCTCTATTTTGGGATTTTTATGCCAATTCTGAAACTTTATGCCAGAAATGTCCTGTTCTGGTCCCTTTAGTGCTTTATTATGGGAATTGATATCCATCTAAGACTCATATATGTGCTGTGGAATGGAGCTGTTGATACTGTTATGATTTGGATATGAGGTATCACTCTAAAAGTTCATGTGTCAGGAAGTGCAGAACTGTTCAGAGGTGAAATAATTAGCTGATGAGAACTAGAACTTAATCCATCTGATGGATTAATCATTTGAATGGATTACTGGGTGTTAACTGTAGACAGTTGGTATATGGCTAGAGAAAGTAGGTCACTAGGAACAAGTCCTTGGGGATTATATTTTGTCCTGCTTTCTCTCTTTCTCTCTTTCCCTCTCTCTCTCCCTCTCTCTTCATGTTTGTGTGTGTTTGTGTGTCTGTGTGTGTGTCTGTGTCTGTCTTCTTTCTGGCTGCCATGTTTTCTGTCTCCTTCCTGAACATGGCCATGTGTTCCTTTGCCGTGCCTTTCTACCATGTTCTGCCTCATCTCAGGTTCAAACCAATGAAATTGACTGGTCATAGATGGAACCTCTAAAACTTTTCCTCCTGCAAGTTGTTCTTGTGAGGTATTTTGGTCACAGTGGTGAAAAGCTGACTAACACAGACACATTTTCTTTGTTCATATCATTTCAACCTGTCTTTAAATATTGATATTTGAAATGGATGACTGCCATTTTGGTCAAGATATCTATTTTTTCTATCATTGGCTGTAAGTGAGCTACAGTTTACATAAAATTTTGCCATACTATCTTAACTTCCCAGTCTCTGATGATTCCCTACTCTTCTTCAAGATGATAAGGATTATTAAAAATATTTTCTCTCATAAGAATGCCGGTTCTTTTCTCCTTACCTGTGTGCTACTTATTCAGTTATTCTTATTCATTGGGACATTCTGTAGCATTAAATATATTTTAGGTTGCAGGACAGAGGCACCATCTGGATCCCCAATGTCCACAAATACATCACGTCCTAAATTCTACTCCTCTCTGAACATGCAGTAGTCTTTCCCATGTTCTCTCTCTTAATGTTCCAATCCTTCATGTATCCCTTGCGATTCTTTCTCAAACACCACTTATTCACTGCATACTTCATGACATTTCAACTTCTCTAGAGATGCTCTGTTTCTCTGGACATTTCAGTTCCCTTTTGTAGCTTGTAATGCTATTTTAATACGCAAATGTTTTGTATGAGTAGAGCAGCAACTAGCTATGTTTTAAAAATGATCTAGTCTCACCCAAGAAGTAAACATCTTGACTTGTGTACATTTTCTTTTCCCCTACTGGCTCTGAGAGTGTCAAAATTTTCTTAAATTGCTTTCCTAACTCTTTTTTGGAAGTGTAGGTGGAAACACTGAATGAACAAAAAGAGATGGTCTAGATTGGAATTTCTTACATTATTTTTTAAAATGTATTTAAAATTTGTTTCTTTTGTTTTTTTGCTGATTCTGATAGAATAAATGTTGATCATCTACAAGCCTGATCTTCATTTGGGTGGTACACTTGAGCTCAATTACTCAAGGCTTATTAACCTTGGTACCACATTGTGCTTGCTCATATTTCCTCCCTGAAGATCCCTTATTTCCTTAATTCTCCAGTTCTCTTCCTCTTACTAGACACTCATCTTTTCATGCTTTTTCAGCCTATATGATGCATCTATATTTCATGGGGCTGAGAGCAGTAGTATGATTTCTCTGTGTATTTTTTGACATAATTCTGATCCACTTAGGCAATTCTCTACTGAGAATCATATTGGAAGTAAAATAGAAACAAATTAAAAATGAATATTATCCTTCTCTTTCCTTCTTAACATCCCCTATCAAAATGTTAATTTTCCTCAAGGAATAATGAATGTCCATGAAAGAGTAGAAAAGAGAAAAAATGATAAAAAATGAGATCAAAAAGTTCAACAATGAATATTTCAAAATACTACTTGATATTATATTACTTATCTATCTTTAGGCCTATTTGATGAACTTCTCTAGGTGAGAAATTGTACCACCTCCAGGTAGCACAACTAGCACAGGCTGACTGGCTCCCTGAAGACACAGAACTAGCTGGATCCAATGAATAAAGTTAATCTGCATTTCTTAATTTTACATATTTAGCTATATACTAAATTTTCTATTGGGAATTGAAGACATTTCTCAACCTTAAAAAAAATAAAGCCAAGCCTCAATGCATATGTTAGAGCTTACCAAAACTCTCATAACCTTGTGAGTCAAAGACAAGGGATATAACTATCAAATTAAATAATAACTGAAGATTGGTGAGAAAGCTGCAGCATGCAACTTTCCTCTCTTGCATTTGCTGTCAGCCAAAACAGTAATCAGTGGACATTCCGGCAGCTTCCTTCTGCATTCTGCTTTGCTCTGTGGTGTCTTGCTGTCTTGTGCTGTCATGCTCAGCTGACAGTGAAATGGTCATTAGGTCCACAGACCCTGAGCCCCTACTTCTTCTACTTGGGATTTCCTCTGCCCTTAATTTACTTGTCATTTGTCTTTCCTTTTGTTCTCTCTGTCTCTCTCCCTCTCCTCACTCTCTCCCCACTACCTCTTAATCTAAGAAAACAATGGCTATGCCCAGAAGAAAGTCTGGAAGCCAGGCTCCTCAAACAACAGATAGCAAAATGTACAGTAAACAAATATTGTGGGTAGACCTTTACGTTTCATTGAAAAGGGGCATTTTATGGTTAGGGACAAAATAGGGGCATTTATATGTATTAGTACATTATAGCAATAATTTAAAATAAATAAGATAAACAAATTAGTAAACATGCTGATCATTTGACTTATCAAGCCAAATTTTCATATTAATTTTCCACATAAAAAGACAATTATTATTTTATATAAATTTTCTTTCTTTCAAACAATTTTAATAAGTATACATAAAATAAATTACACACATTTTAGATGGAAAGCTTAACAAATGTACACATATGTGTAAGATCATCTCAATCAAGATAATTTAAAAAAGCAAGTTTCCCTTGATTCTCTGCAGTCGATCTCACCCAACCCTCTGTCCCTGGGTGACTATAGATTAGGTCTGCCTGGTTTAGACATCTATGTAAGTGGAACTGTACAGTATCACCCCTTGTTTCTGCTTCCTTTCAGTTAGTATAATGTCTGTGATTATTCATTTGAGATGTGAATATAAGTAAAATTTATTCTTATTGTTGAGCAGTTTTTCTTTGTATGAACTACCACAATGTGTTTATGTATTCACCAATTGATGGAATTTGTTTTCCATTTAGGATACAATGATTTAGAGTTGTTATATATATTCAGGTATAAGGTTTTCTGTGGACATATTTTTACAAATCTCTTACATATATATCTTGTAGTGAGATGGCCTGAATATATGGTAACTTTCTGTATGTTTTAATAAATTTTCAAACTGGTTTCCAAAGCAGTTGTACTATTTTCACACTGTTCAATCAGCATTGCAGGACAGATCAAATTTCTCCATGTACTTTCCAATAGTTTTTAAATTTCAGTCATTTTAATGTGTGAAAAGAGGTGTATTAGAAACAGAATCAACAGGAAGTATGATTTAAAAAAGGAGATTTATTAAATTGGCTTACATAATCAGAAGGATTACATGTTCACAATGGCCGTTTGCAGCTGGAGAGCTGGAAGAAGCAGCAGCTGTGCAGTCCATGATGCAAAAGTCCCAGAACAAGAAAGATCAACAGTGCTACCCTAGTCTGACACCAAGGCATCTGGATTCTACCTGGAGAATCACTGACAGAATCTGCTTTGGAAGAGTGAAGAAACGAGAGTCTGATATCCTCAGATGATGGAAGCAGTGATCAAGAACCCCTACACGAAGAGCTGAGCTTGCATCTGCATCTGCTTCCTTGTTCTGCCAACTTTATTCCATCTTATTGGGCAGTGTTGCCCATGCTTAGGGAGGGTCTCCACTTCGGTTCACTATTCCACATTCCTAGACACACCCTCACAGACACACCCAGAAGCCTCTTAATCATTGCCATCTATTAATCCAATCAAGTTGACAATTCAAAGTAACCATTACATGAGGACTGCAGTGGAATTTAATTTCATTTTCCTGATGTCTATGACATTGAACACATTTTCTTAGTATTATTTGTCTGCTTTCATGAAGCATTTGTACAAGTAATATACTAAGTATTTATTGAGTTGTTTGTTCTTTTTTAATGACCTTTAACAGTTTATTATATATTCTAGACATGTGTCTTTGTCTGATATTTGCATTGTAAAATTTTTCTCATTTTCACTTTATTTGCCCGTATGTCCCTTTATGATATCTTTTGAAAAAATTTTATTGCTTTTTGCACTTCTCATTATCTATTATGTTGATAAATATATCATATGTTAATTTGGTCAATAGTACTAACCATATATTTTATACTCTTAGTGGATTTTTTCTACTTTCATTTCTCACTGTAAGATGGATATTAAAATCTCTAACCATGATCGTAAGTTTTTTCTTTAAATTTCTTTACTGTGTTGTCATAAAATATTCCTGAAATACAAAACTATTTTGTATCTTATTGCTTAACATTACAAAATGTTTTATGATAAAAAATTATTTCCAAACATTATTTAAATAATGATGCTTATTTTAGAGCAACACATGTGGTAAGTATGTTTAAGTACAGAAATACACACACACACACACACACACATTTACTTTGATTTTTGCAATACTCACACATAGGATTTGAGAAGAAGAATAGTTCATTGTATAGCACCTGCAAATTGGGAATACACAAAGAAAATTTCACTTTGCTTTGTGATGGACAGGGACATCCTTTCAAGCAGAACATGAACATGTTATAATTCTGAGAGACTCTAAGACAAGCTGACTGTATACATTATTCTCACTAATGAGAAATGAGAACAAGCAGTGTGGCATAGTACTTAGACACAGGAGCCTCTCATCACTTGTCTCTCACTGCATGTTTATTAGGCTCAGGTTATTTTATCTTTTATTTTATCTGCATTTATTGATTGAATTTAATAAAGAGCTTCCCAGATTCTTGGAAACTCTTTCAACATGAAATGGTTGGTCAATTACACTATCTTGTATGTTTTCCATCTTTTTATATGATGTATATGATGTTGATGTTGTTAGCTCTATTTGAATTTTAACATATCTTTACTAAAAGTAATGAGGATGAAAAAAAAAAAAAAAAAAACTTTACATTTACAAAGTTCTTTTTCCCTTCAGGGAACATGAAATTTTTGTTTTCTTTAACATGGATGGCATGTCTCATTCATCCTTTCAACTGATCAGTTGGCCTAGTATGTTGACTGTCACATTGTAGGCTTACAGTAAATTTGTGAGAAAAGATTACTTAAGGTGATTCTGTTGGATGAGGCATACCAATGTAAATTATATTGGTTAGAAAAAAAGAGACATTTCATGTTGGATGTGGTGGCACACGTCTATAACCCCAGTGCATGGAGAAACTGAGGTAGGAGGATTGCAAGTTCAAAGTCATTCTCAGCAACTTAGGGAGATCCTAAGCAACTCAGTGAGATCCTGTCTCTAATAAAAAACAAATAGGACTGGGGATGCAGCTCATTGATTAAGTGCCCTGGGTTCAATTGCTGGTAAAGAAAGAAAGAAAGAAAGAAAGAAAGAAAGAAAGAAAGAAAGAAAGAAAGAAAGAAAGAGAGAGAAGTAATTGATTTACACAAAAGAAAGAACAGAAAGTTAAGTAATTGATTTACTTGAGAAAATCTATTTGTTAATGACCAAGTTCAAAACAAAAATAAACTCACTAAAATTCTATTTTCTAACCTAAGAATGTTTCTGATATAATAGAAATTATTCTTCTTGCCAATAAAATTCTAAAAAATTATAGATAAAATGTAGGCTACTATTCATCATTTCTATAATTTTTGATAAGGGAAGTGTGTTACTCAGTTTTTCATTGCTGTAACCAATATATGTGAAATAACAACTTAGAAGAGGAAAAGTTTATTTTGAGCTCATTGTTCCAAAGGTTCAGTTCTTGGTCAGCTGGCTTTATTGTTCTGGGGCCAAGAGGAGGCAAAACATCATGTCCAAGGGACAAAAAAGAGAAGTGTTGCTTACTTCATGACAGCTGGAAGCAGAGAGTGAGTAGCCAAGGAGGCAAGATATAATCTCCCAGGGCACAACCCCAGAGGTCTACTTCCTCCATTGACGTGCTACCTTTCTTTATTTACCACCCCATGTAATAGTCCCTTCAAATTATTAATCCATTTGATGGATTAGATTATGACTCTCCTGCATCAGCAGAAAGGTTTTTGAGGGACACATCATATCCAAACCATAGTAGGTAATATTATTATCTAGTCCTAGTCCTACCAGTGTTAACGCCAATATGTTTATTTATGCCAATAAAGGAAATAAATGTTTTAAAATGTACTCATAATTTTGTTTTAACCAGGTATTGGAAGATTACATAGAGACAACTGCTTTGAAAAAGAGTGTATTACCTAGATTTCCCAAGAGAAGGAAGCTCACGGCAGCACAAAGGGCCACATGAGGAAGCACCCAGTTCAGTCAGGAGCAGAAGTGGCAAGCAAAAACATAAGCCAAAGTCTACATTGTAGTTCTCTCAGGAAGGAATGGGAGAGAAAGGGTAGGTATGCCAAGTATGTCTTTAAACAATTTCAGTATGCTCTGCTATCGGGATGATCTCCTGGATGATATACAGCAGAGGTATATTGGCTAGATGGGTAAGAATCTAAAAGAAAATGTGATTAGGAATTATGAATTCTGGATTGTTTGTTTTCCATATCAAAGACAAGTTGTTTATCATCTCTAGGAAATAGCTAACCCTGGGAAAGGCAGTCTTTACCTGACTCTGAAAGACCCCAAAATTGTCAATGCATCATAAAATGTAGAAAAAAAAAACATAATTAATGCAATCTATGTATGTAAAATACATCCTGTAAATTCCCAGATTACTTAGAGTACTGATGATTGCTTCTTCTGTGTCAACTCATTAACTCTGTCTGGATAATGAAGTTGAATAGGCATTACCTAGAGCTGCTACAACAATGTACCACAAACCAGATGTCTTAAAACAACAGAAATTCATTGTCTAACAGTCTTGGGGGGTAGATGTCCAAAATAAAACTGCTGGAGATCACTGAAACTTGCTCGGAGAAGTCTTCCTTGCCTTACGCTTCTGATGGTTTGCTGTTTCCTTGACTTGCAGGAGTTGTTTGTACATCTACATTGCGTCATGCTCTTCTCACCCACGTGTCCCTATGGCTATGTTTCTCTTCTTCTTCTTAAAACGACACCAGTCATGTTAGATTAAGGGCCCACCCTCCTCTAATGTGACGCCATTTTAACTAATTACAACCACAATGATTTTATTTGCAAGTATGATTGCATTCTGAGGCACAGAAAATTAGGAATTTAACATATTTTTTGAGTGGCACAATTCAACCCAAAATAGGCACCTTTCCTTTTTACCCTCTTTCTGTGATGTAAAAATAATTTGCATTGCAAATCAATCATATTTGTATTCTGTACAATAAACCATTTATGAAAATAACACTGATAGCTCTCTGAAATTTATCAAAGAACAAAAATAAGGGTTATATACAGTGATAAGAATGTAATTGAGGTAGGTATGAATACATTTAGTAAATTGCCTTCCTACCCATGCTTTCATTTAACGTTTTTACTTTATTGTAAGACCAAATCCTGTATAATTTTCAAAATCATATACTTCCCATTATCTAACTTCAGTATTAAAGAAGTTTACATGACTTTAATAACTAATGTCAAAACTTACTTCAAAAACCATTATTTAGCAATATGGAAATATTATTTTTCTTAAAACAAGATTGCCAGAAAAGTTTATAATCTTCTAAGCTGATGAGAATATCCTTTAAGGCACTTAGACAGATGAATAACTAACTGATATACAAGAGCAACCTCATCAATCCAAGACAATAGACAAGTGCTCTGCCCCTTTACACAAGTTCAATGATGAAATCTCATCTCTCTTCACTCTCAGTGAAGAGTGACAGAATGTCAGTTGACTGCAAAAATGGTGTGTTTTAGTCACTTTTTTAGAGGCTGTAACTAAAAGATCTGACCAGAACAATTTTAGGGAACAAAAGTTTATTTGATGGCTCATAGTTTCAGACATCTTAGTCCATAGAAGGCTGGCTCCATTCCCCCCAGTTTGAGGTGAGGCAGAACATCAGGCACAACATCATAGGTGAGGAGTATGGCAGAGAGAAGCAGCAAACATGGTGATCAGGAAGCAGAGAGAGAGGTCTCTACTTGCCAGATACAAATTTCTACCCCAAAACCATGCCCCAATTTCCATCTCCTCCAGCCACACCCTGCCACTTCAGTTACCACTCAGTTAATCCCTGTCAGAGGATTAATTCACTGATTGGGTTAAGACTCTTACACCCAATCATTTTTCCTCGGTACCTTCTTGTCTTGTCGAACATGTGAGCTTGTGGAGGACACCTCACATTCAAACCCTAAGATGCAGTTAAGTGATTCTGCTCAATATTTTATAACATGATGTTCAAAGATTCTATTTCCTTATCAGGACTCATTATGCAATAATTTTTATTTCCTTAAAGTATTCTGCTTCTTTATGCGAAATATTCCAAAATTAAACTAGCATATATTTCCTATAAGGTAAATATCAAAATCAACATGTGAGACTTTTTCAAATTGACTAGCATCACACTTTACTTAGAAAATGTCATTCTGATTTTTCTCAATACTCTAAACAGTGTTTGTTTCAAACCCCAATACTATAACATACTAGTAAAAAGAGTGTTGGTCTCAATCAGAACTCAGAGCTTACTGCTAACTTCTCCTCAATTAACTACCTTTGTAGCATCAAACAAATCATCTAATTTTATTTCCTTAAACATCAGTTAGGAACATAACATCAATAGTCTCTTTAATTTCATAATATAACTATAGTCTCTGACTATATGTTCTTTGATTCCTCCAATATGTTTACATTAAATTGGAATCATCCAAATACAATTTTGTATTTCTTTTTTCAGTATGACAATGGCTTTTTAAACTGAACTACTTACAACAGCTGTTGTTTATATCTTTGAAGAGGTAGGAGATTAGAAGAAAAAGTCAAGAAAGTCCCCTGGTAGAGTTCTGGTGTTTATGAAAGATGAGCTTCTTCTACTTGAGTTTCAAAGGAAATCACTGCTACAATGATATGTTAGAAGGTTAGAAGTGTCAAATCCTAAATGAGTGAATTTTGAAAACTAGTACATTAAGGTAATTAATTTATTATGTTGAAATAAGTTTACATTTTAATTAATGTTAAAAAATGTTAAGACCTAATATCCAGAATCATATTGACTGGCTAAAATCCCCAAATCCCCCAGTTATAGACAGCGTGACCTTGGGCTAAATTTTAAAGACTTTTGCATTAAATAGTTGCTCTTTGTGTAAGTCAGTCTTCTGAACTGTGGTTATCAAAAATAAAAGTAAGCTCCTTTATATATACATTATTATGAATTTAGACAAATGCTTAAGTTTCATAATTTCCATTTTAATCAAGATATAGAATATTTCCTTCAACCTCACATTTTTTTATACCAAAGACTGAACCCAGGGGTGCTTAACCACTGAACAATATCCCCAGTTCATTTCATTTTTTAAAAAAAATTTTTAGACAGGGTCTCACTAATTTTCTTAGGACCTCACTAAATTGCTGAGCATTGCTTTAAACTGGTAATCCTCCTGCCTCAGCTTCCTGAGCCACTGCAACTCCACATATTTGACTAGTGAAATTTTCCATTAATTTAAGAAAAATGATAAATTAATCATATCATGACAAAAGGCAATTCAGTGGTGCCCAGAGTGGTAGTGGTAGGGGAATGTTTGGTTTGCATCAGAGAATAGAAAACTTTTATGCATGATGGTTATGTTTATTGTCTTAATTCTGATGATTGTTTCATAGGTATAGTCATATGTCAAAAATGAGCAAATCATATATTTAAAAAGTATATGATTTTTAATAAATAAATTATACCTCACTATAATTGTATCTCCAATTATATTGATATCTGAGACCCAAAGCACAATCATGTTCTTCCCATGGAGCCATACAAAGGACAATTCAATGGAGTCCTCTGCAAAGACTGATATTTGGTACATCTACTGGCTCCATAAACTCGCTAACTGGTCATTTTTCTAGTCAAGGAATGCATAATAGGAAGGAAAGGAAGTACATAGTACTTCACAGAAATCCCTCTTGGGTTCATCTAATTGTGAAGTAAGAACTTCTGTAGTCAGATAGTCCAAGTAAAATCCTATAAAACTGGTTTATTTTTCTGACCAAGAAAGTCAACTTTAAAAAGAAAATAAAGCCTTGGTATGTTGCAGGGGGTGAGGGGTCTGACAAGACTAGTGAAACCTATTATTATAGTTTGGATCTGGAATGCTCCCAAAGCAAAAAGGCTTGGTCACCAGCTTCTGGTACTATTGCAGGTACTGGAACTTGTAGGTGATAGGGCCTAGTTGGAGGAAGTTAGGCCATTGGGGTGTGTCTCTTAAGGAGGTATTGGAACCCCAACCCCTCCTTTTGTCTCTCTCTCTCTTTTATGTTTTGCCATGAGACTTGAGCAGTTTCTGCTGCCACACACTTCTTGCCTTGCCACAGGAGCAAAGGCAACAGGGTCAACTGATCATGAACTGAAACCTTTGCAACCATGAACCAATATAAAGCTTTCCTCTGTATAAGTTATCTCAAGTGCTTTGTCCCCATGAAGAAAAGGTGACTAAGACATCTATCTGTAAGATGTAAAGGATGAGGATACACTTGTACTGATTCGTAATCTATTGAATTTATCAGACTGATCTCTTAAAAACCAAGATAAAGCTGAAAGATGATGATGGACTGTGGCAAAGTTAATGAAAGAACTCTTATAAAGTAGATTATGACAGCCTTAGATAAACTGTATTGTCTTCCATCTCTATTAGTAAAGAGGCTCAGAAACAGTTCATATTCACATGGGATAGACAACAGTATTTATTTATAGTCTGTCCTGATATTATATTAACGCTACTCCCCTCTGCCATAGTTTCAGTCAAAAGTACATGAACCACCCAGATTTTCCACACAAAAGTATTTAAGTCTATTTTCTCAATAATAACATGTCATTTGCAACAGATGAAAAAGAAAAGTAGGTTGTTACCTCAATAAAAAAGCAAAGGTGTACCATATTAATAAAGATTTTAATGTTTAATGTTTTAGAGTCTGTACAGAAGTCTTACTCTAAACTCAAGGATAAATTATTTTATCTCACTCCTCATGTAACTAGGAAAAACATACAATACCTAGTAATCCTCTTTAAGCCCTGGAAGTGCATGCCACATATAGAAATACTGCTATATCTCATTTATTGAGTGACATGGAAAGATTCTTACTCTCTGTAGACATCAGATCAGAAAAAGTGCTGTACATTAATAGTTCCAACCTTTGGTGTTATCATTTCTGATTTTTGGGTCATGAATCCTGACAAGCACTATGATATTACAGGTTTATACAGAATGGGAAAATTGTCATGTGGATTTATATGTAACTTCAATAGGAGAAAATAGTATAGATTCATAAGGTGTTAGAATAAACTCTTGTCATTTGTTACTTAAAATTATATATTATTAAAAAATAAAAATAAACCTGTCCAATGCTACTAGGCACTGGTAGAGAGGAAGTCCCTACCATGGGACACACATTAATAATGTGACCCAAATTATCTCTCATTCACAAGATTCTGCCAGATCCAATTAATCATGAGTTAGAATGAACCAGGAGCAACATATTATAAAAACGAAAATGGTACATTCAAGATCAGTGATGAGCAGAGTTAGAGGTTACAGCAAGCTATGCAAGAAGATGACTAAGGTTACTATGTCATCCTCCACTTTGGCTAACATCCTTCAGTGAAAAGTCCCTTGGGATCACCTGATGAAAGAGGAAAAGTCTAAGTTTTTTCAGAGATTAGTGACTCAGTATTTTGAGATAAGCAGAAAACACATTACAACTCCATTTAGGTGTCTCAATGAAAGAGAGAGATGAGTGGATATCTTCCTAATAGGAAGATTTCCATGCAAACATTTTGATCATTCACTTTGGGTAAAAAGTGGTGAAAGTCATTATCATGAACAGCAGTGAAGAGATTGGCCAGTAAGTCAACTGTGCATGATGTGCCTGGAAGACTGGAAAAAGAAGGTATGGAATAGAAGTATGTGGGGAGATTTCTATAGTGGGAATGAAATGTGTGTTTTGCTCTGAGCCCCATAATAGTACTTTCACCATGGAAGAACAACAAAACAATGAATTAGCAAAAATTAGCTTTAAAACTTACAACATCCAGCTTCTGTCATTGACCACCCCAGTCTTGGTATAATGGGTTCGTGAAGGCATGGTAGCAAAGATGGAGGTCATGCAAAATTATGACAATGTAGACTCTTATTACAGTTGGGTCTAGGTGCTATCCAAGTCCTACCTACAAGAAACAAAGGTCAGTTTTAAATCATCCATTAGAAAGATAAATGACTACTTTTGACAATATGATTGCATTATTGCATTGTTTCCCTTCTGCCTTATAAAGAACAGCATTTTTTTTTTTTTTTTTTTTTTTTTTGGTAATAATCTCTCTCTCTTGCTCTCTCTCTCTTCTGTAAGGACTCAGCAGCACCTTTCATGGAGAATTACAATGAGTTCCATAGCTACACATGGGATCAATACATTAAAATGGTGTGTTTATACTTCACAACATACATGTCACAATAGGATAGGTGGCAAGCAAAATATTAGTATGTTTCCTTATGTGGCAAAAGAATTTTGCAAAATGAGATAAAATTAGATATCTTTAGATGAGGAACAGTATCCTATGTTACCAGATGAGTTCAATCTAATCATAAGTATCTTTAAAAAAAAAATAAAAGGGTAGAAGAGACACAGACAAGTTAGACAGGTGGTAGCATGAGAAAGACACAGCCCTTATGACTTTGAAATTAAAGGGAGATGACCACAATCTAAGGAAAATTGTTACCTTTGAGAAGCTTAAAATGTAAGGGAATGAATTCTTCTTCAGTGCCTCCAGAGAGGAACTTAGCCTTGTTAAAACCTTGATTTTTATCCCAATAAGACCCATTTGAGGCTTCTGACATTTTGAACTAAAAGAAAATAAATTTGTGCTGTTTTAAATTGTCAAGTTTGTGGTAATTTGTTACAGCAACACTAGAAAACTAATACAGGAAAATAACCTACATATTTGCTTTTAACTTTTTATTTCTTCTCATCCCCATAAGAAAAAAATGACATATGTTTTTCATCTTTCTTGTTCTTTCCCTTTCACTTATGTGGGATTCTACTTCCTCATTTGAGAAAGGCAAATGCCTGACATCAGGAGAAACAGTTGTAGGGTCTAGAGAATATAAATTGGTTTAAAATCTAATTGTGTAAAATAATAATTGCATCCATTTAGCCAATAAATATAATTGAGCAAACACTGAGTACTACCAATTCATTACTGACAGAGAACATCAAATATATGAGAGTCTTTTTCTTTTACAAATTCAGATTCAATGGGAAGAAGGAAGAGGAAAGGAAATGAGCACTTAAAGAGATGATTTTGAACCACCATCAGATATGATAACAGAAATGTTCCTAAAGCTCTATGGAGGCTATTTATAGCCCTTGTCCAGGACATTCTTTTAGAGAAAATAGATATATACCAGCTCTTCCTTGTATTACATCCTTTGAAAGCTCATTGAAAAGTGGAGTAAAGCCTATTCATGGAGAATAAAATTGATTCACACAATACAAGGAAAAGAAATATCTCTCAATAGACATGTACTCTCCTTAATAGAGATACCTTGAGATGAAAATTTTGAGAGTGGCCCTTTCTCATTCTAATCACACAAATAAATCAGTGCACTGCTGATGAGTTCATTAATTTTGATTAAATCTGGAACTATGAAGACATTTGAATTAATTCAGTAATCACCATCAAGAAGCAAAACTTTAAAGTGTAATACTGAGTAGTGTCTCTAATTCCCACTTGGACACAGTCCTAGGGTAAATATGGAAAACTTTAAGTCAGCTGGCTTTATACACAGAAAGGTCAGGTCATTGAGTGAACAAAAGGATTGTACCCAAGAATGAGGTAACAATCTGTCCCCAAACTGAGGACAGCAAGAAGGTTAGCCTAAGCTTTGATAGGATCATTGGTTTTAGATTGAGGGTAAAAGGAGGTTTATTGGCAGTAACAGTAGGAAGTTCTTAGAGCTGTGAGGGACATTTTGGGAGACCTTAGCCTCACTCAACATGTAAAAATAAGGAGCTTTGGAATTTTAAGATGACTGAGATACCTAAGATGGTGTTAAAGCCAGTTGAACTCTCTGATTATTTCCAGAATTATGGTTAGGAGTCCTTTTCATGTTTAGATGCTTATTTTTTTTTAGGGGAATACAAACTGTCATTGAGTAAAAATTTGCAAAAGCAAATAATAGAAAGTCGGTCATTTCTCATCAAATTTAATGAGATAAATTAAAATTGCACATTCAAGTAATATGGCTTTCACCATCGTCATACTGGAATTTGTTTTAGTCAGATTTTTTTCTGTTGTGTCCAAAAGATCTGACAATAAATGATTTTAGAAGAGGGAAGGTTGGTTTGGGGGTCACAGTTTCAGAGGTCTCAGTCCTTGGAAGGCCAGCTTCATTCTTTGGGGCTTGAGGTGAGGCATAACATCATAATAGAAGAGTATGGTAGAGGGAAGCAGCTGATGACATGGAACCAGGAAGTAGAAAGAGAGAGCTCTGCTCAGCAAGGACAAAATATAATTCTCAAAGGCATTTCCCAAGAACCACCTCCTCCAGCTACACCCTACCTGTCTACAGTTACCATTCATTTAATCCCTATAAGAGGATTAATCCACTGATTATGTTAAAGCTCTTATAACCCAATCATTTCTCCTTTAAACCCTCTTGCGTTGTCTCACACATGAGTTAAACCATAATAGAATTTAAACAACCTAGTAATACCCTAGGTATGACAGAGTCATTGTCAGAGGACCCCTCATGACACATTTTATATAAAAATCAGAAAAACATTCTTGTTTCACTTTTAATTAATAAATTATCATTACAGAAAATAAAAGATGTAAGTACATACTGAATAGTTGAAAGTTTTCCAAAGAGTGATCCTTCAAAAACAGCACATAAAAGTTATTATGACTTTAATCATTTTTATAAAAAAAGAAAGTTTCAATTACATATGTCACTAAACACAGTATATATTAATGCAAGGGATTAATTGAATTAGTCATTTTGATATGTGCGATCTGACTCATAAGTAGGTTGAGATGAAGTTAACCAGGCCATCTGCACACACCTCAAACTGATTAGCCTCTTTGAAAACTCGTTTTCAGAGCAGGATAAAAAGTAATCTCACCAGGAGGCTAAGATGGGAGGATTGCAAGTTCAAGGCCAGGCTCAGTAGTTTTGTAGACCCTAAGCAACTTAGCAAGATCCTGTTTCAAAACAAAAAATAAAAAGGACTGGAGTGGTGGCTCAGTATAAAGTAACCCTGGATTCAATACTGGTTAGAAAAAAAAATAAAAAAGAAAGAAAGAAGAGAAAAAGTAATTGCAGTAGGGGCTGGGGCTATAGCTCAGTGGTAGAACATTTTCCTAGCATGTCTGAAGCCCTGTTCAATCCTCAGGACTACCAAAAAGAAACCAACAAAAAGTTAGTGCACCAGACCAGTAGTGTTAAGAGAGAAATTCTATTTGTCTTCCTCATTCTGGAAATTAGGATCTTGATTTTATTGGCCAGCAGAGATCACTCTGAGCAGGGCACTATTGATAAGTGCAAAAATATTTTAAATAAAGTCATGTACATTTATAGAGACAACCCAATCTGTAAATTTAACATTCACACACTGAGGGCTATTTAGTAATGAAATGTTTGTATCAGTGATCATGGTTAACTAATTGGATTTTGCTATTTAGTTCTTCAAGCAAATGTACTCCATGAGCAAAGCAGTCAAACAACTAAGTATGTTTGTGATATAATAGGGCCCCTTCTGTGTTTTCAACACTATTATTCCATTCTGCTCTGAACTGAAATTGTAGGTGTCTGTTTTAGCACTTTGACTAGGTAGAATTCATGGACAACAAATCCTCAAATTATTTGCCTACATTTTGTCTCAATCGATTTTTATGGAAGGATGTACTCCTCCATGAATACTTTTGCAAACTTTCTTTCAGTTCATTAACTCATGCATATGTTTTTTCTTTTCTACTTGACTTGTTAATACACTCTTTTAGTTCAACATGTTTCCCCTCTATTTTGCCAGTGAGATTTCCCTTTGCTCAGTAATGGAGTGCGCTTTATTTTTTTTTATCCTTTGAGGAACATTCATTTCATTATTTGAGTCCATTTTGAAAATCAGCCCCCCATTGTGATCCGTCTTAATATCTCCTTTGTAACAGTCAATTTCCTCTTAGCAGTAATTGCTAGGACTTCATGATCTAGCAACATCCCGTGCGCTATTTTTCTTTTACAAGAGGAGAAGTACTTACTTTATTCAGTGGTAGAAAAAATGTTAACCTGCTATTTTTACATAAACAGTGATATATTATTTTACAACTTTTAAAATCTGAATTATTCTGACTTTTGAGGAGAATGAATGTTGGGAGGTATAATTACTGCTAAATAGCAGTTTTATCATTTAAAAAATTCATTTGTTAATTCTTGCTCTATAATAGATTTACATTAGTTTTGTAGAAGTATCATAAGTTTAGTTTTCCAAACTCAGAATACACATTAACAATAATAATGGTCTTGTTTTAAAAAAAGAGAAATATTCTAATACCTGTTAAAATGATAAGAAGGACTTTATTCAAGATTATTGCAATAGCTGTCAACAGGGAGGGAGATGAGAGTTGATTTTGAATACAACAAGGACAAAGAAGGATGCATAGCCAAGGAGCAGTTTGGGGGCATCAGGGATCTGTAGATGAAAAATGATTAAAGGAGGCATCAAAAGTAGGGAAAATTTTTGCCCAACCAACCTGATAGAACTCTTGCTAGGGTGATCACATGCCAATTACAGAGTGGTAGAAAACAAGAAATTCCTAGGTCAAGGTCAAGGGCGAGGATTCTTTCTAAACTCTCTTATCACAATTCTTGGTAAAACTACACTCTGGAATAAATGGACAAGGAAACTCAGATCTGAGGCCTAGTGGAAAAAAGGTCTCAAAAAAGCCTAAATTAATTCTGGTAAGGAGAATCAACATTAAGATATTTTAATGTTTTTCATTTTATCAGGTGTACTGTATTTATTATTGTTTTCTTTTGCTCACGTTGCTCAAATGAAAAATTCAAATAGTGAGAGGTGACTTCTCATTCGTTAACTCACACGTTATAATATACAGGAATGAGAAGGAAAGTGATCTTCTCTCTCGTTATTGAATAAATCACTACTCATTGAACATTTGTATTATATAAATATATTGTGTATATTTATTGACTACATGAAGCTTCGTGCTCATATTGGTTGTAGTTGGCTTTCTGGAATTCTCTTTCTTCAAGCATCATGTATTTTCCCCTTTAATTCTTTTTTTTTAACTTATTCTAATTAGTCTAATTAGTTGTACATGACAGAATGCATTTATACATTTTGATAGATCATACACAAATGGAGTGTAATTTATCATTTTTCTCATTATACATATTGTAGGATCACATTGGTCACGCAGTCATATATGTACATGAGGTAATAATGTCTCTTTCACTGTACCATCCTTCCTATCACCATACCCCGACCCCTCTCTTCACGCCCCTCTTCCATATACAAAGTAACTCTATTCTTCCCTATCCAACCCCTGTCCCCCACCCTGCTTATTGTGAATTAGCATCTGCATATCAGAGAAAATATTCAACTTTTGGTTTTCTGAGTTTGGCTTATTTGGCTTAGCATGATATTCTCTAACTCCATCCATTTACCAACAAATACCATAATTTCATTCTTCTTTAAAGCTGAGTAATATTCCATTGTGTGTCTGTGTGTGTGTGTATATATATATATATATATAAATACACCACATTTTCTTTATCTATTAATCTGTTTAAGGGTATCTAGGTTGATTCCATATTTTAGCTATGGTTAATTGAGCTGCTATAAACATTGATACGGCTATGTCACTGTAGTATATTGATTTTAAGTCCTTTGGGTAGAAACTGAGGAGTGGGATAACTGGGTCAGATGGTGGTTCCATTCCAAGTTTTCTGAGGAATCTCCATACTGCTTTCCATAATGGTTATTATGGGTATTATTTTGCATTCCCACCAGCAGTGTATGAGTGTGCCTTTTTCTTCATATCCTCACCAACATTTATTGTTAGTTGTATTCTTGATAATTGCCATTCTGATTGGAATGAGATGAAGTCTTAGAGTAGTTTTAATTTGCATTTCTCTGATTGCTAGAGATGTTGAACATTTTTTCATATATTTGTTGATCGATTACATATCTTCTTCTGTGAAGTGTCTGTTCAGGAACTGTTTTTTCCCTTAATTCTTTTTGATCTTTTAGGAAATATAAAGTCTCCTTGATTAACTTGACCTGAAATTGCAAAAACTTCAGTAATTATATTTCTTCATTAATTATATTTCTCATCTATTTTTGCCTTATATTTCTCCTTAATTCTTATTGACTAAAACTGTAAGTATATAAAACACATTCACATAATGTATACATGTACATGTCTAATTATTTCTTTTGTTTTCTTTCCTGCTTGCTCTAATTTTTTTTTCTTTCTTTTCTTCTTTCTGTTTTTCTTTTTATTTTTTTTCTTGTTGGTACTGAACTCAGGAGTGCTTTACCACTGAGACTATCCTCCAACCTTTTTTTGAGAGAGGAACTTGCTAAGTTGCTGGGGCTAGCCTTGAACTTGGGATCATCCTTCCTCAGCCTTTCAAGTCCCTGGCATTATAGGGTGTGTCATTGTGCCCGGCCTATGTAAACTCTTGAGGGTGGTGATTTTCTATCTTTTATTCATTTGTATGATTCTAGCACTTAGAACTGTCCATAGAACTATGTGGCAGAGACAATGTTTGACACCTGTTTGTTGATCAGTGAACTTACATAACTCAACTGTCTTAATCTCTCCAGGGTAACTGCTGAGTGCACAGTGTCCTTATTTATTCCAGTTGTGCTTCTCTTGCTTCAACACTGTGTTAAGAGACCTTGCTCAGTTCTTTTTAAATACCTCATAGGTGGGCAATCTTTAACTCTCAAACTGCATAGAAGTTTATAGGAATAATGTAAGTTCCAGCTTATCTGTATCCGATGATTAACGTAGTTAATCAAGTTTATATCATTTACTAAAAAATACTTATTGTGATTATAAAGCACTTGCAAGGGGCACCACTTGTGATCAATGATTCAGAGTCATACCTCATCTCAATGTAAGCAACTAATACAAGGATCACCTGGAATGTAGACTCATATGTACCATTATGATGCTTAGAGAACACAACAAAGAAAACAATATTAATAAATAAAGGGTAAAATAAGAATTAAGTGTCAGTATTTCAAGCAAAAATTCTGCATATACTAGAAAGTTTTGCGATTTCTGCTTTAGCTTCTAACAATTATACAGAGAATAGAAAAAATTTTTTTAGAATTATGATAATCTTTAAAGACTCTCTGAGGTCTCAAATATATTGGTCATTATTTATTCATTAACTAGCAAAAATGTCCCAGGCAACATGAAGAAGAGGATACCTGTGAAGATGATCTTCCATGTATCATCTATTTATACAGAAATTATTTCTTCTTTTCCAAAGCAAGATAATGTCTGAACAAGTAGAAGATAATTACATATATGGAAAAAGATCTCATGTCACTCATATTTTTTTCCTAAAAGAATTAACAGTACATTTTAATAGTAATTAGAAAGGCAAATGAAACTTCATACATCTTTGGAACTCAAAATATTTGCTGATTAAATCTATATTACAAAATTCTAACAGTAAAGAGCCAGGCATGATAGTAAACTTTAGTAATCCCAGCTAGTGGGGAGCCTGAGGAGAAGCACAGGTTCAAGGTCAGCCTCAGTATTAATAAGACCCTGTCTCAAATAAATAAATAAAACAAAGAATTTTGTTCATTTTAAAATATTGAATTTTCCATTTGTCCTTTGGAAATTATTAACTCTCCTTCTCTTACCTCTTTTCCATTCTTAGTGAAGTCAAGTAAGATAATTTGTCTGACATTATATGAAATCCTGTCTCTTGGAAATCTGAGAGAAAGTGCTACAAATATTTCATTACTTCCATTATTATTAGTGACAATTCATTTAAAATAATATAGACCCATTGTTACTAGGAAACTACAAATACATATAAAAACAACTCATTGATTTTTACCTTGCACATTATTTTTAGTACTGATTGCATTATATTTAGAGAATAAATTCACAGAAGTGTGGTTAAAGTATTAAATGGTTGATTTTCATATCGGCATATTGCTCAAAAGTTATAGCATATAAATAGATAAGTCAATGTATGAAAGTGTTTCTTTTCACCCTAATAATATTAAAATGTTATCATACTACTTTTACTAATACTAGAATTGTATCATATATACTTTGTTCTTCCTTTAATCTGAGTAAAAATGGGTTGAGCTGAAAGTCATTGCATTTACTTATTAGTATCTAAACTTTAAATTTGAAAATAATTTTTCAGACTACCCATCTTAGTTTATAAACCACATAAATATAGTTAAATTTTTAAAAAATTGAATCCAGGGAAACTTTACCACTCAGCTACATCCACAGCCTGTTTTAGTTTGTATTTTGAGACACGGTCTGGGTCTCAGTATATTGACAAGGCTGACCTTGAACTTTCAATTCTCTTACCTCAGACTACTGTGTTGCTGGGATTATAAGCATGAACCGGTGGGCCAGGCAAGTAAGTTTATCTGTACAGAATCTTCTGGTTTATTTTCTATAAGATTATATACCAAGATAAATAAAAGACTTTCAAATCTTTTTCTAATTTTCTCATAGCTTTACCTTTAAAATTCTAACTCATCTGAAAGTTGTAAGTATTGTGCATTATATCCTTACATGCTATTTAATTATCATTGCAAAAATCTGTCTATCCAATCCATCCACCAAACACTTGAGTTACTGTTCTATAATAACTTGGGGCATGCCACTGACTTTGAGATGGTGTCATTCCTACATGGGGAAAACATTCTGTTTTGTTTTGGGTGAGGTGTCCCCCAAAGCTCATGTGTGAGGCAGTGCAAAAAAGTTCAGAGAAATGATTGGGTTAGGGCGTCATACCCAATCAATGAATTGATCTCTTGATGTAATTAATTGAGGGTAACTGAAGGCAGGAGGAGGTAGGGCATTGGAGGCCTGACTTTGGGGTCTATATCTGGCAAATGGAGCTCTCTCTCTCTCTCTCTCTCTCTCTCTCTCTCTCTCTCTGCTTCCTGGTAATCATGTGAGCTGTGTCCCTGTGGCACATTCTTCTGCCATGATGTTCTGCTTTACCTTCAGCCCTGAGGAATGGAGCTGACCTTCTTTGGACTAAGACCTCTGAAACTGTAAGCCCTCAAATAAACTTTTCTTCCGTAAAATTGTTCTAGTCAAGTCTTTTCGCCACAACAGTGAAAAAGCTGACTAAAACATATTCCTTGGGAAAGATATATGTACAATAATTCCTGTAACATCCTATTTTCACTTATGGGTTTTTCCTAGGTGTTAAGTTGAATGAGTTTTGGAGAAATACTGTAAAATGTAATGCCTCCAATTATAATTGCTGCATATATGGTAGATGAAATCAACACAACCTCTGGCTATAATAAGTAGCTGATTGTCAGGCAATTGCTTTTTTTTTTTTTCTTTTATTTTTGTCATCATCATCATCTTTACTCCAAGTAGAGAAAGAACTTCCAAAAATAGGTAAGAATATGTGTACTTCTTTATTACCTAGTCAAAAGGAAATATTGACTCTCCTACTTTCTGACATCTTAAAGTCAATAAACTTAAGAGCAATGGAACATCACACTAATCTCCTTCATTGATAAAAGTATTCAGGCTGAACCTATGTAGGAGGAAATAAAAAAGGATGACATTACATAGTAATACATACTTGTCAAAATGTGGGAGATAATCACAAAAATAGAAGGAAGACCAATAGAGTAGAGGAAGGTGATAGGAAGGAAGGAGGGGAGGGCTTGGAGAAGAACTGGGAAACAAAGTCTACCAAATGAATCACATATATGATCATATAGCATATATATGACATAAATATATTTATAAATATATTATAATGTAATAATTGAAATAATGATTATAATAATAGAAGTAATAAAAATAGAAGGGAGAACAGTAGAGTTAAAGGAGCAGATAAGAGGGAGAGAGAAGGGGAAGGAGAGAGAAGGTACTGGGGAATGAGATCAAATTATGCTATGTACACATATAAATATGGCATAAGGAGTTCCACTCTCATGTATAATTATAATAAATCAATACAAATTTTTTAAATGGAAAATATAAAAGTAAAAGAATTTTGGAGATAATTGCTTTTTCTGGAGTCTAAACTCTCTAAAAGTTCTCAAGAAGTAAAGAGGTCTAATGTTTTGCAGGAAATTCTACATGGTGAAAGCATGTGGATGACTCATTAACAACTTCCACTACAGTGAAGGACACACAAAATTTTGTATTTAAGAGACAACACTCCATCTGATTGTGGTGCTCTGATTCGTTTATTGAGTTAAATTTTCCATCTTCACCTGAGACTCAAAAGAGACTGTTGTATCATAGATCTGGTATAGTTCAAGCAGTTCTGTAATTTCCCCCTGATAACTCAATAGAAAAAATAACAAAAGTGTTTATGGCAAACAAGAAAGTTACATGGATTCTCTAGCAAATTGAAGTAGAAATTTGGAGCAAGTTGATATATTATTCTTTAGGTAATTATTATTTTTTTAGAAATAGTTCCTAGTTGGTAATTTGACCCTGGTACCATCAAGTGGCCATATGATGTATTTTGTTGAATAGATGCATCAGTGATTCATCATTAATTCTATTCTACCACATACCTCTCTTAATCTATATCCATGGGTTAATTAATGGGAAGTTGTTTATGAATAGGTAGCTGAGGGATAACAAAATAACTAGATCTGATTTATAGTTGATTTCTTGTCATACACTGATACCAAGCAGAAATGAACTGGTGGGTTGCTGAAGCATTCATTGTAGTCCAAATGAGGAATATTCATTAAAGACAAAACAGAGAAGTGCCTAACAAGTAATGGAAATTAGAAGGGTGTATTTCCTTGTCTAGTTTGCTCGTGTGATTGATTTCCTGTCTAGGGGAATCCACTGTGACAATAACAGAAAATGTGAAGTAGTATCCATTGCCTTCTACCAATATACGGACATCAACTACTATTTCTTGTGTACCTATCTCACTTGTTGTCACTCAGAGCTCTTCTTTTAAGGATAAGTGAAAGTAGTCATCCTTACAATATAACATAGTGTGGAAAAAAATGGTGCTGAACCAAACCATGAATCCTGAATGAGCAAAAATTTTGTCAGATGATGATTTTTAAGGTATGACAGTCTCATTAATTTTTTTGAAGGAAGAATAATTATACCAAACAGAGCTAATAAAAATATAGACAAGTATGCTTCACTGATGATTTTTTAATTGATTAAGTGACTACTATCTATCATAATTAAATTTGTTTTGATTCAGTACCTAAAGCATACAGTTTTGACAAAAAGCATAGACGCTCGTGTATAAGACCATTTTGGGAAAAAAGAAAGAGAAAGATGGGAGAGTTGACCATCTGAGATTGATATATGATATATTTTATAATTAGAATGGTTTTTCAATGCATTATATTATGTTTTTACAAGCAGAATTGCACATTCATACAGTAAAATTTGTATTTATTTTTATGGCTTTTTGGTTAAGTGGCCTAAGACCTTCTCTGGGGACTACTAACATACAACAGTCTTTTCTGGTAAATTAAGTGATACTTCCTTTTTTTGCAAATTTCCTAAGGTCTATCATTCCTAGAACTTTGGCGGTTAAGTATTATATCTTCCTAGCATGCCAAAGGAAGTTTATATATAGAAAGCAACAGTCCTTACCTCCAATTGCTTCTGGTTGGTTAATAGTAGCAACAACAAAAACTTAAAGAGAAACTTAGTTGAGTCTCAGATATGGATACTTAAAATCCATTGATTTGTAAAGATCAATCTTCTGTGAAAGATTTATAAGATTTGTCCACCAATAAACACCACACAGAAATATGCTGTTGGAATGATCTAAAACTGACTTATTTGGCACTTGGAGGCTCTTTTTTTCCCCTTTTGTTTACTCCTCTATATTTAAAAAAACTCATGTAGTCTCTATATTAATAATCTAACCTGGAAACATATACCTAATTTGTCTACTCTAGTCTGTTGTTTTCCAAATTTATATAATCTAATTTCTAATCATGCTTTCAATAGTTAAGTCTGGCTTCTAATCCCAACATTCATTAGAATCTTGAAATTTTCAACTTTATGCGAATTTTATTTTTTAAACGTGTTATTTATTATAGACAATCATCAACATATGGAATAATGAAATGAATAGTACAATAAACCACCAAGTCCTCATCACCAGGCTTGCACAGTTATCAATTCATAGCCACACTTATTTAATGTATGCCCTGAACCACATATTCATAATTGAGCTAATAAATAAGAAATTCGAAGTATAAAAGAAGTAAGGGTCAAGGATTGGAAAAAAAGGCTAGCTCTTCTTCAAAAACTAATGGAAGCAGGAAACATAGTTGAAGACAATAAAAGTTCTGAGGGGAAGTAAATGCAATGTAACTATCACTGGTGGCCTTGATCATTCCAAAAGTAGTATTGGTGGGTGTCTTATTGGAATACCGAAGAAGGTAATATCCTTGAGGATTGTGGGAAAGGCTTGTAATTAATGCTAAGGGGAATAAGACTGGCCATTTACATGACAAAAGGATTTTGAAAAGCAGGGGCATTCAAACTGGAGCTTGGTAGCATGGATTTTGAATAAGTTTAGTGAATAGAGTCTTCTGATCATTTCCAAAAAATCTTGAAATCTAAGAGAAGAATTTAGAAAGTCATATAGTGGAATGTGCCTGAAACTAAGGTGCTTGGTGCATTTGTAACTGGATAATTTTGTTACTAGTATTAGTGCATGAAAATAGTTGCTCTTAAATATGGTGCTTGGAATTCCACCCTCCTAATGCCACTTGAATGTCATGCAGGGCTTCATCTTTACCTTATGTTCTATACAAAATATTCATCAGAACTTGAGTCTCATGATATGTAAATGGAACAATAAGCCAACTACCTACTAGTTTTAATCAGACTCTAATTTAGCCAAGTTTCTTTAACCAAGTCTTATTTATTTAAGTAAGTTCCCTGAAGAAATCTATTATTTTTAGGCAGTGAATGTTGGGAGAAATCCTAGTTCTTGGCTCGCAGCAGTTAATGTCTCAAGTGTGTAAACTTGCAGAGAGGAGCATTCCACTCTGACCACCTAGGAATGTAAATAACTGCCCCAAATTTACCTAGTGTTACCAAGGGAATCTCTATAGGCGCCTGGAGGTCTGATCCCCCGTGGCACATTGTGATTGGGCAAAATGTCTATAAAATGTATGATTATTCCTGGAATAAACGAGTTTGCAGGCTGCTCGCCACAAGCCTGCTCCTACCCAACTCCCAGAGTCTGGGTCTTGACTCGGTGGCTCTTACCTGTACCTGAGCTAGCCTGGCACCCCTACAAGTGAAATCTGTTTTCTTCTTATCAGTGTCTTTCAGATACCCAATCATAACTGCAATACCAGAACTCTGCATAGATTTTTGCTATATTAAACTGTTGTCCAGTCACAAAGTAGTACATCTTTTATCTACTTAAGTCTTTCTAATCATCTAATTTTAAAGTCTTTGTCTCTATGCATTGCCTACATTTCAGGAACTCAATTCTTTACAGATATTCACAGGGTCAACTTGCTTCTTTGGCTACACAACAAACTCTGCATAACACATTTTCTTCGGTGGATCCTCAAAACTCTTAATGACATGAAACAGACACAGATCATGAAACAAAGGAAGATCAAAATGCTGGGGTGGGGTCTTGGGTGCCCTGGAAATGTCAGGCATTCACAATTTTGTTGCTTGAAACTTGACTGGTAATGGGAGTTTACAGGGAGACTCAGGGTGACAAGGGTAGGAAATAAATGAGGATGAGAAGACAGGTTTTTGCAGACTGATATGGAATCATTCCAATATTTTAATTACTGGTGTCACTGTATCAGCATTTAGGGAATAAATATCAGTCTTGTACTGCTTAACTGAGTAAACTTCTTTCTAATTACTTTTTTCTCTACATCTAACTTTTGAAACTGGTCTCTTTCTCCTACTGAAAATTATTGTTTAGTATAAGAATTCTAAGCAGTATCTTTATATCACAGGATAGCAAAGGGTGATACACTGCCCTTTTAAACCCACTAAGGTGTGAGCAGGCTTACACATACAACATATACTGTGCAAAACTAAATTAGCACTTTATATAGGAGGTATTGTTAAGCTTGGGAATGGAAATGATAGAGGATCAAGAAATCATTTTATAGCCTAGAGAACTGGGTAAATTTACAGGAGAGGATGAGAAGACGTTGAGGAAGAAAAGAAAGTAACCAAGGTATGATGAACTCCACATGAAAAATCAAGAGTTTGGAAATCGGTGTAGAGTTGAGCATGCATTCTATTAGTGGACACTGAGTAGGAGAACATGGTTAACAAAATATCATTTCATAGAACTGCAGGTAATACATTTGGAAATTACAATTAGGACCAACTTGTATAATAATAATAAATCAAGAGATTTATTTTCATTTCTCATTTTATTTCCAAACTTTGTAATTTAAAATGCATCCTAAAAATTATGAAGTGTTTTCTAAAACAATAGTGCAATTGATTTTGAAATGCTATGTAGAATTGTTAGAGGCTGGTAGACAATTCTTAAAATAATCCAGTTTTATTAATGCTAGGAAGTAGATCAGGCAGAAGAGAGAGTGTCATAATTGCGATTCAGTCAGGGATAACACGATTTCATAGATGATCCTAATTTCTGTGACAGCATTAAGGATAGAGGGAAGCTTTATCATCCTCATGTACCTTACGCCTCTGCTCTGCAGATGTTAATAACTTATTTCATAGAAATAAGAGAAAATATTGGCAAATAACATTGGAATGCTATCTTTTCTTAACCCAATTATGACATGTAAATATAAATGAGGCTTACCTATAAATAATCATTATCATGAAACAATGATAAATAAAAACAATGAAAAATAAAAATTAACTTTTTTGTAACACTAATATGGGATATGCACTATCCTAAGGGTTTTAATATACATTGTAACAAATTAATTCTTACTATTCTAAGTGGAAGATAATGAGTTCTTATGCCAGGAAAGAGATGGAGACAGAGACTGTCACAGTATGGTTAACTGTCTGCTGTTCCATAAGCTGTGAGAGATAAGCAGTATGTGACTAAAATCAGTTCAAATCATGCAGGAGAAAAAATACAGGTTCTCTTTTTGATAATCTTATAAATGATATTATTAAAAGTAGGCAAAAGAATATGGTGATTTATTGGTGTGGCCAAATTCTTTCTTTCCCTTCAAACTCTGAAAGTTTCCTACCTGGGAGTTAACTCATAGTAACAAGCTACTTCCTACTTATTTTGTTATTGATGGTATTAGCATTTTTGTACACTTAAATGCTACTACCAAAGGTGGGAGCACAAACAAAAAAGAAAGAAAAAACAACAAAATGAAGCAAAAATTCCAGAATGCATACCCTCTATATTTAGCTACAATTTTTTCAAGTTTTCAAGACAAAACTAAGGGGTTAAAAAAATATTGTTAGGATTCCCATGTTTTATCGATATCAAGCACTGTGATAGTTAAATGTAGTTGTAGTGTTTCCTAGATACCACAGGAATTGCAATATTGAATATTTCAATACAAATATTCATGTCATTTTAAATTTAATATTTATCCATTTTATAATTTTCACTGTCAACCATTATAATATTAAATACTATTAGACATTTTAAATATTAAGACAAAATATACTTTATATTCTCTGTATTATATTGATCACACATTTTTCTTCTGGAAAATTGTATATCAGTCTTTTTATAAAAACAAAGCAAAACAAAAATGTGCAAGCAGTTACTTCAGAATACTACTAAAAATATGACTAATTTATCTCACCATTTTCTTACTCTTTCCTACATTATACTTAACCTTTGAAGTTATGGAGACAGTGCAGGTCAAACCTTGCACTTCCTGTAGCATTCTGGCATTTATTTGTTTCAATGTGTAAGGGAACTTCCTCATTGTGAAAAAATTCAAAATGCCCTTGACCGTGTAGCTAATGTTTAAACAAATATCCATTTTGAGGGCTCATGATCTTCATAATTTTATGTGTATTTTACTTATTTATTTGTGAAAAAAATGAACAAAGATGTCAAGTATATGAACATTTATAAACATGACTTTATATCTACATTTATTTACTTTGCTTTGGGAATATAATTCTTTAATAAAATAGTATTTATATCAATTACCTTTTAAAAGATACTTTACATATTTTTCCTTCTTTTTTGTTCCATTTTGGATTAGTTGAGCATTTTTTATGTTTGTTTAATCTTTTGGGGGGGATATACTGGGGATTGAACTCAGGGGTACTCGACCACTGAGTTACCGCCCTAGCTCTATTTTTAATTTTATTTAGAGACAGGGTATCACTGAGTTGCTTAGTGCCTCACCCTTACTGAGGCTTGTTTTGAACTTGAGATCCTCCTTCCTTGGCCTCCCAAGCTGCTGGGATTATGGGCATGAGGCACTGGGTCCAGTTGCTTTATCTTGATTGAATCATTAGCCATACGTATTTCTTCCAATATTTTAGTAATTGCTTCAGGGCTTACAATATGTGTTCTTTGCTATCTAACTTTAATAATATTATACATATAGTATAATAATTTCACAATTATAGTTGCATGTACTTCTTCAAATCCTTTATGAAATTATTATTTAACATGCAATAACTTTCACTATATATTACTTGAAATTTTTTACTTTAAACAGTAAATTATTTTTGCTGTATTTAAAGAGAAAAATTACTTCATAAGAATTCATATATCTAACATTTCTGCATTTACTTATATAAACTTATATTTTAAATTTATATCATTTTCTTTCTGCTGCAAGAAATGTCTTTAATATTTCCCTCATGGTAGGTCTGTTGGTTAAATTCTTTCATTTTACTTTTTCAGAAAATAGCTTTTTTTTATCATGATTTTAGATTGATATTTTTACTCAGTATAAAATTTTAGGTGGGTAGTTTTGGTTTCAGCACTTTAAAGTTAGTATTCCACTGCATGTTAGATTATAGGATTTCAGTGAAACATATGCTCTTATTCAAAATTTTTCTTCTCCATACATAATCATTTTTTGATTTTTTCCTTTCACCTTGCTTTCAAGATTTTCTTTCCACCAATGTTGTTTAGCAACTTAATTATGATCTGCCTTTGCATAGATATCTTTGTTTTCATGTTTGTAGTTCTCATAGCTTCAAAAATCTGTGTAATATACTTTTTCTATTACTGCAGCTCTGAGGTCACTGGGTACTTCCCTACAGGCCATTGATGTTTTCTTCATTTTCACCCATATCTCTTCAGTGCCTCCTTTTGGATAATTTCAAATTCTGTATCTTCAATGTTATTGATGCTCTCTTACATCTTGCCTAATTTGCTGTTAATTTCATGTATTTTTCACTTCATATATCAGCTTTTAAATTTCATGGATATCCACATGAATTTTTGTTTTATTTCTGATCTCTGCATAAGAAATATTATTATATTTATGCTTTTTCTTGTGTATCCTTGTATATATTGATAAAGTTAATAATAACTTTGTAAAAATCATTTTTGTCACTTAAATTTCCTACTGAATGATATTTTTCTTCAGATTATATGTCAATGCCTTTTTTGGCAAACATGAAAACTGTTTTAAGATTCCTGTGCAGACTTAGTGTTGTCTCTGTACCTAGTTTCCTCTTTTCCAGGAGTCTAGTCCACACCTTCTTGCTACCTCTGACTTATTGAACTGAAGTCCACACTTGAAAGGCTGTTTTCATTACCTTATTTCATGCCTGAACTCCATCTTCAGACAATAAATGAGGGCAATCGTACAAACCAAGTTATTTGTTTCTTTTTTTTCAGGGATCACAATCCTGTAATGCCTACTGTACAGTGGCTGAAAATAATGTCTATAAATATAATACATACATATTCTCATTCTGTTTTTTTTTTTTTTTCAGTTGTTAGTGGAATGAAGGCAATTACTTTAGGAGTTAAAGAAGAATCTGGAGATAGGCCAGAATTATTCTGATACCAAAAGCCAAGAAGACATAACAAAAGATTATTCTGTATGAACACACATGGCAAAACCCTAACAAAATATTATCAAACTGAATCTAGCAACACATAGAGGATGACTCATGATTTTAAGAGGATTTTATCCAAGGAATGCAGGATGATGAATTAATACTGAAAAACAAATCAATAAAATTTACCAAATTATGGACTACAAAAGAAAAAACAGCATAATCACAGTAGATGCAAAAAGAACATTTCACAAAATTCAACACCCACTCCTAAGTTATCTAGGAATAGAAATAAATTTGTTCTTCCTGATAAATGCTTTTGCAAAATTTGTATATTGACGAGGACACTTAATAGTGAAAGAAGGCTTTTTTTTTTCCCTCAAATACTGGGGACAAAACAAGGTTATTTGCCCTCACCACTTCTATTTAATATCATACTAAGATCTAGTCAGTGCATTCAAAATGAAAAAGAAATAAAATTCACAGATCAGAGAGGGAGTAAAACTGTCCTCATTTATAAATTACTAATAGTCTACATAAAAATACCTGGAACTTTATTTTTAAAAGCATGAGAATTAATAGATGTACTTAATAACTTAATAGGACACAAAATTAATATGTGAAAGTCTATATGCTTATATGTAAGTAATAAATATTTGGAAATTGAAATTAAAAATAATTGAAATGCCCTTTACAGAAGGATTCAATAACATTAGAGGATTTTATGAAAATGTGTTCAAGGCCTCTACACTGAAAATGTCCAAACATTGCTAAAATAGAGAGACCAAGATAACTAAAGAAATATATTATACATAAGGGTCAGTACACTTGACATTTTAAAGATGTTCATTCCCTCCAAATTGATTTATAGATTAAATGCAATTCCATTTAAATATTCAGCCGGCTTTTGTGGAAATAAAATCACTGTTTCTAAATAGATATTACTCTGCACCTTTGCTTTCTCTCTTGGATTTTAAATTAATCTATTTCAACCAAAATGCTTTTAAAGACTTGTGTTGCAATAGTAACAGAAAATAACCTTCTGACAGAGGATAAACAGAGGAAAAGTATTCTAGTATATGTTATTTGCAGGGTGACTATATTGAAAATGTGCTTTATTACAAGCACAAAACATGAAAATAAATAGACCCTAGGAGCATAATTGGCCCGAATGTTCAAAACAATTAAAAACCTTAGAAGAGAGTGTTAGCAGGGGTAAAAATAAGATTCATCAAGGAGTTCACGTGTGTCCTTCAAACCAAATTGCTGGAAGATGAAAGAACATAATGTTATGGCAAGGGACAGAGGTCTTAATACAAAAGTCGACATAAATATTTTGATGTTTCTGTTGTAATTTCAGTCATCCTAAAACTATGAAGGATGCTTCACTCATGGAAAAACGTGCATTGGAGCAGAAGAAAAATGGTGTAAAAATAGTATAAATACCAGATTTAGTGGCAATAGTCATATAGAATACACTCTCATATAAGAGTTGCTCAAAAATATATGTGTACATCAGATACTTCTCATGAAAAATTATTTTCTTGTTACAGAGTTCGAAGTTTAAAGAAGTGAAATTTCCTTCCCAGGCTTAAAAATTATTGACTCAAAGTCAGACCAATGATTTGAACTCAATTCTGTTTTATTTTGAAGGTTTGGAGTGGATACTTTACATAAATTGTATTCAAATTTCACGGATTGTTCACTGAAAATACTCATTTTTTTAATTTAAATTATTTATATTAAATAATATAAGTGCTAATCTTTTAAGGAATTGAGTGAAAATCTATAAAAATGAGGAAATTCCTTTCAGCAAAAGAAAAAAAAAACACATATTGGATATATTCTAATGACCTCAGACACATACTAAAAGTAAATAGCCTCCATGAAAATTCCAGGATTGAATCTCTAATTACCTTTCCTGTAGACAATATTTCATATGTGTTGTTGCCTCTGATTGGTGGAGGAATTAAGTGCATTTTGAGTGGCTCCTCTGGGAGAGGTCTCTTGTATGCTTTCACCTGGTCTCCTCAGGATTTTGTCCCAGGTGCCTTTTTCCTTTGCTAACTTGGCTTTCTATCTGTCATTGTAATATGTCATAGACATAAATATAAACAAATGCTGACTTCTCTGAGTCCTCCTAACAAATCATCAACCCTGGGCCTTGCGGGACCAGGCATGGACCAATGCACATGCACACACATACACAAACCCTTATGTGCAGCGACCAGCAAGGCTAAACTTGAGGGATTTGGAGAGGGGTGATGGGAGATTAGAAATATAAAGACTCACAAACACAGATTTTGAAGAAAAATAGCTGGGATTAGGTGGAGATGCAGATCTAAAGAGTTATTCCAGCAACCTTTATTTATATATGTCTTATTATCAGGTTAAAGATTATACAAGCATTATTCTTTGTATTCGGAAAAGTTTTAGAAACTAGAACATCTATGTAACTTTTCTGCAGTTGCAATTCACAGTTGCAAAGTGCAATGTTAGGAGCTTTGTGTAGCTCTCAAGAAAGTCCATTGTTTAAAGTTACTGTTAAATGGGCAAGCTCAGGAGAAGCAAAGCTGGTGAAACATTGTGGTTGTCTAGCATATGAATTCCTCTATTCCCAGAAGCCTCGTGCCTAAGATTAAGGTCAGAGCTGATAGGACTCTAGCACAGAGCCTCCTCATGCAGGGCATTACCATTACAGCTGAGCATTCTGTGTCCTTGCACAAAAATGTCCCCAGGCACCAGGCATACCACAGCCATGAGGTCATCATAGACCCCCAGTCTCAGTAACTGCTCTCCCATCCTCTGTCACTGCTCCCCACACTTACGTATTGTTAAAGCATTAAATCACATGTATTGATAATTAAATCAATTTATGGTGTGAGGTCCCACATTCTTTGCTGGTAATTTTTTAAATCAACTATTGATATATTTGTAATAAATAATTGTCATTAATCATGAAAAATAATAAAAGTTCTAAAATGTATTTTCATTTTTAAAATTCCTATAAATTTAAGTAGATATAGGATTTGGGGTTAAATACTTAGCGTTAATGAAATATTAGTGTTAAATTGAGGAATCTGTCCGGTTCTAATGTGTCATCAGCTTAGTTGAAATTAAAGCTAATTCTACTATGGTATTGAAAATGTTAAGTAAAAAATAAAAATAAGAATATTTTCTATAAAGATAAAATAGGTGGAATAATAATCTAGAAAAATAAAAGGGATACTTAAGAAAGCAGAAGTTTAATTAATAAAAATGATTTTCCTTATAGAAGGGAAAAACTGATATTTAAAGCAGCAATCTAGAGATAAATGGAATTAATAGAGTTACTTTTAAAGGCATTTCTTATAATATTAAGAGATATCAAAGAGATAGAAAATGTAAAGTAGATAAACAAATGACTAGTGGATTTCATAAACTGGAGTCTCAAAACAATAGTACAAAGAGATTATGAAAAAGATGATGTTTGAGGGGAGATGTTTGCAGAAATGAGAGAAACTGCAGTTTCAGAAAGCACAATAAACACTAACAGTATAATAAAAGGAAATCTGTTGTAAATCACATAATAAAAACACTGTAGAATTCCAAAATCTAAGATGTCTTAAAACAATAAAAGAATATAAGGTTGCTGGCAAATAATAAAAAAAATCACTACAAAAAATTTTCCAAAGGAAACAGTGAAATCCAAGAGACAGTGGAACAGTCTTATCAGAAAGCTAAGAAAGAAGGAAATTTTCATTCTATATTTGTTTCCAGCTTGGTATTCATTCAGAAATGAAAGTGAAATGTAGTATTTTATACTAAAGAAACTAATAATTTACTAAATAAATGCTACTGAAATAACTCTTACATTATATATTTTAAGAAAATGGAAAATGATTCCCAATTAAATATTAAATGCAAGAAATAATCAGAAAGAAAAAGAGTGCATTTATAAAAATGTAATAAGCAAATTTTTACAATATAAAACTAACAATGGTATCTAAAGAAGTTAAAATTCTTTAATATCCTAAAGGAGATGTATTCTTTTTTTTCCCTAATTTTGTGTATTATACTAACAAAAGTAATCAATAAACAATATAAATATAATGAATTGGTGTGAAACTATTTCCCAGTCAGCTGAAAAATTTTCCACGCCTCAAATATTTTATTGAGTTTAATAATTTTAGATGTTGTATCAAAGTTACTTTCCTCATTGTTTAAAACTAATATTTCCTATACACAACATATAGTTAGATCAAGTATTTTAAATTTGTTGTGCCAATTTCTGCATTTTATTTGGTGAATTTGGGTTATTTAAATTTAATTCAACTGTTGTTATATTAGAGTACAAATCTACCTTTTAAGTTTATGTTGTTGTTGTTTATTTCTTTGTTTTCTTTTTTCTGTTTGCCTGTGGGTTGCTTGTATCTTTTTAGGAATTTTGTTTTGATTTATTTATATGGTTTTCAAGTATCTCTCTGCATAGATATTTTAGTAGTTTCTCTATACATATAATTATATACATAATTTGTTGTAGTCTATTATTGATGACTACAATAATAGTCATTTAAAGTGACTATTTATTTTCTATTTCATTTTAAGTGAAATGTTGAAAACTTATGTTCCTTTAAGTCCCTTTGCAATTTCACACTTTAAAAAATAATTATCTTAAATATTTACTGTAAATACTTGAGAACTATATTAGATGATGTCATAATTTTTATCTCCACAGCCAGATATAATTTTGAAACTCACAAATCCATGGTATTTACCCAGTTTTATATTCTGATTTTCCAAATTTTTTTCTTTAATTCTTTCCATCTCAAGAATTTCCATTAGCCATTCTTTTAGGGAAGATCATTTGATGACAGATTCTCTTGTCCCAGAACTGGTAGTGGAACTTATCATCTTTAATACTGAACCCATAGCCTGATGATAGGTTTTAAATAAGTTTTTTTCTAAAATCAATCAGTAAATGCTTATAATTTTTGTCTCTTTCCTGGCTGAGAAAGTATCAATGAGACATAAAATACTGGTACTTTAAGTTATCAAACTTCAATTAAAAGATGTTTGAAGAAAGCAATTCTCTTAAATCAGGTAAGAAGCCAGTGTCTTTGAATTTCCGGAAGAATTTTATCATTCAGAGTTGGGATATCTCTTTTTGTGGTTCTGAATGATAAATGGAAGGAGATCCTCTTCCTTTGTAAACTACTTCATTCTTTTTCTTAAAATTTTCCAATGTCAGGACTGTGCCTATGAGCAATAAAAGTCCTAAGGAGGACTATCTTGGGAATTGGAGTAGATGCTATTCATACATTCATGTTACGTCTGACAAAGATGCTGTTTTGCATTTTGCCCATGTCCTGAGGCTTTTTGTTATACTGAGTTTAATGATAATGAACTGGTTAATTTGCAGAGCAAATTTCAAGACTACACAGCACTCATGCAGTGGTATGAATATTTCTGGTGAATTTTAGCCAAGTTCACTGTGATAATCAAGAGTAGAAAGCAGAGTACAATGATTCGGGAATTAACCAATATAAAGTGCTAGGTAATTATGATCACTCAATAGTGTATTAATATTTTTGTGATTTTCCAAATCCTATTTAAATACATGCATAAAAGTTTTATTACTGAAGTACAGATCACCATCAATGCAGTATAACCCAATTTGAATGTCTTTATCCCTCAATCTTCCTTCACCTTATTCTTTTATCCTTAATCTTGACTTTAGCTATCTTTGTGTTGCTTTAATAAAAAGACCTAACAAGAACAACTTAAAGTAGGAAATATTTATTTTGACTCTGATTTCAGAGGTGCAGTCCATAGTTAGCCTATTCCATAGCTCTGGGCCTGAAGTGAGGAAGAACATCATGGCAAGGACAGGTCGGGAGAAGGCTGCTCAGTTCATGACAGTCAGGGGGCAGGAAGAGCTCTTCTCACCAGGTACAAAACACAAAACTCAAAGATGGACCTCCAGCCATCTACTTCCACTGGTCACACACTACCTGCCGACAGTCACCACGGAATTAATTCATTCAATTCGATTAGTCTGCCAAATAGGTGACAGCTCTCATGATCTTACCATTTCACCTCTGAACATTGCACTGTCTCACATGCGACATCATATATCGAAACCATAACACTCCATGCTTGTTCCCCAAAAGCTCATGCCCATCTGACAAGGCAACATACATTTAGTCCAAGAGTCCCATAATCTTAGCAATTTCAGAATTGCCCAAAAGTCGAAGTCCAAGATCTCATCTGAGACTCAAGGCAAATTTTTAGCTGTGACTCCCTATAAAGATCAAAAGCAAGTTACATATATCCAATATATAATAACACAGAGTAAATATTTCCATTCCCAAATTCTTAGCATCTTTTCAGTGAATTGTAATCTCTTCAATAATTACAACTTCCTTGGGTATGGTTTTATACATGCTACTCTGACCAAATTACAAGCTTTAAAAAAAAATTTTCTACTTTTAAATAGTGACATAACATCACAAATCTAAGAATCTATGTATATAATTTTCATTCATTCAAATAATTATGAAAAGTACTTTACATATGAAATACATTAGGCATTACTTACATTTGTTAGTGGCAAACCGACAACTTCCTATCTATGCAAAAAAAAAAAAGATAAAATAATAATTTTCTTCTTAGATTTCTGACTGGTAATTTTGAATATCTAATGTAAAAGTACATCAAATAAGAAAAGTGATAGTGAAAAATAAAAACTAATAAAGTACATTTTATCAATGAGTTATATATTCACAAACTGACAAACTTTGAAATTAACATTAATACATTAGTGAAGTGACTGGAGATTTCAAACCATTGAGAGATATTTTATTTAACACAGAATAAATTTAAGTAATGTCTTGTCAGGATTTTCTTCTTAGCCCCTTACAAAATCTCTGGCCTTTAAAGAGCTCAAAGTACTCAGAGAATTGAATATAAACTTTCTGAAAGGTACACATAGAAAGAATTCTGTGGATAAAATATGTCAATACTTCTTTCCTTTGCCTCTTTTTACACCTAAGTAATTGATGATGATTATACACAAGTACAGTTTTCCCCTTTAATTTTTAATTGTAAGAAAAGAGCTTCTTTATTGTGAAAGGGTTATTTCAATGTAGTAAACACGAAATTGTTTCCACACAATTCTATTCCCCACTTAAAAATTAAATAAGGAGGATAGATCACAACTTTACTCCACCATGCTCTCCAGTGGATACATTTCTGTTTTGTTTTTTAATCTGACACATTTTAAATTTATTTGCTTATACATGAAGCAAGAAAATAGCTAATGGCCAAAGTCTCTCTCAACTCAGTTTATAGAACTTTCCACATCTACTACCCACACATTCCCTCCCCAGGACTATATCCAAACATAAAACTTTGCTGTAAGTTTACCATAGCTAGTACAAGAGGAAACTAAATATTAGATATTTCTATAGAGAAAAAAAATCTTTACAGAAACAAATATTTGTTAGGATTTGGTTATGAATTAATTTCCGCATTGTTATCGGGGAACATTTTATCACGTGCAAATAGGCAGTGTCTTTTGGAAATAAATTTATATTAAGTCCTAAATAGATTTTCTTACTTCCATTTCTTGTAAAAATCACAGGATGTCAGTCCTATACAGTGATTCTATGAGGACCTCTGTTCATATTCAGCAATGTACCTTAATTAAAGAATAAGCTTTAGAATGAGATAGTGTGGAATACTTCTTCGCCTCCTGTACACAGGATTCTCCCAATGTAACCTCTCCTTTAAGCTTGTGAAATGTCCTAGAGAGCAGACAACTTGAGTTTATATTTTCTGAAAAATATTTTTAAATTTTTTTTTAACCACTCTTTGGTAAGTCATGATAGAATTATGTGCTCTGTAAAGAGGAGAAGTGTGTAGTAGATGTGACATTTTTATGTAACTGTTGAAAATTTGTGGAAGGTTAGAAAAACGTGAGTTACAACTTTATACTGAAATATGTGACATATGGGTTTTTTTCTGGGTTCAGCTATTGGCAAGTAATCAATAGCAGTTTTGCCTTTTTTGAAATTCCAATTAAAACATTTTCAAGGACTGAGAAAAATGTGAATAAAAATTGTTATGACACAAGCACTTAAAATTAGATATTGAATAAGCATGACAAGAAGTATTATGATTTTTAACATCCATTATAGTATTTGAGGCAAAAATGTGATATATGAAACAAGACTTGTTTTGTGTTAATAAATGTCACAATCTTAAGTGAAGTATAATGACCCTGGGCTTTTCTGCACTGCAGAGCACTGTAGTAGTCTTTGTTACAAAGCTAGCAATCTGTCAGATCAAGTACATAAAAAAGAGAAAAAAAATACATTTAAGCCTTGCTTTGAAGGATTCAGATAAAAATCTGAATAGAAGAAAGCAGCCATGGCTTATGTATTATTTTTAAATGGTTACAGGGTAATATGTTAGATCTGTATTATCCTGGCAGAGTTGGTGTATAGAGGGAGATGAAGATAGAGTTCCTCAAATATCGAAAGACTTTATTAGAGGCTTTAATTAGAGCATACAAAAATTCAGCAGGTAAATTGACATTTGGGGAACATTCATACTGAACTACACAGAATGGTTAAGAAAGAACAGAGGTTGAAGTGAAATCAAAAAGATTCTATTGCAGGAGTGCTTCAGTGAATGTTGAATGCTGATACTGGATTACAGAAGATCTGAAAAATGCTGTAAAGGCTTCAGTGAAGGATTGCTATAGACTACATGAGACTAAAAGCAAAACCTGATATGTCAATGGGAAGCTTAAATGTAATTTCTATTCCTTTTTCCATCTTTTCTATGATGGACAATATAATTGAATCTATTTTATTATGATCTTCTCCAACCAAACTCAGTGCTGGTTCACTTTTATATCCATTTCCCCCCAGATCCTAAAATTTCTCTATCTAGGAGCATTTTCCTGTTATAAATTATGCAGGAATGAGAAGTTAATCAGGCCAGTGGATATCCCATGCTCCAGTTCATTTACTGCTAGAAAACCACATTACTGGTATTATATACTTGCCGTAGATGCTTTTCACCAATTATTCTGAAGATAATTCTTCATAAAGACCCAGGTACTTTAGAAATATTTCATGAGTATAGTATTAGAGGAAACAAAATAATCTTCAAAACACATAACCATATACCAACTGTACCTTTAAATTTTGAAGGAACTTTTCCCTAAAATAATCACATCATTTTATCCTCCCATTGCCAGTACAAGAGGCTTCTGATTGATGGAAGCAAACCTTGCAACTACTATTATTATCTGACTTTCTGAATATAGCCATTCTAATGGGTGTGATGTGGTATCCCATTGTTTTTCTCATTTCCCCTTCCTGATAACTAATGATGTCAATCATTTTTCCATGTTCTTATTGTTCATTTGTATATCTCTTTTGAAGAAATATTATTTAGACCCTTTGCCTATTTTCAATTTGTTTACTTGTCTTTTTCTTACTTTGTAAGAGTTACTTTTACATTCTAGATTTAAATTTCATTGAGTATGTGATGTTCAAATATTCTTTTCAATTATTGGATTTTTTCCATTTTATTTTTTTCATGTTATACAATAATTTTTCCTTTCTTATTATATTATGGAAATTATATTTCAGAAGTTCATACATTATGGCATACACACATGTAGATAACCCAGGTAAGCAATGATGACTGCATGCCACATAACACATATAAAACCAGGTTAATTATAACTTCAATATAACTATTTGAATTTATAAAATACATATAGCAACTTTATCTGGTGACAATTTATACACCATACGATTCACCCTTTTAAAGTAAGCAATTCAATGTTGCACTTTAAATATACATATTTATATTATATACATATATGCAGAAAAGTGATGCAATGATTATGTATACAGTTTGGAAGGATCGAAGTAAACAAATCAGCTCATGCATCAATTCAAATATTAATTATTTACTACTATAACTGAAATTTTATACTCTTTGAACATCTCTTCATTCTCCACAACCCATCCCCAGCCTCTGGTAAACACCCATTGCAATTTCTGCTTCAAACGGTGTGACTGATTTAGATTCTTCATTTAAGATTTGACTTTCTTGATCATGAACTTGAAGTATTCTACTCTTAGGTATATATCTAATCTTTTAAAGTTATGTTCACACAAAACTTGTGTGTATCTACAGTCACTTTATTCCTGATACCAAAAATTTGGAATCAACCTAAACGTTTATCAACTGATAAGCAAATAAGCAAAATATGGTATTACTTAACAGTGAAATATTATGAATGAGCCATTCACATATGCAGCAACATAGATGAACCTCAAAAACAAAAAGCTGTATAGTATATGATTCCATTAAAAGTAATATCCAGAAGAGGTGAATGTACAGAGACAGAAATTAGATAATTTGCTGATTTTGACTAAGAAATGGAGGAAGAAAAAATGATGATAACTGAAGGACATGTGATCTCATTCTGAGTTTATGAAAATGATACAAAATTAACTGTGGTAATGATTGCACAGTGTGTGATTATGTCAAAAACTATTAACTTGAGCACTTCAAAAGGTGAGTGAAATTACTTTATTTTAGAGGGGAGTGAAGGGAGGAGAAGTGTTTGGGGGTAGGAAGGACAGTAGAGTGAAACAGACATTATTACCTTATGTACATATATGACTGCATGACTGATGTGACCCTACAATATGTACAATCAGAAAAATGAGAAATTACAACCTATTTATGTATGATTTATCAGTATATGTAAATGCATTCTACTGTCATGTAAAACTAATTAGAACAAATTTTAAAAATGTAAAAAATTTTTAAAAATTAAAATTACAATTTAAAAAAGGGGATTGTATGGTATATGAATTATATTCAGATGAACTTGTTCTATGTATTTTAAAAATCCACATGATTATATTAAAGATGTAATTAACCTGGTTTTACCTATGTGTTCTGTGGAATAAAGTCATAGTTACTTATCTGGGTATCTAAATGTGTAAATATACTTATAGATATTTGCAAACTGATTTTCTAAACTGAGAGATTTTGCCAGTTTCACCAAGGTTCTGAGTCAGGACATGCCCACTGATAGCAACAGCTATTAAACTCTTAGGCATTAAGAAACCTTTGAAAAACTATTTAAATGATTAAAGAAATCTTACAAAAAAACATACTTAAGCATCTGTTTTTGCATATGATTTACATTAATATATTGTAAACTGATTTTTGTATCAGGCAAAAGAAATAAGGCTCTCACACTTTTTCCTTATAAAAACAAATTTCCCTTTCTAGAAAAAAATATATAAGGTAGCAGTAAGCAAAAATGTTATTATGCAGATTTTCAATTGGCTAAGAAAGTCATAAGTACCTGAATCCTTATTTATACTTAATTAATAATAATAATATAACAATTAAAATAGCTTCTCATACCACACTCTTGATCTAGAATAAATTCATACTTTCAGAACATTGATAAAAATAATACTTTCAACAGAACAATTTTTAAATTAAACAAGGAAATTGACACAAAAATGTTTTGCTTATTTTACTCTTAGAGACCCTGAAAAACATCCATGGACTTTGTACTGCTGAAATTGATTTTAAAGAGAGAGGTAGTCCGTGTTTATGGTGATGTAATACTTTTTGTACCAACCAGGATCAATGCTTCTTAAGTAGGTCTTATTTACTAGGATCTGCTAAAGCCCTGTTAAGTAGTAGGTCCCTCTTCTTTTCAGTGATTTTTTTTTTTCCCTCAACCTATAAAATACCTTAGGTGTATACAGGAGGAAAAAACTGACTTCAAAAGAGTGGTATTTAGCTCCTCCATTACCAAATGGTTTCCACTAAGGAATCCATATTCAAGATGAATCACATAAACTCCTAAAGGTATTTTAGGGGCTGATTTTTTTCTTGAATATTTTCTAGATGCACACTCTGTGTAACACTGTTTTAGTTAGCTTTTCTGTCACTATGACTAAAACACCCAACAAGAACAACTTAGAGCAGGAAAAGTTTATTTGGGATTCATAGTTTCAGAGGTCTCAGTCCATAGATGGCTGATTCCAAGTCCATTGCTCTGGGCCCAAAGAGAAGCAGCATATCATGGCAGAAGGACCCTACAGAAGAATGCTTCACAGTTCATGTCAGGATCAAGAAGGAGAGAGAGCAAGAGAGCTGGGAAGGGGGTCATAGGGAAAATGTACCCTTCCAGGTCACCCCAGTGACTGACCTCTTTCAACCCTGCCCCACCTGACTACAGTTACCACCTAGTCAATTCATTCAAACTAGGGTGGATCAATCTTACCTGAATATTCCTGCACTATCACAAGCTTTCGTGGGGACACCTCCTATACAAACCACAACAAATACTGAAAGGCAATTGGTTTGGTGTTCTTGTGTGTCATTGTGTTCTTACCATGTTAGGGGAAAACAGGCATCTGCAGCAAATTTTCATTTTTTTTACTACAAAATACATAATTTCACTGGCATTATGGCATTCTAATTGTATATCAAAAATGATAATTCTAACATTTGATTAAATTATTAGTTGTGACACATTTTCAAATTTTAGAATTTAGAGTGACAAGTATTATAACTATCTTAAATCAACATTTTTTTTCTTTAAACGTCACATCATAAAAAAAGAAAGAGAGAGAACAGAAAATGTAGCAGGTCTTCCTTTTATCCTCTGCCTTGCTATTTGACTTTATCTGTATTAGTCAAATATTATATTCCTGCAAAAAATCTTTCTGATTTCCCTAATTCACACCTACAAACATTTATCTGACTTGTCCATTATTACTTAAATTCCATCTATTTTGAATATTCCTGTCCCCTTCTACAAAATGGTGTAGGAGAATTTAGAAAGAGAAATGTAAATTCTGTAGGGATGAATGCACACCGACTTCCAGAGAGTGGTATTAGCTCATCCATTAAAAATTAGTTTCCATTTGAGTTGCGTTTTATGCAGGGTGAGAGATAGAGGCACAAAACTCAATTCAAAATGGATCAAGGACTTAGAAATTAGACCAGAATGAACTGACTAAAAAATAATAATAAATAAATAAATAAATACTTGAAATTCTTTTTGATAGTGAGAAAAAAAAAACGATTTCCACAAACGGGTCCATATTTAGGGACAATCACATAAACAAACGTACAAAGCTGGAGACATGCAATATATTTTTGGTGAGAAATAATTAGAAAAGAACATCTAGAAGATAAAATTTATCTGATTGGGTTGTGAGAAAAAGACTTTAAATACAAATTGTGATAAGATTGTAGAAAACCTTAGAAATAAGACCACAAACTTTGACATCTAGTCAATGAAAAGACCTTGGGTCTCCAGTATTGAAAAAGAAAAAAAAAATTAAGTTGGCAGTTGGTACCTGCAAATCAAAGTAATATTTGTATACTTATGTAACTTAGCAAGGATATACATAGTCTGATAAGGAGAACTGTTCAAACATTTACCTAAAATATGGGAGTGGGTAGTTTAGCAATTAAGAAAGCAAACTTAGCTACATTATCTTTCACAAGTGCTGTATCGTCTGAAAATACAAGGGCACTGCAAACAGAATATTCATATTTCTTGCTTAGGAATATCATATGAACTATTTAAAAATTAAATGTAATAGTTTAGGTGTAGAAAAGTAGAAAGAGAATAACGTTAAGAAAAGAGGGGAAACTATCAGAAATGTGAAGAGAGAGCCTACAGAGTGGGAGAATATCTTTGCCAACCATACCTCAGATAGAGCGCTAATTTCCAGAATCTATAAAGAACTCAAAAAACTCTACACGAAGAATACAAATAATCCAATCAACAAATGGGCTAAGGAAATGAACAGACACTTCACAGAAGAAGATGTACAAGTAATCAACAGATATATGAAAAAATGATCAACATCCCTAGTAATAAGGGAAATGCAAATCAAAACTACCCTAAGATTTCATCTCACCCCAATTAGAATGGCGATTATCAAGAATACAAGCAACAATAGGTGTTGGCGAGGATGTGGTGAAAAAGGAACACTCATACATTGCTGGTGGGGTTGCAAATTAGTGCAGCCACTCTGGAAAGCAGTGTGGAGATTCCTCAGAAAGCTTGGAATGGAAACACCATTTGACCCAGCTATCCCACTTCTTGGCCTATACCCAAAGGACTTAAAATCAGCATACTACAGAGATACAGCCACATCAATGTTCATTGCTGCTCAATTCACCATAGCCAGATTGTGGAACCAACCTAGATGCCCTTCAGTTGATGAATGGATAAAGAAACTGTGGCATATTTATACAATGGAATATTACTCCGCAATGAAGAATGATAAAATTATGGCATTTGTAGGCAAATGGTCGAAATTGGAGAATATCATGCTAAGTGAGATAAGCCAATCTCAAAAAACTAAAGGACGAATGATCTCGCTGATAAGCGAATGAGGACATATAATGGGGGGTGGGACGGGCTAGCATTAGGTTTAGGGTTAGGTTTAGAGTTAGGCTAAGGAGAGCGGTAAGAATGAAGGAAAGAAGGACTGTGTAGAGGGAAAAGAGGGGTGGGAGGGGTGGGAGGGGTGGGAGGGGTGAGAGGGGTGGGGGGGAGGGGAAAAATATAATAAACATCATTACCCTATGTAAACGTAAAAAAAAAAAAAAAAAAAAAGAAAAGAAAAGAGGGGAAATGTAATAAAATAAAGATGAGCAAGCATGCAGATTTGAAAATGCAACGTGACTCTTCTTGGAGCTACTGGGCCATACACTTTATTTTTTCATTTGATTCAGAGAATTTAAAATGTGAATTATAAACTTTATTAACACTTGATTGAACATGACCCTAAGTTCCATAATACTTGAAGAATTAAAGGATTAGAATACTTTAAAATGGAATTTGGGAAATAAGAAAATTCTAATCCTGTAATTAATATACTTAAAAATGTTTAATTGGGGTATCATCTGGTTATTCGTGTTTTGGTATTAAATTCCTTTTTTCAAAATTCATTGCTAAAAAGGTAATCCAAAATATAATTGGAATAAGATTACATTTATTAGAGCTTGACAAAGAAGGATACTTTTGGGAATTGTTCAGGGTTTTTCCTGTTTTATTTATTTCGCTTGACTTTGATTTTTACAAGTTACTGAAATTGAACATTTAGATGTTCCGGACAAAAAGTCCAATTATTTTTAATCAGGTCTGTAGATAACCTCTAAAATAAACACACAGGAACACAATTCATTGTTCTAGACAAAGTCATTGATTTTAAAATATATTACTTTGTACCTGTGTCAGTTCATTTGGATTGCTATAACACAATAGAATACACTGAGTAACTTCAAAGAGCAGAAATTTATTTCTGACAGTTCTGGACAGTACAAGATCAAGGCACTGGCAAATTCAGTGTCAGACTGGGGTCTGTTTCTGTGGCCCATAGAGGTGTCTTTACATTGTGAAGAACCAGGGTAGTCTTTTGTAATGACACTAATCCTAGTCAGAGGGCTTTGCCTTCATCATCTGATACCTCCAGAACATCACCCTCAAAAGCCCTGCCTTCTCAGGTTACCACTTTAGTGATTAGGTTTCAACTTATAACTTTGGAGGGAGGGACACAAATATCCCAACCATAACATATTAAATGAAGGTGTAGATATTCATAAATAATGTCAGCAAAAAAGAAAAAAAAAAAGTATCAGAAAGCCAAAAGACTGTTTTTAAAAAGAAAACAGTTCACTCTTAAACCAACCCTCAGAAGTCTGATAACTGTCATTACTTTCTTTCCTTCTATAATATTAATTATATATAAATATTTCACATAATTGTAATTATGTATGTGTGCACGTGTGTGTTTGTATGGGCAGGGCTTATATGAGAATTCAAGAAATCCATTATTATAATAAGATTATTCTTTTCACTTCCTGATTTCATATTTATCTCCTTCTTTAATATTTTGAAATTTAGTTTACTCACTTGTTGACACAAAGATTATCATAATCAGCATTACATTTTACCCATTAATATTTTAGTGTCTGGGAATATTTGATCCTATTACTTTTCCTATTTTCTTTTTTTATTTCTATTTAGTTATACATGACAATAGTATTATGCCATAATTATAAAAGCTTGGAATATAATGTGTTCTAATCCAGTTCTCAGAATTTCTCCTTCCCTACCCTTATTGTCACCCCGTTTCTTTCCCTCTGTTCTTCTGATCTTTCTGTTATTTACTTATAGTTTTTTTTAATAGTGTCTTGTGTATATATAAATGATGATGAGATTCACTGTGGTATATTCATATAGGTAAATAGGAAAATTAGGTCTGATTTCATTCCACTGACTTTCCCTATCCCATCCCTTATCTTTCCTTTTATTCCCCTTTGTGTACTCCTCTGATTTTCTATTTTTTTTTTCTTCCCTCCCCATTTTGGATTAGCACACAGCAGAGAAAACATTCAATCTTTGACTTTTTAGGACTGAATCATTTCACTTAGAGTGATAGTCTCCAGATTCATCCATTTACTGGCAAATGTCATAAAGTTAATCGTCTCAATGGCTGGGAAGTACTGCATCATGTAGTATTTATACACCATTCATCTGTTAAGGGGCACCTAGATTAGCTCCATAGCTTAGCTATTGTGAATTGTGCTGCTCTAAAGCGCTGATGTGGCGGGATCCTGTAATATGCCGATTTTAGATCCCCTGGATATATGCTGAGGAGTAGGATAGCATGATCATATGGTGGTTCCATTCCTAGTTTTTTGAGGAATCTCCATACTGCATTCCAGAGTGGTTGTATTAATTTTCAGTCCCATCAGCAGTGTATGAGTGTACACTTCTCACATCCTCAACAACATTGATTATTACTTGTATTCTTGATATTTGCCATTCTGACTGGAGTGAGATGATATCCTAGTGTAGTTTCTTTACATTTTTCTAGTTGCTAGAGAAATTGAACATTTTTTCATGTATTTGTTAACCATTCATATTTATTCTTTTGAGGAGTGTCTGCTTAGTTTCTTTGTCCATTTACTGATTTTTTATTTTTGTCTTTTTTTTTTTTTTTTTTTTTTTGGTGTTTGATGAGCTCTTTGTATATCCTGGATTTTAATGACCTGAGGAATCCATGTCAAAGGTTTTCTGCCTTTCTTTAGGTTTTCTCTTCACCTTCTTGTTTCCATTGCTACAAGGAAGTTTTTAATTGGATGACATCCCATTTATTGATTTTTAATTTTACTTCTTGTGCTTTAGGAATCTTCTTTAGAGAATTCATAAAAATCACCAGAACGGAATCAACTACTGTACAATATATTGCATAATTCTGCCAATATTGAACAGTGTCTGCTTAATGTTTTCATTAATAACAACTCTTCAAGAAATCTTTGAATACAAAGAATATCCATTTTTAATAGTTAACATTTGTTATCCTTCAAATAATAGATACTGTAATAAGTTGTTTTCAGTTACTTATACATGTATGCCACAGAACAAGCACAGTAAACAGGTTCTTTTATAATATTCATCAGACAAGAAAGTGAAGTAAAAGACATTGAGGAACTTGCCCAGTGACACAGCAGTCCAAACAGAGCTAGAATTCAAACAGAGTGTAACTCCTGATTCTGTACATCTAAGCCACCAAGTTACATTCCATATTGCATATGAACTGTAGAAAATATGATCTGTAAAGCATTTATAGTCTGTCAAAATGGCACATATTTGCAAATCTCCTAGCAAAATTGGAATATACAGTGTCTTTTGAGGAGATAACATCAGTGTACCTATTTGAGAGATCCAAGAAAGAATTCAAATAACTACAGAAAGAAACTTGGCACACTTGGAGTTACTGGAATCCTATTTAGAAAATCATAGTAGTAACTATGTGCGACTCAGGTTATCAGTCATGTCTCATCAGAGAAGGCACTTGTCAATGTGTAACCATTACTGTGCCTTTTAGAAGAATATCCTCACTTGATTCTAACTTCGCTGTTCAACTGATCTATAGATGTGAAAACTTCATGGTGGTATTATTAGTTACAATTAGAATTACCTTTGATAATGTCATTGATGGGAAACAGAAAGTGAGCAAACCAGAGGAAGACTGCAGAAGGAGAGCAACATGGTCGCTGAAATTTCATTGGCGTTTACATATCAGATGTTGGTATTACTCAGACGTCTTTTGTCAGAATCTGCCCAATTTGAGTTTTTAAAACAGTGATCTACAATCTCTTCCCCTATTGAAAGCAATAGTTCTTACAAAGTATTCAGGACTAGTTTTTACTCCCTTCTCTTTCCAGTCTTTCATTTATTTATATTTCCTGTTCTTGACTCTGCTCTGAGGCAACAAATCACTCCACTAACATCAGCATTGTTCATCCCTAGACTTCTAACCATATAGCCTTGATTGGCCTTGAGCATAGATTTGTCACAAAATGATCAGTTACATAAAGAAGGAAAAATAAATCTTTCCCTCTCCCTGTCTTGGTTTCAGTGACTGGTACCCTACAAATTAAACTGAAAATAGACAAATTAATAAGAGACAAACAAGTTACAAGTGCATTAAGCATATGCACAGGAGTATTCAGAGACGAGTCACTGGAAGGACTGGTTAGAATATGGGCTTAAATAGCATCTCAATCAAGATCAATATTTTTTAGAGAAATTACAAGACAAAGGTAAGAATTTTTAGCTTCTACTTGGTGAAAATTGTTGGAAGGCAAATCTGCAGCTAAGCTAATAAGAGATAAGGTTGTACGATTCATTTGTGTAGACTCTTTCTCATTGCTGACTGTTCTCTGGTAATGAGGTTATAATCCCCTTCCTGATGTGGGAAAGAGTACAGAGGAGGAGAGATACCTTCCTAAGGGGTATTAATGTTTTGTTTTCAGTTAGATAGGAGGAAAGCAGAGAACTTTTTTTCTTGTGTCTATTTATTTATTTATTTCTCAATTGACTCCATCTCAAAATAATTGTGCCAGCACAACATATTTTGAGGTGGTTCTGAATGCCTTCAGTGTGCTAACTCAGGTCAAAACATATTGGTGGACAGTGGTGGTTAAACAGTTCCCCAAAGTAAATTGTTAGGCAGGAGTACGGAGGTTGAAGAGGCAAAAAGAATGAATGCATATCTTTTGGTCTTTCCTTCATTTTTCTCTTCAAGAATGTTCCTCAGACAGTTTTTCGTATGATAGTACTAATTGTTTTGTTCTTTTTCAAATTCTGTTCATTTATCTTTCATTCAAGGATCATTTCTCATGCTCTTAAGAAGGAATCTAACCGCCTCCACATTAACATTTCCTGTGCACATTCTCGCATCGTTTTCAGCAGTCCCTTGCTCTGTATCCCACAATGACAGAACAGGAATCACTTTACACCCTAGGACAGTTGACTGCATTTCTATCTCCACCCATTGCATATTATTGCCTTCCTAAGCCTCTAAAGTACAGAAACCTTATTTCTTACACCTCTGCCTTCTGGGGCAGGACAGGTAAGCACTCTGTTAAATCACTTATTTAAAAACTGCTTTGCTTCTTTGCTGTCATTAATGAATGTACAACCGTAATACAAAAGAAGAAAACACCTTCAAAAAATCAGGGCAAAATATCTTCCTTTTATTAGAATCATCTGGACCAATGACCACATAGTTTTATTTTTCAAGTTCTTTTCTTCTATCAGCCTTTGAACCCAGTCTGTTCTCAGTCTCTTTATTTTGCACTTGTCAATCTCTTCTGTGAGCACCTCTTATTACATTAGATTGGCATCTCACCCAGGTCAGATCATGAATTTTACCTCTGCTGTGAGATAGGTATGCTTTCCCAGAATTTAGATCTATATCTTAATATTATAGGTATTTATTAATTATATTTAAAATCTCTGAATTAACTGATGAGATTTAATGCTGATAAATAATTAATATTTTCAAGTCTCCAAACCAAATTATTTGTGAAATTGGAAAACATTGAGTTGCTTATAGAAAATCAAGTCTTTATCCTTAAAGTAGCATCTTCTCATCAATGCATACTACTTTATTGACAAAATAATGAATAAGCCCTAGACAAAAGGCATTAGCAACTGTTCACATGATGTCTGAATGAAATATGCTATTCTCAAAATTAAACCAAAGATATTGTTTATATTTTCATTAATGTTTATATTTGTATTCACTTTACATTTGTAAAAGAAGACATTTTTTATAAATCACATGTAATGATGTTATCCATTATAATGATGCTTTTCTTACAACAATACTTAATAATTTTTTAGGTTAATTTTTATTGAATATAATTCTATACTAACAAAAACATTTTAGGTAAAAATTCTCTTTATGTCAAAATCTATGACTATGTGAACAGTTTTGTCTGATTTGTTTGGATTTTACCTGTAGTTTTTCAATATCTGATTCATTTAAATCTTAATTTTGAAATCAAAAGTCATTGCAATGTAATTAATACATATGCATATCTTCTTTTATTTATTTATTTATTTATTTATTTATTTTTATTGCAGTACTGGAGAGTGAACCAAGAAGTTCTCTACCACTGTGCTACATCCCAAGACCTTTGTATATTTTATTTCGAGACAAGAATTCACTAAGTTGCTGAGTCTGGGCTCAAACTTGTGATCCTCCTGCCTCAGCTTCCCAAGCCACGATACGCAGCCTAATAAGTATTTAACCACCGATACATTATCATGTTTTTGTAGCAATCCCAAAGTTAATGCGTTTATACCAATCACTGAAATATGAACTTTAAAATTAGTTTTAGTTCTTATAGCCACATTCTTTAGCCCACAGGAAGTGTTTGAGATCAAATCTGAATATATCCCATAAAATTGAATTAAGATCAGTGAAGATATTTATTAAAATTTATAAAACAAGAGAGTGTCAATGTTTGGAATAGGGGTTTTATCTGTAATTTCATAGGTATTGTAAGCTGCTTTTCAAACATAAAAATTGATCAGAGAACCCTGTATTTTATAAGGTAGTCAATTTAAATATCACTTATTCTTTGATGCATCAATTTATCTTGAAACACCAGTGGAAATAAATTAGACCAAATGTGAAAAGCATAGCATATTCTAAAATACAATGAGTTTGAAAATCCATAACCACTCAGCTCTCAAATCACAGTATATTTCTACCCCTCTCTCACATATGTATTTTAGCACTACATTAACGCACATAGGCGTGAAGATTTTATAAACATAAAAGGTAATCTGACTAGTATAATTTTAAGTGAATTCCCAAGTTCTCTTTTCAAGTTCTTTTTTCTGCTTCTGCTCCTTGATTTAATAACTGGGTGGCTACATAACATTTTACTGACAATAGGGAAGATAACTATGCCCAGGAAGTATGACAATAATAATAAAGATGATTATTATGGTAGAAGTAGAATTTAAGAAACATTTTGTTTTAGGTAAAAATAATATGAGAATTTGGTTGCTATTTAACTAACTCCCTTCTCTTTAATAATCTCTGGTTATCTTTCTAAGTAATACTATTAAAAACAGTTTTAAAACTATTTAAAAACAGTTGCATATACCTCAATACAATATAATATCTCTCTTTGCCAAATTTCTCTTTTTGTTTAGTTATATATACAATTAGAAAATAAAATGCTTCTTCATTGTCCTACCAGATAATTAAAACATTACTGGTTTTTAAAATATTTTATTGACTGTGAAACCATTGAATCAAATTGCAAGGGAAATTGCACCCATGAAATAAAATTATATATTTCATAGAATAGCTAATTTTAAGAACCAAAAATGTTATGTAGCAAAATGTACTTTAGTATTTTCCCACATCCAATTACATTATGAACCAATTAGGAAACTGATTTTCTAAAACTATTACAAGAGCATTTAATAAATCAATCTTTCAGTTTTATTCAACATTCAGCAAAATGAATAATATGCTTCTGTTTGTACTCCTAAACACATTCTTTCTTATTAAGTTATTTAAAATATATGTATTTTGATCAGTAACCTATGTTTTTTGATGGAAAATATGTAACATGGAGTTAGAAAGTTTACCAATGGAAAATTATAAATGAACCTTTATCCTAAGAGGAACTTAAATTTCAATTCAGGAAGAATGCTTACTTTTATCCTAAATTAATTCAAATTTGAGATGAAATATTTGTTAAATCATTTATCGCCTGGTTTAGATATATTGGTTCATCAAATATCAAGTATTGTAATACAAAATAATAAGCAAAAATAATTTCTAGGTGTCTTTCTTTTCATTTTTTTTCCTCATTAAAATTAATCAATTCATAATAGATAGATTGTGGAACCAACCTAGATATCTTTCAACAGATGAATGGATAAAGAAACTGTGGTAAATATACATAATAGAATATTATTCAGCCATAAAGAAAAATAAAATTATGTCATTTTCAGGTAAATGTATGGAATTGGAGAATATCATGGTAAGTGAAATAAGCCAATCCCCAAAAAAACAAAGCCTAATATTTTCCCTGTTTAGTGGATGATGATATATAATGGGGTTGGGGGGGTAGCGGGTGAGAGAAGAATGGAGGAACTTTAGATTACATAGAGGGAAATGAGAGGGTATGAAAATGGAGGAATGAGACAGACATCATTACCCTATGTACATGTATGATTACAGGAATGGCATGAATCTACATCATGCACAACCACAGAAACAAAATGATGTACCACATTTGTGTACAATGAATCAAAATGTGGTCTGTAAAAGTAAAAAAATAAAGATAGGTAAAAAATAAAATAAACAGAAAAACATTATATTTAAAGTAGCAGAAATTGCTAAAAATGGAATATTGAAAAGGATCATAATAGAAGTCTGAGAGCATATTCTTAATGTACTTAAACTATTTAAGCAAGGCTGATTTATTTAGGAGAAATGACAAAACATGGAATCATAGGTCCTCCCAAGTTATTAGTTGGAATAGAACAGTCACACATTTGTACTAATACAATGGTAATTATTGTCTCGGGCTGTAGTATATTTTCTTATTATAGATGACTGTTTTGGTAGTAGATTTCAGCTTTCATACCCTTTCTTCAACTGGCACACTTAATGCAAGATGGGCATGCAGCTACTTGGTCTACCACCACTTTCAGAGTTGATTTCATGGCAGATGCAGAGAGGTCCTGTCAATCACTGAACATGATTGTTATACAAGAAGTAACCATATCCTTACTCATGTTATACTTTGCTCCCCTGAGCACAAAGTTGAAGCTCAAGGAGGATTTTAGTATTCCAATTTGCAGTGACATATATGAGACTCTGTTCTTATTTATTCTGTGAAAATGAGTTACAAAAAATGTAGAAAAGTTGACACTAAATAAAGGCATAGTTTAAAAAACAGTTTTGGAACTCCCCTATACCAGAAATATATCCTTAAGTATAGTTTATTTAACCATTTGCATTGATAACCAAAAATAATAAATTGAGAAGTGGTAATCGATCACAATGAGAGCTTTTTCTTTTAGAGAAGTAAGGATTTTCTTGTACTTGAAGGGTGATTCAGCTGTGTAAATGTTCACAAGCGCTGATATTCAGCTAGTACACTGGAGTATGGTATTACATGATACAAAAATGTGGTGACATTTTCATGTAGGTTATTATTAAGGAGTAATTTCCTGAAGATTCTCAGAGAACCTTTGTTTGCCTATTGTCTTTCTCTTAGGGAATGCCTGTCTCAGGAGGGGACTCCAAGACCCTATTCAAAAATCAACTCTGTATCTCTTTGTCTTGGTTTAAGCCTAAGCATTGTTAATGCCTGATCATTGTGTTTAAAAATTAAAGTATTTGGAAATGGTGTGCTTGACCATTTTTGATTGAGTTTCTTGTTTAAAACACTTATAAGAAACACAAAATGAAATAACATCATCTTTAAGGAGCAGGAGAAATATCAAAAATGTCAAGATATATAGACCTGGTATCCCAAAGAAAAGATCATAGATGTAAACCCTCATTTTATATAGCTTTTCCCCTTCCAGGCAATTATTGAAATAGCAACTGAGAGGTTAAGATGTTAAACAGAAAGTTAAGTACGAACCTTGAGAAGGTCAGTAGAAATTTGGGGACAGTTTGTAGAACTGAATACAAATATATTAAATTTGGGGACTGCAAAGAGGGCAATCTCTAGTGAACACATGAAATTTCAATTTGTTACAAAAGTATTGCTGGATTTTAAAAATTAGAATGATTCAGAAACATGCCAGTTCTCTCAGAGGGTTGATATAACTTTAGGTCATCTTAACCTTAGATTGTAGATATAAGTTCTCTCTCAGAAATGATCTCTTGCCAAAAGCAGAAGGAAATCTTCCCCTGAGAATATGATATACAGCATCAAATACTAAAATTTTTCATCCACAATTATGTCATTCAATGAAAAGTAAGCTAAGCATTTTAAAAATGAGTAGTTGAGAGTAAAAGAATATGTATGTGTATGTATATATTCATAAAAACAAGTATATCTATAGCAAATATTGTATAAGTAAGTTTGTGTAACTGTTCTACAGTGTAACTATGAAAGGTAATTTTATTATAAGACAAATAGCAATTCATCAGAAATTCTTTTTTTCTATAATTTTTAAAATAGTCTCAGTATGTACAGGAAAATTTTCAGGAACAATCAAAAAGGAAATAGACACATTTACAGTCATATTGTGAAATTTTAAAACAGTCTTCCAAGTGACACGTAAAAAAATTAGATATAATATTTATAAAGGATTGAAAATACTTGAATAACATGATTATCAAAATTGTTCAAATTGCCAAATATTGAACTTAGTAACAAAAATTTTAGAATACAACTTTCTTTCAAATTGCACAGATACATTTAATAAAAATGACTCAGAAGCTGGGACATAAAGAAAACTTTAGGAAGTTTCAAATGATTTGAAATCACAAAATTAAAGACATTTTAAGAGAACTATGCAAAAATTGTACAAAATAAGTTTATATGAATTATTAAATGTATGAAATTTACTTAATAGAATTAAGAGTTCACACATAAGTTAAAAAAGAATATAAGAAACATTTTTTAACTGAAAGACAATGAAAATGCATATTATACATATGGCAGTGCTTTCAGAAATAATTGAAAATTTTTATGCACATGTTTTTAAAAAGATGAATTAAAAATGAATGATCTTAGCATCCATTTCAAGAAGTTAGAATAATCAGAAAATTAAATAAAAAGGAGGTAGTAAAAAGTAATGATAAAGATAAAAAATGATAAGCTGAATTTATGGAGTATAAATCCATAAAATTTGTTTTTCCAAAGAACTGAGAAAACTAGAAAACCTCTAGCAAAACTGACAGAGTATATTAAAGAGAGAGAAGAAAGAGAATGTTACTGCAGATTATGATACTAACTACACTGAAAAAAAAATAGATATTTCTAAAAACTTCAACTTTGTAAATAAAAACATGAAGAATTTGAGTAGTGCAGTATCTGTAGTGGCAACACGGTAGTTTTCCTCTTACAGTCCTTTGTTCTGGAGTCCTGGGTTTTTTATTTTGTTACAAATTTTTTAAATTACTGCAATCAGGTATTGAATTTTTATTTTCTTATATCAAAATGAATTCAGAAAACATTTATTTACCTTCTGTGAGATCTGAATAATGAGTAGTCTTTTCCATGTGGTTAAATCAGAAAGATGATTAATAATACCTGTTTCTCTTTTGCTGATGATTTCTATATACAAAATGACTAAATTCTCTTTTTGCAGAGAGCATCTGGATACAAGAGTCCTTCAGTTAGCAGGGGAACCTAACACTAGGGAAAACTAATATTTTCTGCTTTCAAAGAAGGAGGATTCAGCACTGCTGCTCCTACGTGTATAGACATACCAAGATATACTTTGGACCACATCACAGTCTTTGGTGACATGGCCCCTGCATGATGCCACCAGATCTATAATGAGTACTCTAATGAGACACACAGAAGGGCAAGGTAATGACAATGCTAGATTCAGGGACATGCTGATTTTTTTTTAAAGATTCTAAGATAATGATAGAGAACCCAGTAAGTGATAGTACATCATCTCTGGGCTAGAAAAAGTAGGGAACTTTTAATACACCCATATCTGAAGTCACAAAAGGAAAAAGTAATTATCAGAGCCTCAAGAGGGTAGCTGCAATGAGAGAGCTTCTCAACAGAAGTCTTGGCCTACCACAAACAAAGCCACCTGTGCCCATTCATCAGGCTGGGCTTCATGTAAAGATAAGCCCTGTCCTCCCTTTCCTCTAGCCATATTGGTTGAGACCAACTGGTGAATCTGAGAATTTCTGAAATATGGAGTTAATAGTAATAATAATAATAATAATAGATTTCTTTCAAGTTTTCCTTTCTGGTAGGTGTGATTATTTTGTTGCTTGAGATGAAATATGAATATGTCTCTGATTTTTTCACTTAGTACAGAAGACATCATACTTTGGGCAGGTGATCAGTAAACCAGATTCCATGTGTCAAATCCAGCCTGTTGGTCAAATCTGGCTCACTTTCTGTTTTTCTAAGAAAAGTTTTACTGAAACATGGTCTTTCTTACTCACAGCAATGTTTGGTCCAAAATACCTAATGGATACAAGTGGATAAATTGTAACAGAGATTAGTCCACAAGCCTAAAGTATTTTCCATCTGTCCCTGTATGGAAAATAAAAGTTTGATAAGCCCTGATTTAGTAAAATCTTCATCCTATTTTAGAAATATTTTGTCTTTACAACTTTGTATTTGCGTTTTGAGTTTTTGTCCTTTTGTGCTCCACAATATTTTACTTGGAAATCAGTAGAAACTGCTTCAGTAGGCTATCATGGTTTTGTTGCAGACAGTTATACTCCTCTACCTGGCTTTGCTTTAATTGTGGTGAGTCGGTTTTTCCGTATGTCTGAAAGAGACAGTTACCAAAGATAATAACTGAGATAGTCTGAAGTCCTAATTCTCTGAGTAGAAACAAATAATTTAAGTATAGCTTACTAGACCTCACACTGACATTCTTAAAACCAGAATTGGGTGGATGCAGTGGCACATGCCTATAATTCCAGTGGCTCTGGAGGATAAGGCAGAGGATTGCAAGTTCAAAGTAAGTTTAGCAACTTAGCAAGACGCTTTCTCAAAATAAGATATAAGAAGGGCTAGTGATCTGGCTCAGTGGATAAGCTCCCCAGGGTTCAATCACCAGTACAAAAAACAAAACAAAACAAACAAATGAAAGAAAATCTACATCCTCTGTCATACTTTACTTACATTTGTGAATGCACATACATGAAGAATATTTTAATATCTGATTTAGAGTAATAAACCATCATAAAACAGTCAAAAATGAGGTAATCAGAATAAATTTAATTATATGTGAGGAAAGAACATTTTGTTGTTATTTATTTATTTTGTTACATCAATATTAGGAAAAATGAAAAGACTGATAATGTAGTGAAACAATCATGACAAGGGAAAAATAAACCTCATCAAATATTAAAGTTAAGATGACTGCCTAAATGTAAAGAGACTACAGAACACTTTTAAAAATCTTAAGCTATTTGATACATTCTAGAAATTATAAGTAAAGCTTATAAAAATATATTTAGAACATATAATGAAAACCAAAAATCGGTGAGGAAATTTTAATGTGAGAATTGCATTAGCAAAAAAAAAAACAACAAACAAAAAAACCTGTGTCTTGCCTAACATTAGGGCAAAGAAATGTAGCATTGTAACATTCAAAGGACAAGGACATACTCAGTTATCTCTCCAGATCTTATAAATCTTTCACATTTTCAAAGGACAAGGGCACAAAATCAAATTAAGTGATAGAGTAATGAGTTGTGAACAATAACAAAATCTACTACTTAGTAAATTGTTGAAGAGCAATAGCATGAAATTGATTTTCTTGAAAATAAACTTTCTGCATAGAATTGACCCATCTATACCATCATGCCATGAAGTTTAGTTACATAATTTCAAATTGCATGAACAATTTTAAGAGTTTATTTCTTTCTTAACTGTTATCTCTCCTTCCCTTCTTCTTTCCTTTCAAAAAGCAAGATTCTGTAACTGTTGACTTAATTCAAATACATTGTTTTATGCTTCTGTAAAACTTGCTATTTAAATGCCTAGTGCATGCCAAGCACTACATACATGGGTGTATTCTACGCAAACCTAGGTTAAATAAGTAAAACTAGTGCCATTGTGTCAACATTTTCTCTGGGGGACCTTAGTCCAATTAACGTTCTCTGCCTATGTCCTGTGTAATGTAAGAATGATTAAATAGTACTCCTATTGTTTGATATAAGAGCTAAATGAGATAATACGATGATTTCTTACAATGAGGCATCATTGTAGACAATGGCAAAGTGTAAGCTATAAGCTTTTATTACCATCACACAGGTGAAGAAACTTTTGTTTAGAAAAGTCATGTAACTGCTTGTGAAAGACATGGACTTTAAGTTAAGATTTCTCTCCAAAGCCTTTGTGGTTTCTCTACACCTTGTTCTGCTACAGTTATTGGATCCATGAAAGTTTGCTCATTTATTTAACAGAGATATTTATATAAATATATGCCCATCTAGAAATCTATATACAACAGTGTTGAAAAACTGAATCCCTTTCTGTGTTTCCTTGAATCAAAATGGTTTGAATGACTTTTGGGTCTGATTATAATGTGCATAGTTGACATCGACTTAAAATATACATTTAAATGAAATTGGAACAAAATAGTATCACAATTGACTATGATAATGCATATGTAAGTGAATCTTAGAAGCTAAAAACATGCATAAAACTATATTTCTGAAAAAACATAGCAAAAATACAGGGTTAAAACATAAGTAGCAACATTTTTCTTTATTTCTAAAATGCGATTGCACTTTTGTATGTGAGAACATCAGAGGAATTCCTAGGTTGAAAAATCTAAATTCAACTAAATCTATACTAATCATATTTCCAAAGAAAATTCAATAACATAGGAAGTACTAATTTTTAAATCAATATACATAAATATTTGTACACACACATGCATACATATATATTCATTTTTGCAAACTTACATATGAATTTTATATTATTTGGGGTTATTAAAATATTTAATTTTGAGCCATTTACGTTTCTCTTGAATGTCTTTTTATTTCTGAAATTTAGGTACACTTCCCTTCATCCCACTATTTATGCCTACACTAAGATCCTTCTCTTACAAAAATTCCACATATATAAGGGAGGTTTTTGTTCCATGTAACAATAACTGTATCTTAACTGTTATTTTCTGACCCTAAGCAATCACATCCATTTGCTCTGACACCTTCATCTCTCAAAACGCTTATAATTTAGTAGTAAAAATGGTATCTGAATTTTACCATTTGTCTTTTGGGAATTTTGATTTCCATGTTCCTGCCCCTCTTCATGTTTAAAGGAAAGTGTATGTATGAAATAAATTTTTCTCCTGTGTTTCTATAGCATCTGAAAATCATAAAGGCCAGATGCATTGCATGATTTTCAACAGACATAGAAATGAGAGGACAGTAACTTAATTCAAGTAAACTCAAAGATAGAGCCCAAGCACTGCATGTCATAATTGTCAAACCTGTTAGAAGTCTGGTTGTTTTGCCCGACTTCACCAAGTAGCATCCCACCATTCCACTTGACCATGCATTATTCAATGTCAGTTTTTGGAGTGTGGTCCCAGGTCTTGTAAAGTGTTTTCCAGAAAAATAGGTAATCTCAATATGTGCTTTCTGCTTAATTTATCAACAGACCCTGTTTCTATGGTTACCTAGCTTCCAAAGCAATCTTCATAAGTATGAACTTCGGTGGAAAATATTTATAGACATACTGGTTTGTGTTTGTTTGAAAATTTTCACTCACTACCCATTACCTGGCAGAAGGAATAAGAAAAAAGTGTTACTGAGATCTAAAAATAAAAACACCTTTTGTAGATGGCTAGGTTAGGTAGATGATTTGCAACATTATTACAGACACAGGATTTTATGAAATATTTATGAAAAATACCTCAGTCTGAATGAAAGGCAGTTCAGGAGTTTGAAAGACTGGATTTTAAAGAAATCAAATCATATATTGTGACTTGCCCGTCATTGAAATTACTTTTCTACTTATTGGTCTCTACTCAGCAACTTTAGTTTGATCTAGCAGTTGGGAAAATAGCTTAGAGTGATTCATTTTTTTTCAAAAGCTGTATATACATAGCTCATAAACATTTTATGGGAACTAGCTTTTAATCAGAGCACATACAAAATTAATTATTTGTTATTAATATATTTCTTAAGTTATGATGGTAACTAATTATATGCTATGATAATTGGACTCTTTACTTGGGTCAATCTTCATGTATAGGAGAGTATTACATTTTTATGAAATAGCTGTTTTCCATTATTCACACCCTGAGCCAGACATGTCAAAATCACTTGGAATATGGAAAGGAGACAAAAGTATGCTATATTAGTTAACTAATAACCCAGGCTGCAGAGTTATTTCTGGGGCAATTTAGTAGCATCTGCAGTAGATCTTTGGGAACACTCTAGATTGAATCACTTTCAGTCTTATGTCCCAACAAGTTTGTTTCTCCCAAGAGTAAAGATTTCTTTAATAAAACCTTTACTTCTATGGGTATACAGTGATGTTCTTTGTAGAGATAACATAGATTAATACTAAATTTTCCAATTAATATCTGTGTGTTGTGTACTCATCTCATTATGCAGATTAGACTGAGAAACAAACACTCTTAATGTTCAGAGAGGAAAGCTTCATAAGGGGTAACAGCATGGAATCTGGCTGTTTGAAGAGAGCCGTGTGATTATTTTAAAGTAGCGTTGGGTTTTGGCTTTAAGACAGCAGGTGGCCTTTCACAGTGTTCCACTTCAGTTATTTTCAATGTCCCCAAATGAATAATTTTCAAAGTACTTTTAGACATCAGATTGGCAACCAGTAAGATTTTACTTCACAGAATTCTTCTTAAATTCCACCTCTTATCAAGTGTGGGAGGAGTTTGACATTTTACTTTCAGAAGGCCTTGTAAGAATAATTCTTCCTTTAAATTTCTCTTCTTTGTATCATCCACATATAATTCATTTGGTGACTATATCATGACTCGTCTACTGGAAATAATTTCATTGCTTTTTTTCCCCCTTTCTTCTCTACCAGATAGACCACACTGATATTTGAGATTGTGGCTACTAGGAAAGAGGAAGTACTAGGGCATAGGCCTATGTAAAGTGGAATAATGTCCACAGCTAACCATGAGTGGACATGGAGCGTGGCCACAAAAAATAAAAGCTTTTGTGGTGTTAAGTCACTGAAATGTGAGAGTTTTATTGGTGCAGGATAAACTATCCTCACTAATATAATACTATAATTATTTGGGAATTGTTAGGTTATCATATTATTTTGAGCAGGGAACCCAATAAAGAGTATATACACATAATATATTAAGTTTCAAATAAGGACTTGTAGAATTAATAAAATAATTATTAACAAATGTTCATATACATAGTTCATCTGTGATTCCTTCATTCTAAGTTTTCAGTTTAGCTGTATTAAAGGATGCTTGGATAGATTGTAAAGCATTATTTCTTGCTATGACTGGGAAGATATTTCTGGAAGAGATTGGCATTTGAATATTTCTAAAAGGATATCTCTGAAGATTGAGAACATCGGTCCTAATTCTTTAAAATCTTCCATTGAAAGAAGACAATAAATTCATGTTTTGATTTTAATGATATGCTCTAAACAATATTAGTGTTTATTTTATTCAACAGGCACACAATTCGTAAGTTTCAACATGCTGCGTTTTGAAGCACATGATTACTATTTCATTACAAATTAGAACTGCTAGATGCCAATTTTTAAGTTTTTAAATATTTGCTATACTAGAGAATGAACCTGGGGGTCCTTTACCACTGAGCTACATCTCCAAGTTTTTAATATTTTCTTTGAGACAGGTTTTCACTAAGTTACTGAGGTTAACCATGCATGAACTTGTGATCCTCCTGCCTCAGCCTCCTGAATACATGGAATTACAGGAACGTGTCACCATGCCTTGTTCCACACTCTGTTTTGACAAAGTCTTTCATTTACAATAAATTCTTAAATTAGAGCTGCTAAGATCATGAATAATTTGAAATTATCTGAGTTTAATATTTTTAAATGGTAATCATTTAAGTCAATTTCTATTTAAAGTCAATGAGTTGGTAATGTATAATTTAATAATTTCACTGACACAACCCATTGACCTAAGATTTAAGAATTTTCTTCTCTTAAAAATAGTTCCATCTCACTTCAAAATAGCCTATATTGGTATTCCCATGGAGTACTCCCTTTCAACATACCAAGTAAAGATCACCCAAGAAGAAAGAAAGAACATCTTTGGTGCACAATGTGAAACACTGAATTCCCATTGCCCTCTTTCATTTCTGATGCATTTGCAAAGAGAATCCAAATGTGAAATGTCGGATGCCTAAGCAATTCCTGAGCTGGCATTTAATAAACAGAACCATGTGTGTTCCTTCAATTTTTTCTACATCAGAGTTCTTTGATTCATACCAGAAAATTCCAATTTAACAAGTTAGTGTCAGGCTTTATCCACCATAAGTGGTTCATAAGTGATTGTTATCCTAATAGTGATCACATGGAAATTAATTTGAATGTACATAATGTAAGTACTGGAGTGTGTAATTTAATTCAGCTGTGATTTGTTAAGACTTTATATAAAATATTCAATTTAATTCAGTAAGAAACCCAGTTAGGGGCTTGGGTTGTGGCTCAGTGGTAAGGTGCTCACCTAGCATGCATGAGGCCCTGGGTTCAATCCTCAGCATCACATAAAAATAAAATAAAGGCATTGTGCCACCTACAACTAAAGTATTTTTTTTTAAGAGATTCTGCCTCTGCACCCACCCCTGGTGGATTCCACCATACCCTCGTGGATTATGCTGCACTGTGGGCCCCCATCTACCAACTCCTGGTAGTCTTCATCTTGAATCACTGCAGCAACCTCCATACCCGCCTTCTGCATGGCAGCCTCCACCTTGGGGCACCTGACAGGACCTGGAGACAACCACCTGCTGCAGCATTGCCCACTACAGCGCTGCATCTCTGAGCAGGCTGCCCAATGCCACACCACAGATCGCCCTTGTGACCATATCTCAGAAAGTCATCACCTCCATCTTGGGACACTTCTGCTGCCATCTTGGATTACCTTTGCTACTGCTGTCACCATTTTTAGTTGGGGTAGCATCCATTTTGGGACACTGACCAGAGATTAGAAGCCAAATATCAAGGTACCTACAGGTTGGCTACCACCACCACCACCACCAACTAAGGACATAGTTGCTTTCATCTAAGGATAACAGCCAGGGCCTGAAAGAACATCACAAGGTCCCTGCAGGTTGGGTTACATCTGAGGTATCCCTGCTAGGTGTGCTAATAGCCACCATTTTGCTGAAGAGGTAGGAGAAAACCTTTCAAGGGATTGGTAGGTTGGAAGAGGATGTGAGGGCATCTTAATCCTGGCTCACCCTGCCAATCAGCCCGGCACCCACCAGAATCTCAGAGACAACACGGGAAGCACTTGCTGGGATCAGACATCAGCCTGGTTCATGACTTCCTCCCCAATATGGCATCCACCCACTGTCTGGTCCTGCCAGTTTGGCAATCAACAGGGCCCTCTGGTTCCTCAATCCCCTCAACCATCCCCTACTCTCCAACATGACCCAGTACTTGCAGCTACATGACTGGACCACAGTTCTCAATGCCTGGCCCTGATCTGTCCAATACAGAAAATCTTTCCTTGACAGTCGCGTAGGTCCCAGTGCTCAGTCCCCAGGACCTACAGGGAGAGACATTCCTGATAGGGAAGTTGAAAGGGTCAGGGCAGAAGAGATACAATTTAGAGACTAAATTGGAGACCAGGAATTGTGGGGTCCACAAGTGAGGTAAGGGAATAAGACTCTTGCATCACATGAGTGGATCCCAAAGGAGAGTCCTGGGGTGCACTCTTCCACTGGGACTGGCAATTACTATACCCTGCCTCCAGGAGTCCCAACTCCAAATCTAATCCTCCCATAGTAACTGTCACCATAATAAGGGTGGAGTTACCAGCAAATCCAGAAAACTCCACCTATCAGATGAAAGGGAAGCAGAGAAGATATTGAACTCCAACAGAAACAACTGTTCAATTTTCATTCAAGACTCTTTTCTACTCCCCCCATTTTTTCTTTTTTCGTTGCCCACTCTCACATTTCCAACATATTTGAAATCAAGTACTTTTCATGCATCAGGCTACCAAGGACTGGGAGGTTTGAATAGTGTATTACAGTTTGGATGTAGATTCTTTTACTTTTTTTTTTTTTTTTTTACTTGTTTCTTGTCTTTTCTTTTTTTTTTTACTCACTCTATTTTCCTCTTATTTATTTGTTTCCTCAGAGTCTCTTTCTCTGTTTTGTCCTGCTAACAACCAACTTATTTTGCTCTTTTTCACTCTTCCTATCATCAAATACCTCTATAATCTAATGTCCTACTTCATTAACATCACATTCTACAACCCTTCTATGTTCTTTCTCTGTCCACCATAAGAAATTGTACGACTTATTCAAACCCAATATCTATGTTGTAGATAATAATCAAACACATCATCTCTGTTTATTGTGACAAAACTGTTAAAATCTTAATAGGGGCTATTGGCTTAAGACTGTGTATTATTTGCATTGGGTGCTGTTAATGTAACTATAAATCTGTAGGGCAGAAACTGTAATGTCACAGATCTGCACTGCTAGAGGGGAGAACACATGAACAACATGAAAAAACAAGGGAAGAACATGCCCCAAACCAAGATGCTGTATTAATAGAATCCATTGTCAGTACAGTAGAAGAAATGTCAGAGAAAGAGTTCAGAATATACATAATTAAAATGATCTGTGAATTAAAAGATGATATCAGAGAACAAATGCAGGTAACAAAAGATCACTTAAATAAACAGTGGAAGAGCAAATGCAGGAAGCAAAAGATTATTTCAAAAGAGAAAGAAATTCAGGAAAAAAAAAGCAGAAATCCTTGAAATGAAGAAAACAAGAAACCAAATTAAAAAACTCAATGGAAAGCATCACCAACAGACTGGATCACTTGAAAGACAGAACCTCAGACAATAAAGAAAAAATAACTAATCTTGAAAATAAAGTTGACCACACAGGGAAAATGGTAAGAAATCATGATCAGAACCTCCAAGAATTGTAGGGTAACATGAAAAGACAAAATTTACAAATTATTGCGATAGAAGAAGGCACCGAGGTACAAAGGAATGAACAATCTATTCAATGGAATGATATCAAAAATTTCCCAAACTTGAAGAATGCAATGGAAAATCAAATACAAAAGGCTTACAGAACACCAAATGTACAAAATGACAACAGATCCACACCAAGGCCCATTATAATGAAAATGCCCAGCATACATAATAAGGATAGAATTTTGAAAGCCACGAAAGAGAAATATGAGACTACATGTGGGGTGGGGGGACTAATTCAGATATCAGCAGACTTCTTAACCTTGACCCTAAATTCTAGAAAATCCTGGAACAACACATACCAAACTGAAAGAAAATTAATGTCAACCAAGAATTTTATATCCAGCAAAACTTAGCTTCAGATTTGATGATGAAATAAAAACATTCCTTGATAAACAAAATTTAAAAGAATTGAAAAATAGAACACCTGCACTACAGAACATTCTCAGCAAAGTATTCCATGAGGAAGAAATGAAAAATAACAATGAAAGTCAGTAAATGGAAGATCTACACTAAAGGAAAAGCTAATCAAAGAAGAAACCAAGTCAAGTTAAAAACAAGAAATAAGCTTAAATGACCAGGAATGCAAATCATTTCTCAATAATAATCCTGAATATTAATGTCCTAAAATCTTTAATCAAAAGACATAGACTGGGAGATTGGATTAAAAAAAGACCCAACAATATACTGCCTTCAAGAAAGTCAACTCATAGGAAAAGATATCCACAGACTGAAGGTGAAAGAATGTGAAAAAACATATCATGCACAAGGACTCAGTAAAAAAGCAGAGGTTTCCATCCTCATATCAGATAAAGTAGACTTCAAGCCAAAGATAGACAGAAGGAACAAAGAAAGACATTTCATACTGATTAAGAAACTCATGCATCAACAAGACATAACAATTATAAATATATATGTCCCAAACAATGGAGCATCTATATAGGTTGAACAAACCCTTCTCACTTTCAGGAATCGAATAAACTACAACACAATAATACTGGGTGACTTTAACACATCTCTCTCACTACTGGATAGATTTACCAAATAAAAATTGAACAAAGAAATTACAGAATTCAATAATGCAATCAATATTAAAAGACATGTATAGAATATTTCATCCATCAACAAGTGAATGCACTTTTTTCTCAGCAGCACATGGATCCTTCTCTAAAACAGACCATATGTTATGCCACAAAGCAATTCAGCAAATACAAAAAATTAGAGATACTACCCTGCATTCTATCAGATTATAATGAAATTGATTTATAAATCAATTAAAATAAAAAACAGAGGTTACTCCAACTCCTGGAGACTAAATGATAAACTACTGAATGATGCATGGATAGCAGAAAAGGAGAGAAAGGAGAGAGGAGAGAAAAAAAATTCTTAGAGCTAAGTGTAATAACAATACAATGTATCAAAACCTCTGGGACACTATGAAAGCAGTATTAAGAGGAAAGTTCATTGCACTGAGCTAATTCTTTAAAAGAAAAAAAAGTCAACAAATAAATAACCTAACATTACATCTTGAAGCCCTAGAAAAAGACACATTGACACAAAAAGTAGTAGAAAACAGGAAATAATAAAAATCAGAGCTGAAATCAATGAAATTGAAACAAAAGAAACAATTGAAAACACTGACAAAATGAAAAGTTGGTTCTTTGAAAAAGTAAAGAAAATTGATAAATTTTTAACCACACTAGGAAAGAGAAGGAGAGAGAAAACTCAAATTACTAAAATTCATGATTAAATGGAAATATCCAATGAACATTATTGAAATACAGAAGATAATTAGAAGATATTTTGAAAATCTGTACTCCAAAAAAAATTGAAAATCTCAAAGACATCAACAAATTTCTAGAGAAATATGATCTACTCAAACTGAATCAGGAGGACATACACAAACTAAACAGATCAATTTCAAGCAATGAAATAGAAAATGTCCTCCAACCAAGTAAAGCTCCAAAATAGACTGATTCTCAGCTAGGTTCTATAACACCTTCAAAGAAGAACTAATATCAATATTCCTGAAAGTATTCCATGAAATAGAAAGGGAGGGAACCCTTCCAAACTCATTCTATGAGACTAATATCACCCTGATACCAAAACCAGACAAAGACATATCAAGAAAAGAAAACTTCAGACCAAGATCCCTGAATAACATTGATTTAAAAATTCTCAACGAAACTCTGGCAAATCTCATACAAAAACATATTAAAAAGATAGTGCGCCATAATGAAGTGGAATTCAACCCAGGGATGCAAGTTTGGTTTAACATATAGAAATCAATAAATGTAATTCATCACATCAATAGACTTAAAGGCAAGAATTATATGATCATTTCAATAAATGTAGAAAAATCATTTGTTAAAATACAGCTCCCTTTCATGTTCAAAACACTAGAAAAAATAGGAATAGTAGGAACATACCTCAACATTGTAAAGGCTGTCTATGCTAATCCCATGGTCCACATCATTCTTAATGGAGAAAAACTGAAAGCATTCCCTCTAAAAACTGGAACAAGACAGGGATAACCTTTTTCACCACTTCTATTCAACATAGTCCTTGAAACTCTAGCCAGAGCAATTAGACAGACAAAGAAATTAGGGATGTGAATAAGAAAAGAAGAACTCAAATTATCACTCTTTGCCATGGCATGATTTTATATTCAGAGGAACCAAATAGTTCCACCAAAAAACTTCTAGAACTAATATATGAATTCAGCAAAGCAGCAGGATATAAAATCAATACATGTAAATTGTACATCAGTGATGAATCCACAACAAGAGAAATTAGGAAAACTGTCCCATTTGCGATAGTCTCAAAAAAATATATGTATAATACTTTGGAATCAATCTAACAAGAGAGGTGAAAGACTTCTACAATGAAAACTAAAGAACACTAAAGAAAGAAATTAAAGTAACCCTTAGAAGATGGAAAGATCTCCCATGTTCTTGGATAGGCAGAATTAATATTGTCAAAATGACCATACTACCAAAAGTGCTATACAGATTCAATGCAATTCCAATTAAAATCCCAATGTATTTCCTCATGGATACAGAGAAAGCAATCATGAAATTCATCTGGAAAAATAAGAAATCCAAAATAGCCAAAGCAGTACTTAACAAGAAGAGTGAAGCAGTAGGCATTGTAACACCAAAACTTAAACTATATATTACAGGGCTATAGCATAAAAACAGCATCTTATGTTCACCAAAATAGACAGGTAGGTCAATGGAACAGAATAGAGGACACAGAGGCAAACCAACATAAATACAGTTACCCCAAACTAGACAAGATGCCAAAAACATACAATGGAGAAAAGATAGCTTCTTCAACAAATGGTGCTGGGAAAACTGGAAATCCTTATGTAGTAAAATGACATCATACCCATATCTCTCACCCTGCACAAAACTGAACTCCAAATGGACCAAGGACCTAGGAATTAGACCAGAGATCCTGCACCAAATAGAAGAAAAAGTGGGCCCAAATCTTCATCATGTAGGTTTAGGACCAGATTCCTTAACAAGAATCCCAGAACACTAGAAATCAAAGCAAGAATCAATTAATGGGATGGATTTAACCAAAAAAGTTTTTTCTCAGCAAAGGAAACAATCAATAACGTGAATAGAGAGCCTGCAGAGTGGGAAATAAATATTTACCACATGCACTTCAGGTAGAGAACTAATCTCAGGATGTATAAAGAACTCAAAAAACTTAACAACAAAAATACAAATAACATAATCAATAAATGGGTTAAGGTTCTAAGTAGACACTTCTCAAAAGAAGGTATACAATCAATCATCAAATATGTAAAAAAAAGTTCAACATCTCTAGGAATTACAAATCAAAGCTACTCTAATATTTCATCTCACTCCAATTAGAATGCCAATTATCAAGAATACGAACAACAATAAGTGTTGGTGAGGATGTGGAATTGCAAATTGTTGCAACCACTCTGGAAAGCAGTATGGAGATTTCTTAGAAAACTTGGAATGGAACCACACTTGCACCCAGATATCTCACTTCATGAACTATACCCAAAAGTCTTAAAATCAGCATACTACAGTGGCACAGCCACATCAATGTTTATAGCAGTTCAATTCGCAGTAGCTAAATTGCGGAACCAAACTAGATGCCCTTCAATACATGAATGAATAAAGAAACTGTGGTATGTATACCCAATGGAATATTACTCAGTCTTAAAGTAGAATAAAATTATGGCATTTGCAGGTAAATGGATGGAGTTGGAGAGTATCATGCTAAGTGAGATAAGCCAATCCCCAAAAAACAAAGATCAAATGTTTTCTCTGATAAGTGAATGCTGATTATGGGTGTAGGGGGTGGGAGAGTAAGGGAAGAATGGAGGAGCTTTGAATTGTGTAGAGGGGAATGAGGGATGGGGTGGGAGCAGGGGTTGGGAAAGATGGTGGAATGAGATGGACGTCACTACCCTATGTACATGTATGATTACATGTAGTACTGGTGGTGGTGTAGTACTCATATACAACCAGAGAAATGAAAAGTTGTACTCCATTTGTGTACAATGAATCAAAATTCATTCTGCTCCCTTGTATAACTAAATAGAACAAATAAAAAAAGAATTCTAAATTAATTAATTAATTAAAAAAGGAAGAAACCCATGTATTTCATTTTCATTACTGCATACTGATTTAGTCATGTACTGTTACACTCTTGTTTCTTCTTGGTTTGTCTAAAAAAATTCCAAAATCGTAGTAACAAAAGTATCAAATTTATTTATGTTTTTATTAGTGCACTACAGTTATACATAATATCAGGGTTCATTTTGACATAAATCATATACTCATGGAGTATATCTTGCTCCACTCCAGTTCCCAATCTTTCCCCTTTTCCTCCCTTCCTTCCTCCCCATGTTATGCTTCCTCTATGCTACTGATCTTCCATCTATTTATTTTTTTAAATTAGTACTTTATAGATAAACATAAAAGTGCAATTCACTGTGGTATATTCATATATGCACATAGCATAATTTGTTCAATTTCATTCCACTTTTCCTCTTTTCCCATCCCTCCCATCAATTCCCTCACTCTACTCAACTTGATCTCCCTTCTATTTTCAGAAAATAAGGTAAATATAAACACTGGAGTCTTGCTCAATAATAAAGAAGAATGAAATAATGAAATATGCTGACAAATGAATAGAAAGGGAGACCATCATACTAAGTGAAATAAGCCAGACTCAGACAGTCAAGGGTTAAATGTTTTCTCATTTGCAGAAGCGAGACCAAAATAAGGGAAAAGGAAGAGGGTAGAATCCCATGAAAATAGATAATTGAAGTTTTCAGAGTGCATAAATGCATATGTGCTATGATACCTCTAATTATCATTGACTTTCATATATGTTTGTTTGCATTAAAGAATAAAGAAAAACTTTGATGTTTAAGCAGATAGCATTCAGTCTTTTCTCTTCTTTTAATAATTATTCTTATTTCTAAGAATAGAGACTATGAGCTCTGAGTAAGCATATCATAGCATTGTTTGTATCAGAAACAGCATATTTTTAAAGTTGTATTACTCCTATTACTGGTGTCAAAAACCATATACACAGTATGAATTTGAGAAATATTTTAGTGGTTGTATTTAGTGAAGCCAATATTACTTTCTTCAAATATCAAACAACTCTGCAATTACATCACTCTGTGTATAAAAAGATAACATTATACTTAACTAATTAAATAATGATAAACAGACTGACTATAACCAGTGTTGTTTTATTGAATGTCAGTGAAACCCCTGAAACAGTGACATTGTGCTTTATAGACAGTTTTACAAAACATTTGCTCTCTTCAAGATATCAGTAAATTTCATTTTCCAAACTTAGAAGCAAACTGTGTTAGATACTGTAGTATTTTTTGAAGCTGTATTCCATGTTCATGTGTAGCTCAAAACTATAAGTTCATCTTAACCTTGTGCTGCATGCCTTTGAGATTTTGACAAGTACAGAATAAATGAAATCGTTTCCTAAACCATCTATTCTGATATCCATGTGTGAAAATACAACCATGCTTTATTAATCCTGGCCTTATTAATGGCTGTAGTGCTAAAATAATTTTCAGGCTTTCAAAAGATGTCATGCTGAGAAAAGAACAGTTGGAGTAACTTATGAATATAAGCTCTTGAATCATAATTAATGACAGTGATTTTTAAATTATAAGTACATTTCAGAGAATTTAAGCACTTTTCCTACAATCCCCTGGTTTTTTTAGCTTTTTCACCTTAAATTTTAATATTTATAGGAAAATATTCTTAATCTTTTGTTAAATTATTAGTGACTCAATCATGTCAAGTAATACAGAATAGAGCTTTCACTTCCTGTTATATATTGTCCAAAACATCATGACAACCACATGATAGACACTTAGGTGTTACTGTCCACATTTTTAGAATGTACGAATTGCTTTTATCTTGTCTTTCTCTTAATATATCTTGAAATTGATCCATATAGATCTCTAATCAATTTAAATATTTTATTATACTGCATACCTGTAAACTAACAATCTTTTAGTTATGAATATCTATGTTTATTCTAATTTTTGTTCTCTTACAATCACTGAACAAATTTCATTCCATGGTCTTTCACACATATGCAATTGTCTGATAAATTCCTACACTTCACTGCCAAAATATTATCCAAAGTTATTGAATCATTTACTTCCTCCTAACAATGTCTGAAAATTGATGTGTCTGTCCATTTTGTGACAAATATTATTTTATAGAAATATTTAATACTGCCAATCATATAGGAAAAGGTACATTGCAATTTCAAACATATGGATGAAATTCAATGTATTTCCATATGTGGAAAAGTATAATTTTATATTTGCCAAATCTCTGACTATATCCTTTGCTTATTTTTCAAGTTGGTTTTAGGGATCCAGTTATTCATGTTTTAAAAGCTTTATTTTTAATATCTAGATTAGAGTACTTAATTGCATTCTTTCAGTGAAGCAAAAAACTAAAGATATCTGCAAAGCTATCTGAATGCAGAATATTCTTAAATTTTTTCAATTTCATTTTATAAATTTTCAAATGTATAAAGAAGCATAGAAAATAGTATAAATGAACCTTAGCTTCAGTGACCTTTTATGTTTTGCCAATTGTGTTTCTTGTTTCACCTGTCTAGAAAAATAAGCACTGCTACCCCCACTGACACTTCGTAGAATTGTGTGTGTGTGTGTGTGTGTGTGTGTGTGTGTGTGTTATGTATTAGCTTGTTTTTGTAGGACTTTTATTTTTTTTGCTTATTTTCTAATGAGAAATATGGGCATAATTTCATTCCATTATAATATATTAGTGTGCCTAATAAAGATGTTTAAACTAGCATCCCATCAATAATAACTTTTAATATTATCTGATATCCATGCTTAAACCTTCCCAGTTGTTTCAAAGATACCTTTTAAACATTTACTTATTCAAATTCAATCCCCAAAGTACTTCCATTATACATTTTTGTAATTTACTTCTCTTTATTTATTTATTTACTTTTTGATCCTCAATTTTATTTTTATGCTACTTCAATTTTTTGTAGTAAGCACATGCCAATGCCCTATAACAATTTAGATTTGGCTGGTTAGTTTCTACTTAATAATTAAAGGATACACTAAATACCACATTAATTATTTTAGACATCTTCACATAAGGTTCAATTTGTCCTCATTTCTTCCTTCTCAATTTAGAAGACTAAAATAAAAGTCATTCTTTTTTCAACACTAAATTTGTGTAACTAAATATTAATTATCAGAAAACAAATGAAGAAACCCCAAGTGTAAGATATGAATCCATCATTAAATAAACATAACCTTATGGTAAAAATTAATACAAAAGTTAAAAAAGGAATAAAAGAGGTAGATCTCCTTTTTATGAATGGAAATACCCAATTTTATAAAAATGCACTTCCCTTTTCCATTTATTTTTCTATTTAATCTTTTACCCCCACAAAGGATTTGATGTTGATCCTGAAAACACCCTAATAGACAAGATGATTTGAAGAAGAAAAAAGAGAGAAGGAAAGAGATTTGCTCAGATACATAGCAAAAAATATAATAAAATAGTAATAATTTAAAACTTTGCTTTTGATAAGTGGAATGATAATATAAACCTGTGTTGTGGACACTCACCTGAATGGAACAATGAGGAAAGTATTACTAAACCATTTTGAAAAATCTGTTATTTATGAAAAAAATCTAAAAATTATCACCCTAGAAACGAATACTTGCACCCTTGACTTGCAATTCATATGCAAATGAAAAATAGTTTTAGCAAAGTATAAAATTATGCAACAGTTTGTATATTAATGGTCTGAAAATACTGTTTTCCTGTGGACATATATTTGCAAATAAATCTTAGGAAGGGCAAGCAAAAAGCTCACAGTATTACTACTTAGGAAGCATAGTGTTTCAGAGGGTGGAGGACATATTCTGGAAAAACTGTTCACATCTAATAAAATTTTATTTTTGACACTTTTAAATCCTATTAAAAACAAGAAAATGAATGCAAAACATAGGTAAAGAGGGATATCTTGATGTCATTGGGGGGGAAGATTTCTTGATCAAAGTACAGGAAACAGAAAAGAGAAAAATGTATCCTCAAACATTGGTTGAGTTCTATCAATTTTCACTTATATCAACATAAACATTGACAACTAAAGAACCACATCATAAAGTGCACCAAGTTCTCACAAGATTTGTTCCAAACCTGTTCTATGAGACATATGTTGCTGTGCATTGTTTTTAAACATATAATGTTTCATAGAGCAATATTTTTTGTAAAAAGGAAAAAATAACAATGAATTTTCCCAAGTCTAAGAAAATCAATTTCACGTACAATGGACTAGAACACTTCACAATCTGCCAGCAGTGATAATTGTATGATCAGGAAATCTGTAATCATTATTAGCTATACAAACCTCTTAACATAATCTCAGGTAATGAGGAACAACCATAGGACATCAGCACAATAAGGCTGGATTTTCAGGGGAGTAGTGAAGCAGGCAGCATTTCATATTACCAATTCTTAGAAACAGGAAATAATGGACACATATGCATGGACAATCATCTGTCTTATGGGTGATAGTGATAGAAGCAGCTAGGAGATCCTTAACACTTTCTGGAATTTAACAAATGAACTGACAGTATCCATTCTCTCTGTCATTTTAAGTATTTCGATGATATCCCTCATCAACTTTAGAACACCATGCTAAACATCCCTGGTCCACTTTTCTGTTTAATCCCTCAGTTCTTTCCCTTCATTCCTTAAATTTAGCAGCCTGTCACAGACCTTCACATCTTTATAGTATGAATTATTTTTAAGTATGTTTTTAGATGTTGATGGACCTTTATTTTATTCATTTATTTATATGTGGTGCTGAGAAGTGAACTCAGTGCCTCACACATGCTAGGCAAGCGCTCTACCACAGAGCCACAACCCCAGCCCTTGTAGTATAGATTCTTAAATGACAGTGTGAGTGCTATTTTTTCAGGAGCAGTAAGGTTATTACTTTGACCTCACAATGATAATACTATGAAGTAGTTTATTATCCTCAATTTTTTAAAAAAAATTTGAAAATCAAGACTCAATAAAAGATTAACTTACTAGTAGAGAGTTTTCATTTCATTGTACTTCCTATTTATGTGAGGTAAATTTTATATTTTTAGTGATATTAACAGTAATAAATTATGTAGACAACCACAGGGAATAGTCTACAAAGGTAATTGCCTGTCTTACATTATTACTGATAATGCAGAACTCACTCTCCAGCATATTATAAAACTAACTAAAAATGAAATTTAAAGTTAATGATGTTTAAAATCAGTATACAATTTAACTTGTGAATAACTGATTGCTTGGCTGTTAGAATCAAGAATCAAGAAAGACTGAGGAGGGGAAGACAGTGTCATCTCTTCTAAGAGAGAGAAAAACAATTATTTGGAAAAAAATTAGACAGTTTCACTGAGATGACTTTCTCCCTCTGCACAAGCTTCCTGTTTCATTTTTTCTCTTTATTATTGGTATGGGTAAAAAAAAAAGATGCACTTTCTATGAAGAATTTTATATATGCAATACAGTACTGTTAACTATAGATACTATTCTGTCAGTAGATCATTTGGTAACAATGAAACTCTATACAATTTGCTGAATATCTTGCGGGTTTACCCTCCTCCCAGCTCCTAGCAAGAAATTTTTATTTTAACTTTTCTATTACGCCTGACTAAGGGAGATCCCTGTAGTAAAGCATTATTCCCAGTTCCATGTATATATATGTAAAAATTGTGTTTCCATAGAAATCGTCAAATAAATGTTAAGGTCTAACTATTCTATGTGTATTTATGTCCTCAAATCCTAATGATAGATTTGACAAGCATTATTTCCTATCTAGAAATAGTTTTCCAATTCTTCAAGAAAGGAGCTTGCTAAGGGAAGTGACCTAAATCTTACTATGTATTTTACACACTGTCATTTAAGGACTTGATGCATACTGGTCTGTAGTTCCCCAGGGTCTCTCTTCAGTCTTTCCTTTAAAATGATTCAGGTTAGTCCAGACCACTTTCATATATATTTGTTAAAATTTTCACAGGTTCCAATGACAAGTTGCAGGCCCTGCTCGTGGTGGTTTCTCTTCAGTTTTACTATCATGAAAGAACAAATATCACCAAGGATATAAAGAGATAAGGATGTAGTAGAAGTAGTTCCCTGGCACCTCACTAGGTCCTCACGGAGGTAGAGCAGAGGCCAGCCCAGGAGGAGCCGACATCAGTTTTCACAAGTTGCAGAGATCTCCCTACAGGTATGTGAGGTGACTCAGTAGCAACTTACTTCCAGGATATGCTTCTACTATAGCACTTTCAGGTTTTATGAAAAAGCGTTCATAAGTTCCTGGTGAATCTTCTACAGTATTATGTTGGAGTAAAAACTATAGTTATGGAACTAGCAAAAATATGAGTTTAGTTGTCAAATCAACCACATTTGCTCACTGTACTCATTGTTAAATTATTTAAGATGGTATAGATTTTCCCTACTGGCTCCTTTCTCTAAGCACTATGTATTCAAGTGCCTCCATATCTATTTGCAGTTTGATAGCTCCTTTTTTAAAATCATTGAATAATATTTCACTTAATGGTTGTACCACAGATTATTGATTCACTTATTGGAGGATATCTTGATTACTTCTTGTTTGGAGAAATTATAAATAAAATTGTCAAAAATATTGATAAGTAGGTTTGTTGTTATTGTTCTTTATCTGGGCACAAATTTTCAACCCATTTGAAAAAAAAAAAAAACATAAGTATAAATGATGAATCCCGTTCATATTATGTTCAGCTTTGTAAGAAACCGCCCAGCTGTCTTTTAGGGTGGCCATCTCAATTTACTTTCACTCCAGGAAAGAATAAGCATTTCTGTGGTTCCGCACCTCTGCCAGAATGTTGGATATCTTTTCATGTGCTAGAGTGCCATCTATATATCTTCACAGATGAGGTGTTCCTTCAGAACTTTTGCCCACTGTTTAATGAATTATTTGCTTTTCTATTTTTATTAAGAGCTATTTCATATATTATAATTACAAGCCCTTTATCAGAATGAGTTTTTGCAAATAAAATCTCCCAATCTGTAGTTTGTTTTCTCATTCTCATATCAAAGTCATTCACACAGCTAGAGTTATCAATTTTAACAAAACCCACCTTCTTTCTTTCATCCATCAGATTTTTGATGTTTTAACCATAACTCATCATGAAATCCAAGGTTATCTAGATTTGTTCTCCTTTCTCCTAGAACTCTTACAGTTTCACCTTTAGGTCTATCATTTGTGATTAGTGGATTTTTGTGAAAGCAGTAGCATCTGTATAAATGATGATAATAATACTGATGATGATGACGATTTTGACATATGGATCATCAAGTGTTCCAGCATTATCTTTGAAAATGTTATCCTTTGTCTATTGGTTGCATTTTCTCCTTTATCAAAAATCAGTTGCTATAATTTGCAGGTCTGTTTCTGGACTCTTTGTTCTGTTCCTTTCTCACATGTGTCTGTTCTCTCACTAACAGAATGTTTCTTTATTGCTGTGATTTTATAGCAGGTCTTAAAGTCAGGGACTCTCACTTTTGTTTATTTTATTTTTTTCAGTATTCTCTTTGCTACTCTGGTGCTTTTTTTTTATACTTCTGTAAAAAATTAAAAATGATATTCTGATAAACACAAAAATTTTCACTGCAAGTTTGATTGGGGTTGCTTTCCATCGCTAGATCATTTTAGAAAGAATTCGAGAAGGGTATTATGTCTTTAATTGTTTACCATAGAAGGTAATAAAATTCTGTGTATTCATTTTGTATTTAGTGATGGACTTTAACTGCTTATTAAGAGAATTATTAAAATAATTTTTTGTGATTTTCCACATAAGCATGTTCTTTATGAAAAAAAGATCCTTTTATTTCTTTCTTTTTAAACTATATACCTTCTCTTGAATTTTCTTTTTATTTGTACTAGGTAGTATTTCTGGAACAAAGTTGATTAGGAATGGTGAGAACAATGAGAGGGTCCATCAGAATCTTGTTTCTGGTTGTAGTAAGAGCATCCAGGTTTTCACCATTAAGTGTGATGTTAGCTGTGTGGGAATTCATAGATGTTCATTATCATGTGTATAAGGTTCCCTCATTTCTGATTCCATGAGCATTTTTTTAATGAATGGGTTTGGGATGATTTCAAATACTTTCTTTTGCAGTAACTAGTGTGATCATTTAATTTTTCTTCTTTAAACTGTTGATGTGGTGAATTACATTAATTGATTTTCAAATATTGAACCAGCTTTGCATACCAGAAAAGAATCCCACTTGGTTACACTGTGTAAATATTGCATACCTTTTTGGAGTTTAATTTGCTAAAGTTTTGTGAATTTTTTGACTACATTAATGAGAAATATTGGCTTGTAGTTCATTTGTCTTACAATGTCTTAATGTAGTTTTATCATTAGGGTATCACAGGCTTCATTAAGAAGAGTTTGGAAGACAATGCAAAAAAATAAAGAGATATAATTTCCATACATAATTTACTTCTTATGTTTTCTTTTGTTTAAATGTATTTTTTAATTCAGCTTTTATAATAGATATCAATCTTTCATATTGTCTGTGTATCTTGTATGAATTTCCATAGTTTTTGTCTTTAAGAAATTGGTCTCTTGATTGTTTCTTTTGCTGAGAAAAAGCTTTTTAGTTTGAATCTATCTCAATTATTGATTCGTGCTTTTATTTCTATTGCTTTGGGAGTCGTGTTAAGGAAGTCTGGTCCTAAGCCGACATGATGAAGACTTGGACCTATTTTTTTCTTCTATTATATGCAGGGTCTCTGATCTAATTCCTAGGATCTTGATTCATTTTGAGTTGAGTTTTGTGCAGGGTGAGAGATAGGGGTTTAGTTTCATTTTGCTGCATATGGATTTCCAGTTCTTCCAGCACCATTTGTTGAAGAGAGAGCCTACAGAGTGGGAGAAAATCTTTTTCACACACACTTCAGATACAGTATGATCGTCCACCGCCCGCGGGGACAATCACAACGCGTATGCTCTTCTTGATCACAGGAACCAAAAGGAGTTTATTCCGCAAGTCTCAGACTTATACTGAGAACATCAGCCTATCAGAGAGTAGACTACCAGGAAAGTCAGCCTATCAAGGAACAGTCTCCAGGCAGATACCAGGATCGCCTCATGTACAACAGCCAACCAGAGTTACATCCTAAAACTTGTATATGAGTGCAGCTATGTCTGGCAAGCTGCCAAGCGCCATCTTAGGGATCAGGCCACTGTGCGGCTCTGGGGCCCTCAGAGCCTGCCCCTGACAATATAGCACTAATCTCCAGAATCTATAAAGAACTTAAAAAACTTCACACCAAGAATACAAATAACACAATCAATAAATGGGCTAAGGAAATGAGCAGACACTTCACAGAAGATGATCTAAAAGCAATCAACAGATATATGAAAAAATGTTTAACATTTCTTATAATAAGAGAAATGCAAATCAAAACTACCCTAAGATTTCATATTATGCCGATTAGAATGTCTATTATCAAGAATACAAGCAACAATAGGTACTGGCGAGGATGTGGGGGAAAAGGTACACTCATACATTGCTGGTTGGGTTGCAAATTGGTGCAACCACTCTGGAAAGCAGTATGGAGATTCCTTAGAAAACTTAGAGTGGAACCACCATTTGACCCAGCTATCCCACTCCTTGGCCTATACACAAAGGACTTAAAATCAGCATACTTCAGTGAAGGAGCCACATCAATGCTTATAGCAGCTCAATTCACAATAGCTAGATTGTGGAACCAAACTACATGCCCTTCAATAGATGAATGGATAAAAAAAATGTGGTACATATATACAATGGAATATTATTCAGTCACAAAGAAGAATAAAATTATGACATTTGCAGGTAAATGGATGGAGTTCGAGAATATCATGCTAAGTGAAATAAGCCAATCCCATAAAACCAAAGGCTGAAAGATTTCTCTGATAAGTGATTGATGATACATTATGAGGGAGGGGGAAGAATGGAAGAAGGATGGATTGTGTAGATGGAAATGAGGGGCGGGGAGGGAAGAGGGGAAGGAAAGATAATAGAATGAGACAAACATCATTACCCTATGTACATGTATGAATATGCAAATGGTATGACTCTACTTCATGTATAACCAGAGAAACGATAGTTGTACTCCATTTGTGTACAATGAATTCAAATTTAAAAAAAAAAATGAGATTGGTCTGTTTTAAGTTATTGAATTTGTAGGCTTAAAGTTGGTTTTGGAAGTCCTTCATTTTTCTTATAATGTCATGTTTAACTCATTTATTCAACATTTCCCTCAAGAACTACTCTTGAAACTTCCAAATTTGACTTGTATTTTCATCTTCATTATATTCAAAATACATAGTTTTAGATTTCTTTGGTTCAGTTGTGATTTAGAAGTATGTTGTTTAATCATCATGTATTTAGGGGTTTTCCAGCTTTATTCCCATCATAGTTTTCTGGTTTAATTTCATTAAAGGCTGAGAGTATTGGTAAGGAAGGCCCTTCTCTGATTTCTTTTTACTTTTTCTCCCTTTTTTTTTTCTTCTTCTTCTTCAGTATTGGGCAATGAACCCAGGGTCTCATCCATGCTGAGTCAGCTCTACCTCTGAGTCACATCTCCAGGCCTTTTTAATTGTATTTGAGACAATTTCACTAAGTTGCTGAGTCTGACCTTGAAATCGTGATCCTCCTGCCTCAGCTTCCTAAGTAGCTAGAATTATGGGCATGTGCCACTGCCCCAGTTTTATTTTTTATTTTACTTTCTTTAGTCTTATATTGCACTTATTACTCTAGTTTCCTAAATGGACTCTTAGAATCTTAATTCAAGATCTTTCTTCATGTCTAACTCATTTATTCAACATTTCCCTCAATGACTACTCTTGAAACTTCCAAATTTGACTTGTATTTTCATCTTAATTATATTCAAAATATATAGTTTTAGATTTCTTTGTTTCAGTTGTGATTTAGAAGTGTGTTGTTTAATCATCATGTATTTAGGGGTTTTCCAACTTTATTCCCATCATAGTTTTCTGGTTTAATTTCATTAAAGGCTGAGAGTATCCTGTGTATAATATATTCCTTTAAATTTGTTTATGTGTGTTTTATGGTCCATGTGGGTCCATCTTAGGGAATATTGCATGTGAATGTGAGAAAATATATTTTGCTTGCCCATAATAATCTATAAATGCCAAATCAATTCATTTGTGTTTGGTACTTCATGTTAAGGTCAAGTTTATCTTTACCAAGTTTTTGGCATGCTTTATGTGCCAAAAGATAAGAGAAGTATTGCTATCTCCAAGTACAGTAATGTGCTTTTTTCTATTTATTTTTAATATTCTATTAGTATTTGCTCACAAATTTTGATGCCCTGTTTGGGTGTGTACTTGCTAAAGATGGTTATGTCTTTGGGAGAATTGATTCCTTTCCTTTGTGTACTGTCCCTCAATATCTGTGATAATTTTCTTGTTCTGAAGTACTTTGACTGAAGTTAATGTAGGTATGCATTCCATCCATTTCTCCATCCATTTACTTTTAGCATATATGTGCCATTCTATTTAAAAGTGAATTTCTTGAAGATGTCATTTATTTCTGTCTCATTTTTTAACCAATGTGACAAATCTCTATCTTCTAATTGGTGTACTTACACCATTCATATTTATAATTATCAGAAAAGCTGAATTTATATTTATGATTTTCATAACTCTTTTATTTGTTATAATTGTAACCTTTTTGTTCTCTTCCCTTTCCATTCTCTCTGGTTTTACTTTAGAGTTTATCTATTAGATCTGTTAAGATTATAGAATAAACATATATTTACTTTCATGTAATTCTGTCTTTGATGTTCTTTATTTATCCAAATCTATGTACAAATTTTCAGATTTATAACTTTTTTTCTTTTTCACTGAAGAACCTCTTGCAAAATTTCTTGCAAGGTCAGTCTACTGGTGATTAATTTCTTCAGCATTTGCTTTTCTGAGAAAATCTTTACCTTCCATCACTTGTTGAAAGGCAGTATCACTAAGTATAGTAAATTCTATTATATATTTTTTTAAATTTTATGCTTATACTTTTGCTTTTATTATTTTAATCATTTGTTTATTCTGGAAAATGTTGGATTATCATATCCTATAAGGAATAAGGAATAAAACAACTTATTCTCAAGTTACTTCAGAAATTTCATCATATCCAATCCTCAATGTTTCCCCATCCATTTTGTAAATATTTTTAACATTTGTGTGACCCAAAGACCACTATTGCCTGGAAATCTTTAGGCTTTCCCCCTTAGTTTCATGTTCCAAAAGCCTGGAATACATTAAATATGAAGAAATATTGAAAACATCAGGTAAATTAGTTGTTAATATAGGAAAAGTTTGATAGCATATTGATTCACGTGTTTATTATTTATCTATTAAGAACCTAACTAAATAAGACACTGTTCAGTGGATCTAGTGATGGACCTCAAATATTACATATGTGAAATTTAACAGCTATAGTCTTCTATCCATTATCCATTAGTTTCCAAATGATTGATACAGACAAATAATATAACAATTCACTGGAATGAATTGTTATATTATTTAGATATAATGTAGACTATAATAGGTGTATAATGTTATCAATAAAAAAGCATAGAGTGAGATATTCAGAAAATTGAAGAGCATTCTATAAAATGCAAGACACCTTTAGATGTTCTGGGAAGGAAAAGGACATGATAAACTTGATAGTATGTTGTTATGGGAATATTCATCCTGCAGCACTGTTCAAGTTGGAGTCTAGAGAGCCTTTACAGAAACAGGATAGGAAGCCAAAAGACCAAGAATAAACAAGTGGCTTCCATTAGGAGGACTTGAATCAGGCGAATGAAAAAGAAGGAGATAAAATAAATTGGAGTATCTAAAGAGAAATGGGCTAACCAGGCAGATTTTGTTCTTACAGGAGAGTGAAGGGGAAGGGAAATTTACAAGCCCACGGTGGTAGGAGAATTATGCTAACAAGGATGGAAGTCTGGAAGTTACATAAATTTGTATGAAGAAAAACAAGTAACACTTTGTTTCAGAATAAGCTCTATGTGCTTCTTCACAATAAAATGCAAACCTACTAAAATTTTTCTTTTTAATTTACTTCATTTTTAATTTAATTAAGAATCAGTTGGAAAACAGATTCTATACAGATTTTTTTCATGAGCTGACAAATCTACCGATAAGGCAGGGAGTCTGGAGATGTAACTCAGTGGCCAAGCACTTACCAAGCATGCATGAGGCCCTGGGTTCAATCGTCAGCACTACAAAACCAATACAAACAAACAAACACATTAGCAGGGAAATTTTAGAGGACAAGATCTGATACAAAGTAGAAGAGGTTGAAAGGAATTTCTTTTTAAAAATCTGATTAAATTAAAATCATAACAATCTTCAAACTAGATCAATGTATAAATCGTAACTAAGTGAAAAGCAGAAAAATAAGACACCAATTAGATCAGAAGGAATCATGGCTTTTGAGATTCTCTTTACATTTTTGTAGAGATGAACCTACTATCAGAACTTATTTACATGTTAACAGCTAATACAATGCTTGAGTGAACACATTTACCTACTTGTAAAAAAAACTTAGTGATTAATGTGGGAAATTAATAACATGAAATAACAATAATTCCTATTTTCTGAATCAGTGATTTTTCATATTGTATTTCAGAAAGCTACTGCAAAATATCATTTTGAATTCTTGATAAAAAGATGAAGATAGAGGTTAAAAGGATTAAAGGTTAGGAATTGGCTTGCAGTTAAAAGCCTTTAACAGATTTGTAACCCCTGCTGCTACAATAACTGTGGCATATAGCCATTTACTTTTTACACATTAAGGTTATACATGAGAGAAAAATGCATATAAAGCCTTATTTTAATAAATGATTAAAAATATCAATTAGTTTTCTCACAATTCAGTGTTCCCTGCAAAGACTGGAAATATGATTAAGTCAATTTCTCTGCTAGCTTACTTAATCAAAAATGATATTTTTTCTTTCCTGCACTCAAATTTGACATCATTAACTAATTGTCTCCCATTACTGTTCTAAAAGTTGTGAATGTATTTAGTTTTAGTCAACTGAGTAGTTGATTATATTGATATGAAATATGTCACTAAACCTCAAGAATGTACAGTACACTTTATACGCATAAAGTGACTTTTTAGATCTCTACATAACTTAATCAGGTTTGAGAAACCCCTAATCTGGATAAATTTAATTAATTACTTTCTAATTCTTCATGAACAGACTTTTTTAGCCTACTGGTTATTCCAATTATAGATTATGAGTACTAATATAGATAGTTAGCTCTTCTCAGCTCAACAGTCTGACAGGTACGTTTGTGTAAAGGTGGTTTTAAGTCTGATGTGACACCTGGTACAGCTTTAGGAAAGAAGGGACAGTGGGAAGACTCCTGTAATTTAAGGTGTGCCTCTTGTTATTCCAACTATTCCAATTTTGCCTTCAGTAAAGTCCTTAGAAATGTTTGTATACATCTAAGAAGAGAAAAACTGTAGCAGTGTGCATATATATCATTTTACCCCAAGTGCATTTTTATTATTCTTCAGATTTTAATTACATTGACAATCTCAGAGAGCTTTGTTTAGTTAATTCCTAATCATCCTGGGAGCCAACACAGACAGATTTTTGAATACTGGGTAGGCATTTTCATATATCCCAGAAATCTTTATGGAAATTTGCTTGGTCATTTCCTTGATCATCTCACAACCAGGTTCTAATGGCCCCCATATAAATATCTCTAGCGTACACGTCTCTCCTGAATTCCAGATGTATAGAGATTACTCATTATCTCTACTGTAATTTCTAAAAGATAACTCAAACTTGGTATCCTCAAAATTTTATCTCGATTTTCTTACAAATGTTTTTTAACCATCTGCCCTTTCCATTTCAGTTAATTAAAACTCCAAAGTCTTTCTAATTATCAGAGTTCCTTTCACTCTAGTTAAAATCCATTTCAACCAACATTATGCGCTAACTATCTAATAATTAACAAAATGCCTCCTAACTGCAGTCCAGTGGTTCCACAAATTATGTTAATATACAGTGTGGAAGTACAAAGAAAAATAAGGGCCTTCATGCCAGACAATGAGAACAGAAAGTAGCGATTTTAGTTAGTTTGGTCTAGAAGTTTAACACAGATTTTTAAAATCATTTATTTTTTTTATTTTTATAGACTGCATTTTGATTCATTGAACACAAATAGGGAACATCATTTTGTCTCTATGGTTGTACATGATGTAGATTCACATCATTCGTGTAATCATACGTGTAATAGGGTAAAGATGTCTGTCTCATTCCACCATTTTTCATACCCCACCTCCCTCTCATTTACTTCTACATAATCTAAAGTTCCTCCATTCTTCTCTCACTCCCCAACCCCCAACCCCATTATATATCATCATCCACTTATCAGGGAAAACATTTGGCCTTTGGTTTTCTGGAATTGGCTTATTTCATTTAGCATGATATTCTCCAATTCCATCCACATAAATGTTTATAGCAGTTCAATTCACAATAGCTAGATTACGGAACCAACCTACATGCCCTTCAACAAATGAATGGATAAAGAAACTGTGGTATATATACACAATGGAATATTATTCAGTCATAAAGAAGAATAATATTATGGCATTTACAAATAAATGGATAGAATTGGAGAATATCATGCTAAGTGAAATAAACAGATTGTATAAGTGAGTCTTTACATACATGCTATATTGGATAGAGCTCTTACAAGTTGAATTTAGAAAGCATATTCTGAAAATCTATCATGGGTAAAGTCTTGGTTTAGGTGCTAAAGTTTTCATAAAAATATAGTCTGATCTTCCAACTCAAGTAAAGAAGAAATAGATTAGATTTTCTTGTGAATGAAATAAAAAGGAGAGGATGGCTTATAAAGTTGGGATTCAGGGAAAACAACCTGATATTCTCTAAAATCAATGTTATACAGTATGAAAAGAGTGGCCAAAGAACGTATAAAACCCAAAAGTCAAGAAATGTAGGGTGGGACAAAATCATGAACAGCATGAAAAAAGAAAATGGGCACCGAAATCCAAGTTTCAATTTCTCCAGTTTTTCCTTGGAACATTGACTGACTATATTAGTTTGTTTCCTTACCTTTCATTCACAGGAGGTATTTGTATCTGATTAATGTCTGCAAAGAAGATGATTACAGCCCTTGCTGGTATCTCTCTACCTTTAGAACCAAGTTGTGATCAGCATGCACACACACATTTGCTGCTCCATCACTTGAGAGGTTCTTCACAGGTGAGGGAAGTTTTCAGAAGTTAAGGACTGAATATGACTGGATGAGAAGGATCTACTTCACTAAGGAGGACAAACGAGGAAGTCTCTTGTAACTCTATAGAGAGTCTCATTCACCAATCTGCTTTATTAGTAATGAAATTTGATGCCCAGCTGTCTATGTTTTGTATCTCTCAATCAATTGTCCATTCTGGAGAGGATGATAAAGCAGTTTAATGTTGATACCTAAAACTCACAAGCATACAAATTAAAAATATCCACTATCCAGTAAGGCCAGTTAACTATAATTTATGTATAATAACCTACTGTATATTTGGAAAGAATTAAGAGAGAGGAGCTAGGGGTTTCCAAATATAAAGAAATGGTTTGATGGAAATGCTAAGTACCCTGATTTGATCATTACACATGGTATACATGTATTTACATGTCACACTGTGCTCCACAAATATAGAATTATCATATGCCAGTTAAAAAGAAAAACTTTAAAAGAATATACACGTACACTTGCAAGGACATATGTGTGTGCATACACACACACACACACACACACACACATACCATATATAGAACAATAAGCGTAATTAGAATAAGGGATTGGAAATCAGATTGTAAGTGGGAAAGAAGTAAATGAATGATGAAAAAATGTGATAATGATATAAAAATATGTTGAGTATTATTTTTGCCTAAAGAAACAAATATTTCTATTAGTTTACCTGAGTAAGGTCACTTCAAACTCTGTAGTTGTCCTTAGTCACAGTGGAAGCAGAATTCCCAGTAAATACTCTGGTGGCAGAGGCAGGGAGGTGGACACTCACACAGTGGTTAAAACTGCCCTGATAAAATGTAACTGAGAAATTAATCAATTTCTAGTCACAAAGCAACACTAGGACTATGGTAAAATAATATAACTTAGAGGATCTAATTTTGAAAATATCTTGAGACCAAATATAATGAGAAATATATTTTTCTCTTTGTGCAACAATCTCTTTTTATTTTATTTCTACATAGTTATTTGACAGAATCACAAAATTCTGCTTCTGGGAAAAAAAGATATGTATATGGGAATAGGGAATATATATATATATTTTTTCTGTTTTCCTCAAAGGAAGGAAAGGGGAAAGAAGCCTCTGAGCTTGCATATAGACAGGAGAAAACTCACACTTAACAATCATGCCCTGCTCCATGAATGAAATTTAAATTGATGCTAATTTCATTTTATATGGCCATTAAAGTATAAGAAATAACTTGATTATTGACATTAATATATTTCTCAAAAGCCTCCATATAAATGTTTACAATATTTTAATAAATGACAGTTACAAATGTATTTCCTCACAGTTTTGTTGGTGACATTTCTAAAGATATAACAACCATATAATCATTTATAAATTATGCAATTATAATGAATTATGCTTATATTCTTACTACTGTAACCAACAATGCAATTCTTATAAGTATCAAAATAAGAAAAATTGAGAAGAGAATTCTCACTTTAGAAAGTCATATCCAAATATATTCTATAATATAGATTAGGAGGATAAAAGACATCATCATTGATGTTTGTCTCAAAAAATAAAATCTTAAAAATATGTTAAAAACTCATACATCTGGCAGCACCAGGTCTTCTTTATTTTTCATCATGTAGTATTTCTTCTGAAAATATGATTTAACTTCAAGTTACACAAAACCTTTGATATTTTCAGGTTTCTACAAAAGTAAAGACTGGAAAATTATCAAAGAAAATAGAATAGACATGCTAACACTTAGAGTGATTTCAAATCTGCTTGAATAAGATAAAGCATTAAATTTTAAATATGTTTTTCTCTTCTTGTTTCCAGAATATAAAGAAAACAGGTCAATATTTTTCAAAGTGCTATAAAATATATAATTAGGTACAGAGTTGGATACATGGAATATCTTAGTGCTTTGAACTTCACTTGGTGTACCAAGAATGAGAATACCTTATTCATTATTTATTCATTTTTGCTTTAGTTGAACATTCTTCTATACATTTGAAATTATCATAGTCAAACAGGAAAATACTCAAAAGAAATTATTCTGGGTAAAACATCATGCTCAGTGCTGGAGATTGAAAGACCAGGCCACAGATATTTTCAAAATCTCAAACCATATTGCTTTGTGAATTCTTCCTCATATACCGTACTTAGGAAACTTCAGCAACTGTGTGTGAGTGTTGTATGACTATTCAAAAAAGATGAAAGATACATCTGTTTAATGACATCCACCTTTTATGGGATGTGCCAGGACATAGAGCAGATGGAATAGAATCACTACTGTGTTTTCATGTAGTACATTTTAGCCCATGCTCATCATCCTCCAGTTCAATTTGCTCTGTTTCTATGGTATGATATGATGAACACAATGTCTCATGAAGAAAAATAGTTAACCATTGATGAATATACATAAGTAGTACCCCTAATTTGCAATTTTATGTTCTGCAAATTCAGTTGTCATAATTAAACATGGTTTTAAAATATAAATTAAAAATTCCAGGAATAAACAACTTATAACTTTTAAATTATGCACATTTCTGGGTAGCGTAAAGAAATCTCACACTATGCCACTCTGCTCCACCTGGGATGTAAACCATCCCCTTGTCCAGTCAATCTACCCTGTATACACTACCTAGCCATGAGTTATTTTGCAGACATCTTGGATTAACTGTCATGGAACCATGTTAATGGTCAAGTACCTGTTGTTTTTTTTACTCAATAATGTCTTCAAAGTACAAGAGTGACGCTGGCAATTTAGATATACCAAAAAGAAACTGTAAAGTGCTTCCTGCAAGTAAAAAGTTGAACATTTATCATGGGTCAATTTGTACAGAAAAACAAAACAAAACAAAAACAGAACATATTGGGATTGGTAATATTCAAAGTTGCAGGCAAGCACTAGGGACTTTAGATCATAAACTTTGTGTATAAGAGAACTACTGTCCTCTTTCTTTTCCTGTTTGACATCCTATTCATTCATGATAGAAAGAGGGATAATCTGGTTTATTGAACTTTAGTCTGCCTCATAGTTTATATTTTACATATTTACTCATAATAAAACCATTATTTCATGAAATAGTCAATTTTCAGGACATTTCAATGACAAAAAAGGCATTAACTTAGGGATGATTTCTCTGAAAAATCTCAATTCTCATTGGTAATTTACATCAAAAAATGACAGAAATGACAAAATTTTTGTACAGAAAACATATGATAAAATATTCATTGTACTCCAGCCTCAATGAAGGTGGTTGAAAATTTCTCAGTAAATATCTTCAGCAATGAACATAGTGGAAAATCTGGAACATTTTGTATGATTATATAATGATGTTTGTCTGATTAGAAATATGTAGCCTGGTGTATATGCATTCCAGTGAGTCTGGAGGCTGAGGCAGGAGGATCACAAGTTCAAGGCCAATCTCGGCAACAAAGCGAGACCCCCAAGCAACTTAGTATCTCCAAATTAAAAACTTAAAAAATGCAGAGGATTTTTGGCTCAGTGATTAAGTGCCCCTGGGCTCAATCCTTGGTACTACAGAAAGCACACACACACACACACACACACACACAAAACGTGCCTTTCTTTTTTAACCACATGTAAGGAACACGGAGAACTTACTAACTGAATTATTTTTATTTTCTCCACAGCCAGGACAAATTACTATAAACTAAGCAGCTCAAAGATAAATTTTATCATCTCATAGCTTTAGATAATTTTCATGTATAATTGAAAAGATAAGTGAGTATGACATGTGGGGTATTAATAATGAACTTTCCACAATGAGCTATAATAATATGGAATTATAAGACAAAGGTGATTCATGAAAAGGTAAGCCGTTTCCTTTCATGACTTCCTTCTATCTGGTAGTAATGTAAGATTTTTCAATAAGTAAGCATATTATGATTACAGGACAAATTAATAATATGGGTCTGAGAAATTATGAAATGGTTCATGTGTTTCAAACTAATACAGGGAAAAATAAAAACAACAACAACAACAAAGAAAACCTTCTGATTTACCAAACTTTAGAAAGGAGAAAACAGAAGCAAAGTAAAATCAAAAACGGAAAACAGAAATTTAACTCAAAGCTACCAGTAATTTCAGTACCTGAGAATGAGATAAGTTTAGGTGCTAAAGTGTGAGACTTAGATTGTATTAAAAATAATATCACAAGCTAGGGATGTGACTCAGTGGTAGAGTGCTTGTCTGTCATGCTTGAAGTCATGAGCGAGGTCCCAACAATGCAAAAAACTAAAATAAAATAAAACTAAATATAAGTCAATATTGGAAAAGATAAAAAAAATTAAGAGAAGGAAAAATAATTACCAACAAATAACAGCAACACCAAAAAAAAAAAAAGAAGAAAGAAAAAAAAAGAAAGGAAACCACTATCTTAATGCTAAATCAGCCAGTCAAACTAGAATTTAAGTAGGAAAGTATATAAAGATACAGATAAACATATTCTTTCCTCAGACAACTAATAGCAAACACACATAGAAAAGACTAAATTCTATTTATACAACAACCAACATACTTAAGAAACTATTAATAAGTAAACCTGAGCTATGGAAAACCTCTATACAAAGTCTAGAAAATCTTGCACATTAACAGATAAAGTAGAGGAAATAGTTTGAGTTAAGGAAGTTCCAACCAATTTGATCTAAATGTTGATGACTTTCACTATGGGGTCAATTATTTTGCCATACTGCAGCATGCCGCAGGCTGAATCCAGGCCAGGTACAGATTTGGCCAGTATTGTGGAGTTAGTGGAAACTACAAAACAACAGTCAAAGTGGAAACTACAAAACAACAGTCAAAATATATCTGCGCGCGCGCGCGTGTGTGTGTGTGTGTGTGTGTGTGTGTGCCTTTGGAGTATCTTGGTTATTTCTTGTTACTTCCAGTCAAAAAAAGGAGTGGCTACTCTGAAGGCAGAAAGTAGAAATCACACACAGGAAAGGCGTTCTCTTTAGTGATTAAAATTTAATAAGAGTCCCATGAATTTGAATTTAAAATCTCAAAAAGCTTCTGCACAGTAAAGGAAATAATTAAAAGCATGAAGAGAGAGCCTACAGAATGGAAGAAGTTCTTTGCCACCTGCTCACCTTAAATAGGGCATTAATATCCAGAACATAAAAAGAACCAAAAAAAAAAAAAATCCTCACTAAATGGGTAAAAGAACTAAACAGACATTTCTGAAAAGAAGAAATACAAATGGCCAACAAATATGTGAAAAAATGTTCAACCTCTCTAGCAATCTGGAAAATGCAAATCAAAACTACATTGAGCTTTCGTCTCTCTACAGTCAGAATATCAATTATTAAGAATGCAAATAATAGTAGGTTGCTGCAACCCTCTCATCTCCCTCAGCTGCACCCGTTAATTAAGGTGATACCAGACACAGTGTGATAGATAGGAGGATGAAGAAAAGACAAACAGACACACGGAGAAAAAGCTGTAGCCAGGCGGGTAGTCATGCCCTGGTGAGTCTTGACTGACTCCAGAGCTAACTCAGCAAGTTTATTATATAGGTTTCATCAAAAGATTATTTGTGGGAAAGTTTCAGAAAGCAGGCAATCTGAAGGAAGTAACACTGTCAAGATGTTAGGGTCTTCTTGTTTTGCTCAGAGTTCACTATCCCTGGGAAAAGGTGCTGAACCCAAGACCTCCACTGATAGATCCTTAAGCCATCACACATAGCCGCACCTGGCCAGCATTACCATAGCAACTGGGACATCTTGACCTGCACTTTGGCACAGGCAGCTCCCAGCACAAAGGCAGCCGTAAGAGTCTGGTATGCCATGATTTAGATCACTGCTCTCCACAGTAAGTGCTGGTGCGGATGTAGGGAAAAAGATACATTGTTGGTGAGATTGCAAATTAGTGCAAACACTCTGGAAAGCAATCTGGAGATTCCTCAAAAACTAGGCATGGAACCACCATATCCCACTTCTCAGTATATATCCCAAAGATCTAAAATCAGCATACTAGAGGGATACTGCCACATCAACGTTTATAGGAGCCACAATTCACAAGATCCAAGCTATGGGATGAACCTAGGTATCACCTTCAACAGATGAATGAATAAGAAAATGTGGTATAGATACACGATGGAATATTACTCAGCCATGTTAAAGAATGAGTATCATTCATCCATAAAGAAGAATGGAATTAGGGCATTTGCCAGTAAATGGATGGAACTGAAGACTATTTTCCTAAGTGAAATGGGTCACACCCAAAAAGTCAAAGGTTGAACTTTTCTCTGATATGTAGAAGCTACAAATTAGTCCTAAATAATTGAAAGTGGGGGGCGGATTCCATCAAAATAAAAGAAATATCAAAGGAGGAGATGAAGAGGTTTAAGGGAGAAGGAGGAGGGACAGGATAAGGGAAGAACAGTGGAAGAATCTGACCTAACTTTACCAAGTACATATATGAATATTCCACAGTTAATCTCACCATCATGTACATCCTTAAGACAGTAATTAAAAAAAAAAAAAGAACAACCTGCAAGTAAATAGCAGAAAGATCAGTAGAGTAGTGAGAAGGGAATAGGGGAGCAGGGGAAGGTGGTAGGGGGAGTACTGGGACTGAATTAGACCAAATTATATTCCTTCCTTTTATAATTATGTCAATATGAATTTTAATGTTATGTATAACTAAAAAGAATCAATAAGAAAAACTTAAATCTCAAAACTCATTTTAATGTCACTTGAGGTGAAGCTACTATGAGAAGATCAGCAGTTTATGGGGATCTCCTGAATGTCTTCACATTATTTTGCCAAATTAAGGGAAATAATTGGTCGAAATCCACTTAACGATCTCTGTAATTTCACATTAGATGAATAGGTAAAGGTTTGTTTCAATTTTTAGATTCTTGAGCCCTGATTCTGGATCTCAAGCTTGATGTAGTAACACAAAGGTATATAAATAAATATATTTTTTTGTACTAGGGATTTAACCCAGGGATGCTTTACCACAGAGCCACATCTGTAGCCCCTTTCATTTTTTATTTTGAGACAGGGTCTTGCTAAGTTGCCTAGGGCCTCACTAAGCTGCTACACTGGACTTGAACCACTGATCCTCCTTACTCAGCCTCCCAAGTCCCTGGAATTACAGGCATGCCCCACCGCGCCCAGTTAAATTAATATCTTTACTTAATGGGATCATATGGGAAGAGTATGTGTGTGAAGATGTGGGGCAAGGCGAGACACTAGAGGCCTGAAGAATCCTGTTTTTAATCTCTTTTCCTCTGCCTCTGTTATTAAAAAGAAAGCTAAGTACTTGCTGTTTTGCACTTAGAAATAACCACACAATTCTTAAAAGGTGATGTAAAAGAAATTCTGTGGGAGAAAACACTTTCTTCCTGATTAAAAATTTAAAAATGAAAGGAGTAATTCCAGTGCTTCCTGAGACATTACCTCTGCATGCACACATGAATCCAGGTGGTGTGACAGTCATCTGGCAGCCAGGAGTCAACCAGCCCACGGCAAGTCCTAGAGAAAAGAGCAGACAACTCAGGCACAGACGGCTTCCAGATTCCATGTTGTGTAAGAAAATAATTTCTTATTTTTTAAGTCAGTCGTAGGGCAGAAACACCACCTATTGAACCACTTCTTATCCATTTCCCTCAAATTTTTTCCAAGAAATTTCAAGCTCTCTGACCCTTTCTGTCCTCCAAACTCTCCCCTCTCGAAAATCTAATATTGCAAACCACCACTTTAGAATTCATCTTCTAGGGTTACCTAAGCCCTTATTATCAAGTTATAAAAACTATTATATAGAATAGTACAGGAAAGTGATTTGGGAGTCTGAGTCTCATAGTAACATAAGACAAATATTCTTATGAAATCCAGTCTTATTTATACATGGTTCATACCATAAAGTTTGGAATCAAGGTTAAAAATGACTAATTTGGGCAAAGCCACCAAAAGTTCAAATGGTTTTCTCTACCTAGACTACTTGCTTATGTTTATTTTCTATGACTTATGAACAGATAGATGAGCATACAGTTGTAGCCAAATCTAGGACAAACACAATAAACTGTGTATATTAATCTTCTATTAATTTCCAGAAGAGTTAGCACCATGTTGAATGCCCACTGATGCCAATGACATATTTTAGCAGCCTAAGCACTCAAACGTTATTTATTGCATAGAATTTTGGATATTAAAGAATATTTAAGTCATAATCAGAGATTTCCTACAAATAGCAATTGTGTTTCAATCATCTCTAAATTCAACATTGTATTTTTTATTTAAAATTTTACTGATAATAGTCTCCTTTGGAAGGCTCAACCCAAATAATCACTTTTTAAATTAACAATAGAATTGAAAACAATACAAAGAATATTCTTGCTAACAGATTTTGAGGGATAAGCAGATGATCTGATGGAGTTTATGTGAGATCCCTGCGTACAAGTGCAAGTCTCCATTCCTCATAGGCTTCATGCATTTCTCCAATAAAATATGCTCTAGAAAGTTGGATAAGCACTTTAATTTGTCCCTTGATTCTTCACTTGTAAACATAATTTCCTTAATTCCCTTGACCCACTTCTAAAGTTGCTCAACAGAAAATTGATCTGATTGATGCCTTAGTAATTTAGAATTTAATGCATACGAACTACCTAAATAAAAATGGGTTTACTTCTTTTACTTTGCCTCAAGGTAACATGATTATAAAATTTTCACTTTCCTGCTGTCCTTGAATAATAATATCATTATCCTTAACTACTTAGTCTGCTGTCCAAAAGAAGAGAGAGTGAGTACTTTGGTAAGTCTATAAAACATTACATTAATTGCATATTTTTCAAACGCAAAGTTAAACATGGCAGTATTAGTGAAACATAGAGGCACATCAAGATTTTTTCTAATTTTAAAGATCATATTTTTGAAAGCTTTTGTTCAGCAAGAATTCATCTATCTGCTATTATAGAAGATAATAGTTAATATTGAATAATACTTTTTAGAAGCTACATATATATTTATATTTTCCTGGTTAACTTTGAAGTCTATATCATGTAACCTATAGCAATTCTACAGGAAGACAAGTATTTATCATGGATATTTAAAAAGTTAACAGTTGTCTATACAGTACTTGATTAAACAAATTTCTTTCTGAACAAGCATTTCCTGGATCACCCTAAATAGTAATATAGTAATAGAGGATTATACTACAAAGTAATGACTGAGTTTCTGTCAATTGTGAATATCAACTAATTGCCTTTTCCTTTAGAAGATATAAAATCCTGAAAGATTTGAGAAGCAAACATTATCTTTGGAAGACATCTTGTTTTATGAATGTTTTGACATATTCATTAAAAATTGGGCTTCTGCATGTAATGAGTAAGAAAACTCAGTTAAACTCAAACTATTCACAGAGGTTTGCACACCCCAGTTTGTAATCATCCGAGATGCTCCTGCCTTGTGAATTTACTCTTGATTTATCTGGTATTTATGCAGTAGGTTTCAATATCGTTATGAACGTCCTCATCTGTCTTTAAATCAAAAGAAGAGCTTGGGTAGGTAGAAAAACTCTTTCATATCTTCATTTATCTTGGGAGTGTCATCGATCATTTCCTTAAAGCTTTCTTTATTCTAAATTTATATTTGTTTTTATTAATGTGACAGTTGTACATATAAATAGGGTCCAGTGTGATATTTCAAAACATGCATTACCATGATCAAATCAGGATAATTAACATTCCTATCTCCTAATCATTTATCTTTGGATCCTTTGAACTCCCTTCTTCTAGATCTTCAAAAAATATGTACTAGGTTTTCTTGATCTACAATAATCCCACTGTGCTGTGGAACATCCAAATTTACTTATTTTATATCTATCTTTTTATTTGGGGGGGTACCAGGGATTGAACCCAGGGGAGCTCTTAACCACGTGCCACATCCCCATCATATTTTTTTAAATCTAAAGACAGGGTCTCTCTGAGTTGCTTAGTCCTTTGCTAAGTTGCTAAGGCTAGCTTTGAACTAGCAAGCCTCCTATCTTGGGCTCCCCATCTGCTGGAATTATAGTCGTGCACCACCCACCACCATGCCCAGTCTCAAAATTTGCTTCTATCTGATTGTGTTTCAGTACTGGTTGGCCAATTTCCCTTTATCCTCTCTCTCCACTCACATAATTATTTAAACTTTCTTAAAGTGAATTTTTGAAGTGTCTTTGTCCCAGGCCATGTACTTAGCATATATTTTTTATCTCAATCAAACTCTAAATAGTCTGAAAGAGTAAGTAATATTTCTGTCTGCTTATAGGAAACGAAGTCCTATAGGGTATATTCAGTTTTCCTAACTTCACAAATGCAATACTAGTAAAGAGGCAGGAGTTTATCTTAGTTACATATCAGAACTAATCACTATTATATTATGTAAACTCATTAAATGAACAGCTCAATTCTAATCAATTCTGTTCCAATAGAATTTTAATAATCTAGGGTTAGGAAAGTAGCTCGCTCAGTGGTAAAGTGCTTGGATAGTATGCAAAAACATCTGGATTTGATCCACAGCATTTCAGGAAAATAAAGGAATTTTAATAATCTAAAATTTGATATAAAATTAAATTTCTATACACACTTAAGAGGGTTAAAAGGTAATATTTAATATGTTTTGGGTATAATAAAATCTTATGCTTTCCAAATAAGACACATCCAAAATTGAGCCCCATTTTTTCTTATCTTTTTGTATCATTTCTTATGCTAGTTTCCTCTGAAACTGTTATTTAATTATAAGCAAATATGTATAGATAGATACTTGCTTATTATTAAATATTTACAAGTGTTTTATAAATATTTATAAATTATTAAGGTTATTCTATAATAAGCAAATATCTATGGAAACTTCTGTGTCTAACGACATGCAAAAAATAAGATCACAATGCATTTTTAATTATGCAAAAACAAAAAGTCCAAACATATTTGTAAAAATTACAGAGAAAATATGATTTCATAATGCCAACAATAAAGAAGCATTTACCTAGGCAGTGTGGTCACAGTTGATTCATTTTCATTTTCTGTTGCACTGATTTGTAAAATTATCAAACACTTGCCAAAACGTTTTTTTTTCTTTTGTTGATCCAAGGTAGGAAAGGTAGAACAAAAATCAAGCTTTTTCAGAGTGAAAAATAATTTGGCATATGATTCAAAATTTAAGTATTGTCATAACAGATTCCTACAAAATACAAAAGAAAATGAATAACATATAGAGTGGTATCTTGATTAATAATAAGGGTAAATTCTGAGAGATGTATAATCAGTCGAGTTTGCTTTTGTGCAAGCACTATAGCGTTTATTTACATAAGTCTAGACGGTAGAGCCCACTATGCCCCTAGGCTCTATGGTATAGTCTTTCCTTGACCAAAATGTTGCTGTGCAGTTATGGCTGTACTCATTTTCACAATGTACTTCTCACAAGTAGTAAAGAAATTACCTGTACTCTTCACGGTTGGCATCCTTTAAGTATATTAATAAAGAGCACTGAGTAAGGAGACAGCCCCACACTTACCTTGCAGTCCTAGTGGAAATTGTGCATTTGTGGAAGACTGTGCAAGATACATGGGGCTCATTGAACCTTGATTTTCAGATCAGAAAAACTGCACAATTGTATCAACCTCATCTATTGTATTGCATGAAATTCTACACAAATATTTATGGCATTAAAGAAACACAAAATTCTGTTATCACCTTCTCTGAATTTATATTGAGCAAGTTATCTGGTATTTTTGTTAACACAGGCAGGCATATTGCATCTTCCTAGTTGTCTTCAAACTCACCTTGAACTTGAATCTTTGCTTGTGAGAATGTTTCTTTCTTTTTATTCATTACCTTAAACTACAAAGAATGTTATCTATGTCTTTGTTTCTGTACATAGAAGAATTTTAAATACAAGACAGAGACAGAGTGAGAGAGAGTGTGAGAGAGAGAGAGAGAGAGAGAGAGAGAGAGAGAGAGAGAGAGAAGAAAGTGTAATAGGCTAAAAAGGCTCATGTCTTAATCCCAAGAACCTTGAATGTTATCTTACATGGCAAAGGGACTATGCCAATGTGAATAAAGTAAGGATTTTAAGATGGGGAGATTATGCTGCCCTATTTCTGGTAGGTGGGATAAAATTACAAGAGTTCTTTTAGGAGGTAGGGAGAAGAACAGAGGGGCAGTAGAAGTAACAATGGAAGTAAGTGGTTGAAGCCAAGTAAGGAAGGAATCACCAATAAAGGACCATAGGACTCAAGAGGGAAAGGGACAGTGTTTTCTGCTCTAGAGCCTCCAAAAGGAACCAGCCCTGACCACATTTTGACGTTAGTCCAGTGAAATTGTTTAGGGGTTTCTGCCTTCTACAACTAAAAGAAAAAATAAATTCATGCTGTGTTAAACCACCAAGTGGTTACCACTTATGAGAAGTGCATTATGTAAATGTATACAGTCATATGCTGCATAACAATGCTTTGATCAACTAGACTATACACCATAGAGCATAGTTGTAGAGTGGGTTATACCATTTAGGTTTATGAAAGTATGTTCTCCATTGTTTACACCACAGCAAAATCAACTAAAGATGATCTCTTGGAATGCATCTCTGTCATTAATTAAGGCATAATTGTATACGCATTTTTTTCTTTTGCAAGAATCTATGCTATCACAACGCCTAGATTTTGAATCATATTAATCTACTACTGTAGCCTTAGGAAATTATTACAGGAAGAAGGAAAAAAGGGCTAGAGATGTAGTTTATTGTTAGAGTGCTTATGTTGCATACACAAAGCCTGGGGTTAGATTCTCAGCACAGGGTAGGGGCTGGGGAGAGAATGAACAGGGAGGTGGTAGGGCTGGTGGGGGAAGAGACTGCCAAGGCAATATCTAAATCCAAGAATTATGCTGAGAGACCACCAAAGAACTCATTCATGAACTTTCTGACTCTTGACCAGATGGACTGCATTGTAAACCTTGTTCTACATATAAAATTGCTTTGAATGCTATTTTAGGTTATTTATTCCATTATAGGAAGACAGATGATAAAGTCCATTTTATGTTAAAAAAAAAAAAAGTTCATGCTCTTCATTGATGGAGTGGTTTCTATGGAAACAGGCTTCAAACCTAATGTAAGAGGAAAGAGAAAATATTTCCAGATAGCAAATTAAAATGATTTCCTATGGTATTTAAAATGGATTAAAATTCAAATGTCAATTTGAGCACATGAAATAATTAAATAAAATTTGTTCTGTAAAGAATCTTATTTCAGATTGATGAGTCTATAATGGAGAGTATAAAGTATTGTCATCAAATCAATATGTAATATGGAGGTAGGTTATTCAACATTTATGTAGGTTATATTTTTATTAGATTTTATTCTTTTTCTTTTTACTTATTTATTTTTAATTGGCACATTACAGTTATACATAAAAGTGGAAATTATTGATATGATTCAAGAATGCTTGATAAGCTAACATGTGTGCATGATGTAGTTTGGTTAACTTCATTGTAGATTTTATTATTTTTCTTGAATATTAATACTAGTTTTTGGTCTACTATTCCCTGCCTTTTTTTTTTTTCTTCTTTCTTTCATTTCTTTTTCTTTTTGCTATTAGTACTTTTAATACTCAAAGTATATTTTGATATTAATTCACAATTATATCAAAACTTTATTAGTACCATGAATTACATACTAAAAGGCAGAATGTTCTAGCATAAAACTCTTGAATATTTTAATTTGAATATTTGAAAAAAGTTTCAAATCTTTCACTCAAAATATTCTCCTACTCACACTCACCATTGCCCCTCATAATTTTCGTAACTCTAACATCAAAGCCAGGGCGATTTTAATGCATGTCCTTTTAAAGCACTGGATTTACTGATATCACCATAGAACAAGTAAATGTGGTATAGCATGGCAATAGAAAATGGTCCTAAGTTCCAAGGTAGGGATAAACTTTCTGCACCCCAGTGCACTGTTCCCCTCATTGGAATAACTTAATTAAAAGCTTGCTGAGCTCTTTATTTCTGACAGCCTATATAACATTATTCAATCTCTTTTCTATTTTAGAATGGGAAAGAAAATTTTGATCTAAAGACAGTCTGGAATGATTTCATCTTAATCTATTTTAGTAATTTATTTTTCTCATTTTAATCTTTCACATAGGAATTAATGCCAGGATTTCTCAAACCTTTGATTTATCTAGGGTGTCACTCCATGGCTATGCATAGATCATCAGCAGCACAGCTATCTTTTAATTGCATTTAATTATGTGCCAGACATTTGGTTCTTAGCTTCACATGCATATCTCACCAACAGGTAAATATTTTTCTGATCTTTTTTTTTTTTTACAAATGGAAAGATGGAGCCTGAGAGAATTGTTAGCATCTCATGGTTACGCGATTAGGAAGAGGCAGGCTGCAACCAGAGACCGGTCTGATAGTATGGTTTCTTCAGCTGCCAACCTCTTTACTTTGCAGTTTACCTTGTTCCCTAGTGTAGACAAAGGGGAAGTGAAAGTGAAAGCTGAGACCCTGCAAAGAGTAAAGAGAAGGCCTAGAGGTGAAGGAATGGCACACTTGAAACATTCCCAGGAAAGAGAGAGAAAGGGAGAAGGGGGATGGCCAGAGGGAGGGAGAGATTGCTAGAGCAGGATATAGCGGTGGAGATTCACTGAGCAACCAAGTCGATTTGTCATTCTTTTACACTTTGTTCTTAAACACACAACCACCTATGCAACAGTATGTTTTTAAAATTTCCTTATCTTAAGGTAGTTTTCTAGGGCCACTTCATATGCTAATAACAGTTCAGAATCAATGATTTTTGGGGGAGATAATTACAAAGGCTGTTTTTTAATGTTTCAAGAGGAGAAATTTGAACATGTTCTCTATTATTTGGAGTTAATTTTTGTTTCTAACTGTAGACCAGTTGTTTAGGAAATACAATGCTTTTTATTCTCTTTAATGTATTTTGTCTGCACAATGACATTGGATAAACATTTTCACCAAATAATTTATACACAATTGATCTGATCAACATGTGGTCATTAAATTTGAACCAAAATAATTATAAAAGAATAAAATGTAATGTCAAAGCACACACACAAACTCACAACTCTTGCTTCAATTATGTTAAGAAAATGATTGATACAAGTAGGTTATCTAATTTTTCTATTTTTATAGCACAAATATAATGACTGATGTAAAGATGCCATTATATAAATTTTGCAAGCCTGTTGAGGTATAATAAGTAATTTCACTGTCTCTAAACATTGTATTGTAAACATGACAGATAAGATCTCTTGAAAGGAAGGCTCTTTGCCCTCTTAAAAGGACCCATTCAGATAACCAGTAACTTATCCAAAGGTAGGAGCTGTGAATAAGCCAATATCTGTTCATTTCATGATATACTCTGGGTCTTGCTTGACATGAAAGCATTAGGGAAACTGCAACCATACTGCCACTAATACAAAATGCCAAAGAGGTAACATTTTGGAAACTTATAAATATTATTAAGAAAACTGAAATGTTGCTTTTAAAGGATCAACTTCCCTTTCCTGATTTGAGTATCAATTTTAAGGAATTCATTGCTATTATCCTAAACCATTTTGCTTTCCAACTGGAGCAACTTATATTTTTATTAAGAAAACATCAGCTAGGAGAATAAAGTATATAAATCATATCATTCACCTCTACCCCTCTTAAAAAATATTACTCTAAGTTTCTTCAGATTGAAAATCACTTTATTTTTAAATTATTAGTTTTGTTTTTATCCATGCCTACAGTTGTTTTGTTAAGTAAACTTATGGTAAACTGTGATTATAAAAATATTAATTGCATATGGCCTGAGCACATACTATATTATTTTATGTTGATTTTGAATAGTGAAATAAATAAAACAGATTCTTACCAAAAGAAATGTATTTTTAAAACACATTTGTGTATACTGAGAAGAACTCTGAATTCATTTTGATTAGAGCAAATTGCTTACTCTCTAAAGGTTGAAAGACACTAAAGATTTCCACTTTAGTGGCTTCCTGTGACATCAGTGTTACATCTATGCAAAAATCTGTTTCCTTAGTAACAGAAATCAAAGCGTTTGCTTCTAAAAGCCAATTAAAAAAAAAGAGATTTGTTTAAAATTAAATACCCCAGTTTAATATGATATGATATTCAGGTAGAACATAATGGTGAATTCAAATAATTTTAAAACTCTCCACAAATAGAATACAAACTATTATATTCCATCGATAGTGATTCAAAATCTTATGTTGAAGAACAAAATACAATGGGTTCCCTCCCATCCATAGGGAATGTGAAACAACAGATATATTATTACTGAAATTCTGACAATGATTATACGCATCCTCAAACCAGAGAGTTATTTTACCATTCTTGGATTATATATCTCCTTTGTAAAGTAAATAACACTGATTACCTTAGGTCTATGTTCTTATAGTTCTAACAGTCTGTTTTCTTATGATTTACACTTCTCAAGTTGATTGATGAAGATCTGACCAAACTAGATTTCTATGATGGTGAAGTACATCCCATTAATCTCTAAAACAAATTAGATAATCACAGTTATATTCTGCCAAGGTGAAGAGGCAGAGTAAGTTATCCTTTCTGTCTATGCTTAGGTTTTCGCTTATTGTTTTGTTGGTAATGATGAAGAAGTTATGAGTTCCTGAAAAGAAACTACATGGGCTGCTATCTTCACTCCATCCTGGAAAATGTTGACACATGCAGTCTGAGCCAAATCTGATAAATATCTGAGACCTCAATAATGATGCCTGAACTTTTATTTATTGCGGACATACTGAAATTCTGGATAGTTCCTAAGAGCTCTTTTCCCTTTGCATTGTATCCTAAGAAAAGAAAAATTCAGCCATGTGTATTTGTATTTTCCTTGCTAATTATTATGTCCCTGGGCTTCTTTTACTATGGTAAATCTTTTATATTTTTAAAATTTTCATAAAAGATCTAACTGGGTCACCTTGTATGTGTGATAATCCCTCTTTTCTTTAGATAGCAGCTACTTCTTTATGTCTTGGTCTCTATGGTAAGCCCAGGCAACCACACCCACACCACTCCATCCAACTCATAAAAAACAGAAACACCAAAGAAAAATCAAATTGCAGGTAATACAAGAGAAGCACTATTTTGAATGCCATGCATAGCCTCATCTAAATTACGTGTGGGAAACCTAGCCATCCAGGATTTAAGTTGTAAATACAGTATAGGAGCAAAATCTAACTGGTAAAAATAGTGTGAGTTTGTGTTATTTTCCTATAAGGGCGGGCACTATTTCAAATAAACAGTAGGAAAGATTCTTCCTTCATAAGGCTGTCATATGCATCAGTTGTATTAAAGCTTAATTATCATAATGGCTAGCATTTTAGAGTCTGTTCAAGTCAGCTGTCATTATTATTGTTATGATCACATTAATTTAGTGATAATCATCACAATTATAATGCAGTAACCTAAACCAAACAGGCTTTAATTTTGTCAATTGGCAGACAGTGGATTGAATGGAACCAAGAAATTCTTAGTCTCAAAAGTCTACTTCAATTCATATATAGCAGAAGGACTAATATTCCAATATTTGTTATTGAAGTCATTGTTCCTTGGGTCATGTATTTATTTGCCTTATTTTTGAAGTCTGCTGTATACAAGATGGCATTGTTGAACTCTATCTCAGTAGCTCTTCCACTAAATGAGTGACAAAAATAAAAAGAAACTCAAAGTATTGCCTAGCTTATACCAAGAAGTGCTTACCAGTCTGTCAATGATGACAATGATGTTGAATGTTCTGAATCAAGAATAAAGAGAAAGTTATGTGTAGAAAAGTTTTTCATTTACTAAAATGCTTGAAGACACAATGCCCCCGAAGAAAACAAAAACACCATTTACAAAGTCTGGCACTAAGCCAGAAAGAGGTACACAGACTGAGATTCATTTTCCTCTACTTATGAAATGTTTTTTCTTTTAGACACTATGATTCACTTAGCAAATAGAGAGCACAGCTTCCACTTCAGAGAAAATACCCTGAAGTTTTACAGTTAGGTACTCTCCCATATTTAATCTCCCAAATGTGGCCTAGTGATACATGTCTGCCAGGTATTTTGCAGGATCCCTTTCAAAAGTAGCACAATGCCTACCCTGGCAGCAGTCACAGAACTTTGCCTGTGCTCAAAGGGGTACTAAGATCTCTAAAATGTTTTACTTACAAGAATTTCTTTTATTGCTCACTAGCAATATATTTCCTAAAGGTGGGGAGAAAGTCAGATAATTTCTGGGAGACACACAAAAATCTAAACTACACATTATGTTGATAATCACTTCAAAATGTAAAGGCAAATAAATACATTGAAATGTATGGTATTGGAAAGTAAAAACTTCCCAAAGTGCTGGAAACATAGATGCAATCCATTATGGCTTGGTCAAACAAATTGTTTAGATTAAATTAAATATTAATGAGGGTTGAAGCATAATTAAAGAAATAAAATTAAGCCTGTAGGAGTGACTTTAAAAATTAAAATTTTAAGAATCTTTTATTTTATTCAATGGTGTTTCATAATTCATGTTAGCTTCACCTTTGAAGTTGCTCAGGACTTTGATTTGGCTGTGTTAGATATGACAGAGCAGCTGAAAGGAACTGACTTAAAATTTGATCTGGGAGGGATTCCAACGTGATAGAAAAATTCAAGAATGATGCAGCAGATAGAGGAGAAGTAGCAGAAACCTTATCAAGATCTGATATTTAGCACACAGCATTTATGTGACTATATGTAGAAGTTTACCTATCATCAATCATATAAGATGCTGGGCCTTTTAAAATCACATTTATTACCAAATCCAAACCAAACATGGCCATTTTGGTAACAATAATGTAAAAAATGTTTGCCCCAGCTTAAATAGTTGCTCATAGCTATAAATCCTACTTTAAATCTTAGAAATAGAGGTTCTACTGAAATAAACTGGTTCAGAAATCAGACTGCATCACTTCATCCAGCAGTAGGGGGTAGGATATACCAACTCTAGATACATCCACCCTAGAATAAGGTCGTCGAAGGTGAGGATAACAGCATGGTGCTGTGTAAAGCAACGAGGCTCCAACTATGCCCTAGAAACAGCAAATAAACTGGAAAATTGGCAAACAAAACAAAATTTTGCAAACCTTTGCTATGGGTTACACCAAATTTAAAAAAGTAGGTGAAATCAGCATTTGATAATGATTTTTGTTCTTGGGACTATGAGTAAAAGGCACCAGGAACCATGAAACATTTTTCATTCTTATACCAGGGAGACAAAGTGTTAGCTACAAAGGCATACAGACTACCAGGCTAACTGTGGAAATAATGATCACAGCCCCTTCTGATAACATGGGAGGATCAGTGGTATGGATTTCTAAATGAAGAATAATACATTTCTCATTTTTGATGAAAAAAGACATGCCAAAAAAATTTTTAAAAAGCATGGGAAAGATTGGTCCATGTTCAAAGCAATTCCTGTGTCAACCTGAATCACAAAATACATGCACAGGATAGATAATTAACACAGGAGATAATACATACATGTCTGTTCTCATTTATTTCATATATACAATATACACATGCACACACACACATTCCTAGGGAAATTTCTTTGTAAGAAGATTATTATTTTAAGAATTTTTGTGGTAAAAGTGGTTTCTCAATATTCCAAAGACATTTAAGAAGGTACTTCAGTTGTATTGTCATGTGATTGATGAAAAAAAGGTATAAAGTAGTTTGACACATAAACAAAATGTTATGATGTCCTTGGGAAAATCCTTCTAGAAAAGCTGAAACCTAGTAATAGTTTTAGGTTGTTATCAAATCAATTATGCTTACAGTTTGAAAAATGGAATATGCAAACTATTATAATACCATGGAAATAAATAGCAAGTAATAATATTATAACTATAAAATACAAGTAAAAGAATAATGGCAATAGTAGCATAGATTTTTGAATCTCAGCCAAATAGAATTCAGAAATATATAAAAGGAATTGTGTACTATGACCAAATTATGATTTGTTCCAAGAATGCAAGACAGGTTGACTGTTGAAAAATCAATCAACGTAATCTGCCATGTTCAAAAGCTAAGGAAGAAAAATCACATGATATAGCAATGAATGCAGAAAATATGTTGGCAAAATGCAATATTATGGGACAAAAATTCTCATTAGAATCACACTATAAAGAGAATCTAATAAAAGACTACAGCTAACTTTATATTTAATTGTTAAAAATTAAATGCTTTCCCACTACTATTGGCACAAGGTAAGAGTGTCTAATCTTACCATTCTAACTAAATCTAGTGCTGGAAGCTATATCCAATGAAATAAAGTGGAGAGTGAAAGAAACAAAATATGGATTTGATATAAAAAATAAAACTCTTATTTGTAGATGATATTATTTCCTATAAGAATTCTACAAAAGTAGTACCAGAACTAATAAATGAATTCATTGAAGTAATAGGATGCAAATACATAAAAAATAAATTGTTATAATCCAAATGTGGACACTAACAGTGAAATACAATGTCATTCTCATTTGCTAAAAAGAAAAATATAAGCTATGGAATACTTTAATGTAAACTCTAACAAATCTTGGGTAGGACTTGTGTGCTGAAAACTACCAAACACTAAAGAAAGAAATGACATAAGGGATGAGAGAAGAATGGAGGAACTTTAGGTTAAGACAGGCAAATGAGAGGGGGGTATGAAAGATGGTGGAATGAGACAGATGTCATTACCCTATGTACATGTATGATTACACGAATGGTATGAATCTAATCATACACAAACACAGAAACAATGTGCCCCATTTGTGTACATTGAATCAAAATGAAGTCTGTAAAAAATGAAAAAACAATTTAGAAAAAGAATGCTATTCTAAATTAAAGGCAAAAGAAAAGAAAAAAAAATGACAGAGGTAAATGTGGGGACAAACCATATCCTCAGATGGAAAGACTCATCAAAGTCAACTTGGCCATTCTTCCAAACTGACATTCAAGTTTAATGCAATTCCTGCCAAACTCTCAAAAAGATTTGTAGGTATAGAAAGCATTGTTCTATAACTGATATTGACAATAAATAAGTTAAAATAGTCTTGAAAAAGAAGAAAATGTCAGTGGTAGTTCAGTCTACCTGATTTCAAGACATCATATATGGAAATAATCAAGACTGTGGTATTAGAGGAGGCAAAGACACAAACCAAATAGGACAGAATGAAGGACCATAAATAGATCCACACAAGTATGCATTTTTATTTCTTTTAAACAGAAAAATTGTGAAGACAGTACTGAGAGCTCCTATTTATCATACCCCTTGTTCTCTTATTATTAACATCTTATATGTGACATTTGTTACAATTAATGAACCAGTATTAATGAATTATTATAAATTATAGCTCAAAATGTATCCAAATTCCCTTAACTTTACCTAATGCTTTTCTCACTTCCAGATTCTAATCAAGAATGCCATATTGCCTTTTTTTAAAATTTAGATTTATTGTACACAAATGGTGTACAACTTTCATTTCTCTGGTTGTACATGAAGTAGAGTCACACCATTTGTGTAATCATACACATTCATAGGGAAATGATGTTTGTCTCATTCTATTATCTTTCCTTCCTCCCACCACTTCCCCAGCCTTCATTTTCCTCTATACAATTCATCCTGCCTCCTTTCTTGCCTCCACTCCCCATTATGTATCATCATCCACTTATCAGAGATATCACTCTGCTTTTGGTTTCTTGGGATTGGCTTATTTCACATAGCATGATATTCTCGAACTCCATCCATTTACCTGAAAATGCCATAATTTTATTCTTCTTTATGGCTGAGTAATATTCCATTGTGTATGTATACCATACATTCTTTATCCATTCTTCTATTGGAGGGCATTTAGGTTAGGTCCATAATCTAGCTATTGTGAATTGAGCAGCTACAAACATTGATGTAACTGCATCACTATAGTGTGCTGATTTTAAGTACTTTGTGTATAAGCCTAGGAGTGGGATAGCTGGGTCAAATGGTGGTTCCATTCCAAGTTTTCTAAGGAGTCTCCATACTACTTTCCAGAGTGGCTGCACCAATTTGTAATCCATCAGCAATGTATGAGTGTACCTTTTTCCCCCAAATCCTCACCAACACCTATTATTGCTTGTATTCTTGATAATAGACATTCTAATCGGGGTAATATGAAATCTAAGGGTAGTTTTGATTTGCATTTCTCTTATTACTAGAGATGTTGAACATTTTCTATATATGCTACCAAAATCGCTATACAAATTCAATGTAATTCCAATTAAAATTCCAATGATATACCTCATAGAAACAGAGAAAGGAATCATGAAATTTATTTGTAAAATAAGTGACCCAGAATAGCCAAATCAATACTTAGCAGGAAGAGTGAAGCAGGTGGTATCACAATACAGGCCTTAAGCTATACCACAGAGCAATAGTAAAAAAAACGGCTTGGTATTGGCACCAAAAGAGACAGGTAGACCAATGGTACAGAATAGAGGACACAGAGACATAAATGCAGTTATCTCATACTAGACAGAGGTGCCAAAAACATACAATGGAGAAAAGATAGCCTCTTCAACAAATGGTGCTGGGAAAGCTGGATATCCATATACAGCAAAATGAAATCATACCCATATTTCTCTCTGAAGTACTCTAACTGTACAGTCATTATTTGTTCTTTGTCTCAATCCTCTTTTTCTTTTCTCTTTTTTCCCTGTGTGAGAGAAAGCACAAAAAGAACCTGTTCTCTACCCTTGCCAGAAGTCATTAGACTCTCATCTTTGCCTATTTATAACCTCTCACTCCAAAAGTGGGAGCTTTTCAGAATCATGCGCCATCCACTTAAAAACTGATTCTTCACAGGAAAGAGGAACAGAAGTATCAGACTTGTTCATCAATAATTCTGTGGGAAACAGTTTGGTTAACTAAAGTAAAATGTCTGGTACACTTTTTTTTACCTTTGGTCTTACAAAATCTATTCATTCTCAAAGTTACTTATACCAGTAAATTCCTCCCAATTCCTTCTGACTCTGTTTCATATATTCCTTAATACAGTTTATTTTAAATCATTCTGATTTTATTTTATTATTTTTGTACCAGAGAATGAACCCAGAGATTGAATATATATATTCATTCCCTAAATTGCTCAGGGCTTCCCTATGTTCCTGCGGCTGACTTTGAACTTGTGATCCTACTGCCTCAGTCTCCCAAGCCACTGGGATTACAAGGGTGCACCACAGCACCTGACTCATTCTGTATTCTATCCTGACACCTCCCTTAGGTATTCCTCCAACAATTTTCCTCCTTTATGTAGACTATATGTTTGGGAAAATATCCACGTACTTCCCCTTGAAGAACTTTGTTCAGTAGTTCTTATAGGGAGGGTCAATTGAGACTGAATGCCCTCAGTTTTTTCTTTTTCTGAAAAAATTCATATTGTGCCTTCACTTTTAAAGGAAGATGTCACAAGATACAGGAATCTAGGTTAGATTTTTTTTTCTATTAACATCTCAATTATTTTATTCTACTCATTTCAGGTAGGCATGACTTCTGGATTAAAAAAAAAAAAGAACATATTGGTTTTGGATGTGTCTGTTTCAACATTTCAGGATAATGGTTCCCACCTTAGTTCTCTGAGGAATTCAAGAAAAACCACAGATTTTCGGTCTTTCATTGCCATAATGACAGAATGACAACTTCTATGCTCTTTAAGTGAATGGCTGAAACAATTCTTGCCCAACTGACTATGACAAAAACAAAAAAGCAATCAATGGAGAAAAAAGTGCCTTTTTAACCAATGGTGCTGGAACAATTCAACATTTACAGGCAACATATGAATCTTGTCAGGAGGCTGAGGCAGGAGGATCTAAAGTTTGAGGCAAGCCTCAGCAACTTATTGAGACCCTGTCTCAAAATCGAAAAATAAAAAAGAGCTTAGTGGTAGAGTACCACTGAATTCAATCTCCAGGAAGGAAAGAAGGAGGGAAAGAAAAGGAAAGGAAATGAAAGAAGAGGAACAGAGGAAGGAAGAAAGAAAAAGAAAGAAAGAAGGTAAAGGAAGGAATCTTGATTTTAGTCTCACAACTAAGACAAAAATTAACAGAATGAGTCATGGGATTATATGAAAAATGCAAAGTTATGAATTTTGAAGCAAAAAGAATAGGAAAAATATGTATTATCTACAGCAAGACAAGAATTCTTGACACTAAAATATGAACCATTGAAAGAAAAGAATCTGTAAATTAATCTTTATCAAAATTTAAAACTTGTGCTTCTTATTAGGAGAAAGAAAAGACAAGATGACTACTGGAATTTGCTACCAATTTTCCATCAAATGAGTCTTGAATAGCATAAAAAGAAATTTCAAAACACACCAATTAAAAAAGTAAATAATCCAATTAGAAAATGGGTAGAAGTCATAAAGAAATATTTTACTGAAGAAAATATACGTATATCAAACAGACAATATAAAGATATTCAACCTCATATCCATTAGGGAAATGCAAATAAAAAACATAATAGCATACCTTTGTGTACTTTTAGAAGAGCTAAAGAAAAACAATGACAACAATAAATGTTTCTGAAGACCACAGAAAAGTAGGCCACTCATATATTGCTAATAGTAATAAAAAGTGGCATAGCTGTTCTCTAAAATATTATGCGCATTTCTTAAAAAGCAAAACTTGAAATTTCCATGAAAATTATTAGTTGAACTTTTAGACTTTATTTCAGAGAAATAAAATCTTATATTCACAAAAAATATACATAATGGTTTACATCAGTTTTATTCATAGTAGCCCAAAGTATAAACAATTCTGCTGTCCTCAATCTTTAAGATATAAATGGCTAAATTGTGGTTCATCCATACCATGAAGTACTACTTGAGAATGAAAAGGAACCAACTATTGATAGATACAAAATCTGTGTGAATCCAGAATATTGTGCTGAGTTAAAAAAAGACATTGTTGAGGTTTTCAAGATGGCGGACTAGAGGGCGGCTGCATTTCATGTTGCTCCAGGACTCAGGATTCAAAAGAGGAGATAGTGAGTGATTTGGGACCAACTCAAAGCCGTCGGGTGAGTCTCTCCCATTGGGGAGGCGTCCTGAATGGGAAGGTAGCCCCGGAACACAGGGAACTTTGTGAAGTAGAGTTGCCCGGCAAGACACCCCTCCCCCCACTGGAGCGGTAAACACGGACCACTGGGAACTTTGCAGAGGAAGCTGCTCAGCACAGCACTTGGTTTCAGAGTAACCCACCGGGCTTCGGCAGCTGCCCAGAGGAGGGGCTGCATAGGCAGGCGATTAGGTGCAGAACAGGATCCCAGGTCCTAGACGGCTTTTCGGTGGAAGAACTGCAGAGACAAGCTGAGGGGCGGAGCGAAGGTTCCAGGACTGCGGGCAGATTCTCTGAGGAGAGGCAACCTAAGGAGACTCGTCTGTGAAGGGTGAGGCTCCCAGGTCCAGGAGGTAGGTCCAGGTCCCTGGGAACGTTGCCTGGGAAGGCTGTCCTGCCTAGGCAGCAAGATACCCTTCTCCCCGCTGGAGCGGTAAACACGGACAGCTGGGAACTTTGCAGAGGAGGCTGCGCAGCACAACACTTGGTTTCGGAGCAACCCGCCGGGGCTCTGGCAGCTGCCAGAGGAAGAGCTGGGCGGCAAGCTGTTTATACTCAGAGCAACCTCCTGAACAACAAAGCGGGGGGCTGTCCTGAGGAGGTGGAGGTGCGCAGTGAGTTGTGTGGTCTCCAAGCGCCCACACAGAACACTGGGTGGCTGCCTGGAGGAAGAGGCGAGTGGTGGGTCACTGGGGCTCGGAGCATATGTACGAGGATCCAGGTGGCTGCTCAGAGGAGGGGTCGCATAGCCAGGTGATTAGGTGCAAAGCACGGTCCGGGGACCTAGGCGCCTTTTGGTGAAAGAGCTACACAGAGACAAGCTGAGGGGCGGAGTGAAGGTTCCAGGACTGCAGGCAGCTTCTCTGAGGAGGGGCAACCTAAGGAGACTCATCTGCGAAGGGCAGGGCTCCCAGGCCCAGGAGGTAGGTCCGGGCGCCTGGGAACGTTGCCTGGGAAGGCTGCCCTGCCCAGGCGGTAGCTGTGGACTGAGGGGAACATCTAGGAGGGGAACTGACCAGTGAGACCTCAGATATTGAAGACAAAATATTTAATCTTGAAAACAAAGTTGAACAAACAGAGAAGATGGTAAGAAATCATGAACAGAATCTCCAAGAACTATGGGATACCATGAAAAGGCCAAATTTGAGAATTATTGGGATTGAGGAAGGCTTAGAGAAACAAACCAAAGGAATGAACAATCTATTCAATGAAATAATTTCAGAAAATTTCCCAAATCTGAAGAATGAATTGGAAAATCAAGTTCAAGAGGCTTATAGGACTCCAAATACACAAAATTAAAACAGACCGACACCAAGGCACATTATAATGAAAATACCTAACATATAAAATAAAGACAGAATTTTAAAGGCTGTGAGAGAAAAGAACCAAATTACATTCAGGGGGAAACCAATACAGATATAGGCAGATTTTTCAATCCAGACCCTAAAAGTTAGAAGGGCCTGAAATAACATTTTTCAAGCCCTAAAAGAAAATGGATGCCAACCAAGAATCTTATACCCAGCAAAACTTACCTTCAGATTTGACGATGAAATAAAATCCTTCCATGATAAACAAAAGCTAAAAGAATATGCAAAAAGAAAGCCAGCATTACAGAACATTCTCAGCAAAATAGTCCATGAAGAAGAGATGAAAAACAAAGAAGCAAATCAGCAAAGGGAGGAGTTATACTAAAGGAACTCTCAAATAAAGAGGAACTAAGTCATGTCAAAAATAAACAAATAAATGAATAAAATGAGTCAAATGACCTGGAATACAAATCATATCTCAATAATAACCCTGAATATTAATGGCCTGAATTCATCAATCAAAAGACATAGATTGGCAGATTGGATAAAAAAGAAAGATCCAACAATATGTTGCCTGCAAGAGACTCATCTCATAGAAAGAGATACCCATAGACTAAAGGTGAAAGGATGGGAAAAAACATACCATGCACATAGACTCAGCAAAAAAGCTGGGGTATCCATCCTCATTTCAGATAATGTGGACTTCAAGCCAAAGTTAGTCAGAAGGGATAAAGAAGGACATTTCATACTGCTTAAGGGAACCATAAATCAGCAAGACATAACAATCATAAATATCTATGCCCCAAACAGTGGCTCACCCATGTATGTCAAACAAATCCTTCTCAATCTCAGAAACCAAATAGACCATAATACAATAATACTAGGTGATTTTAGCACACCTCTCTCACCACTGGGCAGATCTTCCAAACAAAAATTGAACAAAGAAACCATAGAACTCAATAACACAATCAATCATTTAGACTTAACAGACATTTATAGAATATACCATCCAACGAAGAGTGAATACACTTTCTTCTCAGCAGCACATGGATCCTTCTCTAACATAGACCATATATTATGCCACAAAGCTAATGTTAGCAAATACAAGAAGATAGAGACACTTCCTTGTATTCTATCAGATCATAATGGATTGAAAATAGATATAAATGAAAGAGTAAAAAACACAAATTACTCCAATACCTGGAGATTAAACAATATGCTATTATATGATGAATGGATAACAAAAGATATTAGGAAGGAAATTAAAAAATTCTTAGAGGTAAATGAGAACAAAGACATATCAAAATCTCTGGGACACTATGAAAGCAGTACTTAGAGGAAAATTTATTTCATGGAGCACATTCAATAAAAGAAGTAAAACTCAACAAATAAACGACCTAACACTACAGCTCAAACCTCTAGAAAAAGAAGAACAGACCAACACCAAAAGTAGTAGAAGACAGGAAATAGTTAAACTCAGAGCTGAAATCAACAAAATTGAAACAAAAGAAACAATACAAAAAATTGACAAAATAAATAGTTAGTTCTTCGAAAAAATAAACAAAATTGATAAACCCTTGGCCACACTAACAAAGAGAAGACGAGAGAAAACCCAAATCAACAAAATTCGGAATGAACAAGGAAATATCACAACAGACACGACTGAAATACAAAACATAATTAGAAGCTATTTTGAAAATCTATACTCCAACAGAATAGAAAATTTTGAAGATATCAACAAGTTTCTAGAGACATATGAATTGACTAAACTAAACGAGGAGGACATACACAATTTAAATAGACCAATTTCAAGTAATGAAATAGAAGAAGTCATCAAAAGCCTACCAACAAAGAAAAGTCCAGGACCTGATGGGTTCTCAGCCGAGTTCTACAAAACCTTTAAAGAAGAGCTCATTCCAATACTTTTCAAAGTATTCCATGAAATAGAAGATGAGGGACCCCTCCCAAACTCATTCTATGAAGCCAATATCACCCTGATACCTAAACTAGACAGAGAAACATCAAGGAAAGAAAGTTTCAGACCAATATCCTTAATGAACATCGACGCAAAATTTCTTAACAAAATTTTAGCAAATCGCATACAAAAACATATTAAAAGGATAGTGCACCATGATCAAGTGGGTTTCATCCCAGGGATGCAAGGTTGGTTCAACATCAGGAAATCAATAAATGTAAATCACCACATCAACAGACTTAAAGTCAAGAATCACATAATTATTTCGATAGATGCAGAAAAAGCATTCGATAAAATACAGCACCCCTTCATGTTCAAAACACTAGAAAAAATAGGGATAGTGGGAACGTTCCTTAACATTGTAAAGGCCATCTACGCTAAGCCCATGGCTAATATCATTCTAAATGGTGAAAAACTGAAAGTATTCCCCCTACAATCTGGAACAAGGCAGGGGTGCCCTCTTTCACCACTTCTATTCAATATCTTCCTTGAGACTCTAGCCAGAGCTATTAGACAGACCAAAGAAATTAAAGGCATACGAATAGGAAAATAAGAACTCAAACTATCCCTATTTGCTGATGATATGATTATATACTTAGAGGAACCAGGAAATTCCACCAGAAAACTTTTAGAACTCTTAAGTGAATTTAGTAAAGTAGCGGGATATAAGATCAATGGACATAAATCTAATGCATCTTTATACATAAGTGATGAATCTTCAGAAAGAGAAGTTAGGAAATCTACCCCATTCACAATAGACTCGAAAAAAATAAAATACTTGGGAATCAATCTCACAAAAGAGGTGAAAGACCTCTACAATGAGAACTACAGAACACTAAAGAAAGAAATTAAAGAAAACCTTAGAAGATGGAAAGATCTCCCATGTTCCTGCATAGGCAGAATTAATATTGTCAAAATGGCCATACTACCAAAAGTGCTATACAGATTCAATGCAATTCCAATTAAAATCCCAATGACGTACCTTACAGAAATGGAACAAGCAAGCATGAAATTAATCTGGAAGAATAAGAAACCCAGAATAGCTAAAGCAATCCTTCGCAGGAAAAATGAAGCAGGGGGTTTCGCAATACCAGATCTTCAACTCTACTACAAAGCAATAGTAACAAAAACGGCATGGTATTGGTACCAAAATAGAAAGGAGGATCAATGGTACAGAATAGAGGACACGGACACAAACCCAAATAAATACAATTTTCTCATACTAGACAAAGGGGCCAAAAATATGCAATGGAGAAAAGATAGCCTCTTCAACAAATGGTGCTGGGAGAATTGGAAATCCATATGCAACAGAATGAAACTAAATCCATATCTCTCATCATGCACGAAACTAAACTCAAAATGGATTAAGGACCTCGGAATCAGACCAGAGACCCTGCATCTTATAGAAGAAAAAGTAGGTCCAGATCTTCAACATGTCGGCTTAGGACCAGACTTCCTCAACAGGACTCCCATAGCACAAGAAATAAAAGAAAGAATCAAAACTGGGATAGATTCAAACTAAAAAGCTTTCTCTCAGCAAAGGAAACTATCAGCAATGCGAAGAAAGAGCCTACAGAGTGGGACAAAATCTTTGCCAATCATACTTCAGATAGAGCACTAATCTCCAGAATCTATAAAGAACTCAAAAAACTCTACACCAAGACTACAAATAACCCAATCGACAAATGGTCTAAGGAAATGAACAGACACTTCACAGAAGAAGACCTACAAGCAATCAATAAACATATGGAAAAATGTTCAACATCTCTAGTAATAAGAGAAATGCAAATCAAAACCACCCTAAGATTCCATCTCACCCCAATTAGAATGGCGATTATCAAGAATACAAGCAACAACAGGTGTTGGTGAGGATGTGGGGAAAACGGTACACTCATACATTGCTGGTGGGGTTGCAAATTAGTGCAGCTACTCTGGAAAGCAGTATGGAGATTCCTTAGAAAACTTGGAATGGAAGTACCATTTGACCCAGCTATCCCACTTCTTGGCCTATACCCAAAGGACTTAAAATCAGCATACTACAGAGATACAGTCACATCAATGTTCATTGCTGCTCAATTCACCATAGCCAAATTGTGGAACCAACCTAGATGCCCTTCAGTTGATGAATGGATAAAGAAACTGTGGCATATATATACAATGGAATATTACTCAGCCGTAAAGAATGATAAAATTATGGCATTTGCAGGCAAATGGATGAAATTGGAGAATATCATGCTAAGTGAGATAAGCCAATCTCAAAAAACCAAAGGAACAATGATCTCGCTGATAAATGGATGATGACACATAATGGGGCATGGGAGGGGTTAGTTTTAGGGTTAGAGTTAGGGTTAGGGAGGGGGGCAAGAATAGGGGAAGGAAGGACTGTATAGAGGGAAAATAGGGATGGGAGGGGTGGGGGGAAGGGAAAAAATAACAGAATGAATCAACCAACATTACCCTATGTAAATTTATGATTACACAAATGGTATGCCTTTACTCCATGTACAAATAGCGAAACAACATGTATCCCATTTGTTTACAATAAAAAGAAAAAAGGTATTGTCAAAAGATTATATACCCAAAGGGTCCACTGATAAAACCTGATTAAAATGATAAAACTGTGGAGAACAGATTAGTGGATGAAGAGAACTAAAAATGTTCAGGTAATACAGGGGACCTGGTGTGATATAAAATGGCACCATGAGGAATTTTTGTGGTAATAGACACATTTTATATCTTTCCTACCTCAATGTCAATATCTTGTTTTTAATATTTTACTTGCGTTTTATAAGACATTTTACTGAGGAAAATGGGTGAAGTATGCACTCTATTATTCTTTACAAGTTTAAATTATTTCAAAATTTAAAAGTTTAAAACATTTTAATAAAGTCCTCTTTCTTGATCACTATTTTTAATTTCTATAAATTATCTGTAAAATTATTAAATATTTTAAAAATTTAAAAAGTCACTATATCTGGATGGTAAGAAGCAAAGAGTTTTTCTAACTGGTATACTGAGAGAGAAAATGAAACTAACATGTTCAATCTGAAGGCAACCTAATGTGTTTTTATTTCAAGAATTTTATCTTTACAATTTGCAAGTGCATCTAGAGAAGCAGTTTCATATTCTTCGATGTCCTTGGTTCAAACTGTTATGTTTTGCTTGTACAGACTTTCTTTTTTAAACAAGTGTGAGGCATTGTTACTATTTCCTAGGACACCAATTGAAGCCTATGGAATGATGTACTTTTCTGAAAAATATTCTATAAAGAAGAAAATATACAGTATTATATATTATGTATAATGATTCTCATATTCATGAGTGACAACACTGTTATTTGAATATTGCTTTTTAGAATATTAAATTACTTATTTGTCATCTATTTGTTACCCAGAGGCACATATAAATCAGAATTTCTTTAAATAAGTAAAGTTATGCTAATACCATTTAGAGTACATGGGGTATACTATTCCCTAGTCATAAAATTGCCTTTAGGCTTCAGGTCAATCATCTTGCATGGAAAATTGTCTTGTGATTTCCAGGAAGCATCACATCTGGTTTTTTGCCTAAAGCCCATGGAGAAGTGGCTTTATTAAATAACAAAGTACAGAAAATTTCTCAGTGTTGTACTGCCTATAGCCTGAAACTATTTTTCATTTCTTATTCAACTGGAAATTAGCTATAGTGTTAATATGAATGTACAATCATACGAGTGTATTCTTTGCTGTTTCCTGACACAGTGAGTCATAGAATTTTAATACTTACAAATTGATCCAGAGATCAGAATTTAGTCCAAACCTGTATTTGTCAACATGGGAAGCTGAGAGTCAGATATATAAGCTGCCTGAATCCTCAGATTACTCAGAATAGAAGCAGAGTAGGAAGAAAACTATATCAAGAAGAAAGGATGCATTTTATGTTATTAATATGATGCATTACAGAAATTTTTATTCCATGTAAGTAAATATTAAAAAGGAATCTTGTTGCTCATAATTATGCCATCAATTTAAATTTAACTTCATTGGGAAAGATTTCCTAGAAATCCATAAAAGTATATTAGATTCTGATGAGATTTTGTGAGGCACTCATCAGGAAATCTAAAAGTAAAACAGATTTTTTTAAAAGAGCTGCTTTGCTCACCTTTACAATCTTCATCAGACAAGTCCTTGAGGGAGATTCTGGAAACTACTGATCTGTATTATTAAGCAATAAAAGAGCATATTAAAAGTCAGCCTTAATAAAGGCAACGAACATGCATTCCATGAAGATGTAGCTTAAGATAATTTTGTTAACATACACTTTGATAACTGGAAAGTCAAAGCATGGTCCATTTACTTTTAGTGACCTATCCAAGGTCTACAGTAGGACTCAGCAAAGTGTCAAAAGTGTGCAACAGTTGCAGAACCTTGTTCTTCTGGTGTTTATCAGCCTGTAGAAGATTGGATAGAATTTAACAGGGCTGCAGTTGAGATGGCATTGCAAAAGATGTACCCTTCAAAAATATCCCTCCGTGTGTACCTAAAACTAGAGAGTCATTTGCATTATTAACCTTCACTTTTAATTTAAGCATCGTTCTGTGATATAATATCATTAGTTATGTCATATTTGTTATTCAATAAATGATTTTCTCTCATACATGAGAATTATTTAAATCCAGAAAATTATGTAAATAGATTTTTATTCACAGCACATAGAATAAAGAATGACTTAAAGGAAAAGATTCATGTTATTTTCCAAATAAATTAAAATTTAAGGAGGTGAAAAGAATTAAGGTTTTCAAACTGTAGATTAGATAAGCTTTATTCAACTAATGTTTTTATTTAAAAATTAATGCATAGTATGATAATATTTTGCTAACAGAAAATATCCTTGTTGGGATATTCAACTAAGGAAGGGTAACACTAAAATATTGGACAAGTTTGGTTTAAATATTTGAGGATCTTGTATTGTCCCAGCAAGAGAAGACAATCAGAGCAAAGGAAATGGTAAAAGAGAGAAGATGCAGTTTTTCTTTAAGAACCCTAGTGGTAGTCCAGCACTTGCAATACATTTTATCTGAAAGTCCAAATGTTTATCTTTCCAAGGCAACAAAGTGCAAGACTTGCCTTAACCATCTTGCTAAGTACTTAAGGAAACACAGTGAGTACATTAAAAATGCATCCCAGTGCACCTTGTAGAGTGTCACGTACGGGTAGTGAGAATGTCCAGGCCTCAGATATTAAGGAATATTGCAGAGAATGGGGTCTCAACATTGCTTCATCAAGCATGTCATTTTCATTGGCTCTTCCACTAATTCATCATTTGTTGAGTACTCACATACTCAATTCAGTATTGTGCCATATACTGAGTATACAATAATGCATTTACATAGTTTTCACTCAGCAGAAATGCAACTTGTGGTGATAGAGGTTTGGAAAACTAAAGCAGATTGAGCAAGGAAGTAAGTGTCATAGTAAGAAAAAAAAAAACTTGGTAGAAAGGCAAAGTTGTCATGCAATCCAGGATTTCCAGAGAAAGGGCACTGGTGTTGGGATGTTTATGAGTAAAGGGAGATGGGGCTGAGAATATCCGACACAGAATTATGGTTATATACAAAGTCTCAGAGAATAGGGAAATGGCATACATCAGGTGGAAAACTATTAGAAATTCAGAATGACCTATATACCTATGTGCATTATACTATATATTTTTAAGCACAAATATGTTAGATCAAATATGGGGAGATAATTGAGAGACTAAATCAATGGTGAAAAAATATAATAGATAATAAAGATGATTGACAGTTATTACTTGTATACATGAGGAAAATGAGGTTCAGAGAAATTTAAAATCAGTTCTAAAGTTCATATGAAAAACATCAGTTCTAAGATTTGAACCTAGAACTTCTCTGTGAGGATTGTTTAGAAAATCTGACTTTTGAAAATCTGACTCCCTAACAACACCATGATTTCCACACATAGAATGAAAGTTTTGTTATATAATTATTCCCCAAATCATTGTTAAGTGATAATAAACCAATTTTCACAATATAATATTTGCATGCTTCTCCATAAAGAGTTTGTAAAAATTCTCACAAGGGCAGTGGTGAAATATTTAAAGATTCTAAGTACAAAATAGTTTGCAATTCAAAAATGACTCTCCAGATAAAGTTCTGAGAAACTTATTTAGCAGGGAAAACTATAAACCAAAATAAGTTTTGGAAAGTTGTTTTAGAAATCCAAGTCACAGAATAAAGGAAGTTATTGAAGAAAGAGAGAATGACATTAAAAAAAAAAAGTGTATATGTTATATTTGAAATTGGGCAATTGGTTTTTATATACAAGAAAGTGTTATGAAATTGGGACAAAAGGAGAGGCTAACATTAGGAAGACATTTATGCATTGGCCAAAAGTTTTAAAATTCATCTATGTAAGAAAATCCATGAATTGTTCATCAATGAAACAGTTTTGTAAGTATTTCTAATACAAACCCACCTGAGTTGTAATTTTGGTTATAAAGAGAACACCTGAAATTCATCTCTGGTTAAATATAATACACTATTCCTATTATAGCATAACTAAAAATATCAGATAATTTTAAATTATATTTTTTAATACATGACTGAATATTTTGAGGAAAAGCTCAGGGGAAAGAAATGTTAAGACAGACACACAGAACATAACTGAGAATGGGTCATGTACAATGGGAATGGTTTTTAATACACAATGTGGAGAAAAACCATAACTGGTCTTGTGACCAAGACAGAGTAAGAGCTCAACAAGAGACCCTTACTTCAGACCAAGATTTCAGTCACCACCACATGATCCTTCTAGCTTCAGATTCTAGATGAAAAGGTAAAACAAAAACCAAAGCAAAAACTAAAAATCTCCCCAATTTTTTATTGTCATGATTTTAATGGTTTTTTAAAGTGTAATAAAAAATGATATTGAAACAAGTTTTTAAATTAAAGTTTCCTGGGTCAGTAGTGCCCCAAGCTGACTGTAAGAATCAAATATCAATACATTATAAAAGAAAGCATATTATAAAATATGCCAGTGTGGGGACTCATACCTGTAATCCCAGCGACTCAGGAGGCTGAGGCAGGAGAATCACAAGTCCAAAGCCAGTCTCAGCAAAAGCGAGGCACTAAGCAATCAGTGAAGACCCTGTTTCTAAATAAAATAGAAACTAGGGCTGGAGATGTGGCTCAGTGGTGGAGTGCCCCTGAGTTCAATCCCTAATATCCCCAAAAGAATATGGTCTCAAAATTCTTCATAGATAAAATTCTAACTAACAAGTAATCACATTTTTTAAAAGAAATTACCATGCACAAGAGTAAAAAAGGGACCATGAGTAGATGAGCCAAAGAAATAGTAATAATAATATTAAAATAAACCCTATGAAAATAAATAACATAAGAAAAAATGAAGAATCAGTTATGCAAAGATGAGAAATACAAAATAATCATATAGCAAAGGTAAAATAAATAATTTTGAAATGTAGAGAAATACAACACTTGACTAAAAATCAGCAATGCCAGATAAGACTAAGAAAGTCACCAGATTGATTTAAACTAAAAACAACATGAAAATACACAGAACTATTGTAAATTAAAATATATTTATTGAATGGCAGTCATCAAGAACACAATTAATAGTAAATGCTAGAGTATGTAGAGAAAAAAAAAAACACTTTACACTGTTGTTAGGAATGAAAATTAGCACAATCACCGTGGAAATCAGTATGGAGCTTCCTCAAAAAAATAGGCATGTAATCACCATATGACCCAGCTATACCACTCCTCAGTAATTATCCTGAAAAATTAAAGTTAGCATACTACAGTGATACATGCATACCCATGTTTATAGCAGCACACACAATTCACAATAACCAAGCTATGGAATCAACCTAAGAGTCCATCAACAGATGAATGGATAAAGGAAAAGTGGTGTATATATACAATGGAGTTTTATTCAGCCATAAAGAAAAAATAAAATTAGTCATTCACAGAAAGATGGATGGAATTAGAGACCATTATGTCAATCAAGATAAGTTAAACTCAGTCCTTTTTTTCTCTCATATGTGGAAGCTAGTGCAGAAAAGAAAAGAAAGAGGGGATTTCATGAAAATCAAAGGGATATCAGTAGAGGAAAGGGATCAAGGGGTGGGAGAGAGGGGGAAAGTGCTAATAAGTGATATTGTTATATTGTGTATTGTGTTTATATATGAAAATGTAACAATAAATCCCATCAGTATGCAACTAAAATACATTAATAAAAATGTGTGAATAAAATATTCAAAAAAGATAATGTAATATATTTGTGTGTGTATATGTATACATATATACACACACACATACATTGGTTGAAGTAAAAACTTAAATATATTTTAATTTATATTTTAACTTACAGTAGTTCTGTGTGTTTTCATGGTGTTTTTAGTTTAAATCAATCTGATGACTTTCCCAGTCTTATCTGGCAATTGCAATACACAACAGAAAGACATAGGCAAAGTGAAAGTTAGTGAAATATCAATCAAATGAAATACATGTGGAATTTATCTCAAAATGATGGGAACTTAAAATAGAAATTTTAAAATTAAATGAAATTTAAAAACATATTCAATTGGTGATGCAAAAGTAGATAATGATGAAAATATAAAAGGCAATGAAAATGAAATAAGAAAATTTCTGATTAAGTGCAAAAAATGGTTCTGTTTAATGAATGAAAAAATGGATAAAGATAAATGAATTCACACGTAGTTGTAGTAAAACTGAAATGTGTCAAAGATACAGCATGATTGTCAAGGATCTGAGGGTAAAAATTTCAAGGAATTGGGAAAAAACAGCAATCCACTTTTCAATGACTAGAATAAAAGCAAAACAGTATTTAAATAACATACACAACTGAGAGCAAATACATTTCCACATAGAATTCTATATCAAGGGAAACATATTCAAAAACAAGGGTAAAATGGAGATAATTTAGAAGACAAAGCAAACAATAATCAAGTTCTCATTGCAAGAAACTCTGAAAAAAGGAATTGAGGAAAATTAAAAGTATACTCAGAAAATCTAATATGTAAACAGGGAATATTAATGAAGTAAAATTAAACAAAATAAAAATGTTTAACTCATGAAGTTTGGAAGAAAAGATTGCATTAAAATTTAGAAGATAGCAAGTTATGAATGAGATTTGAACTTAAAATATAAGGTACTTATTTGGGGGGAGAAGAGTTGATATATTAATTGACTTCTGAACTTAAGATAAAATATTTTTCAACAACTATGAAAAGAAGCAAACTGTTTAAATTCCAAAATCAGAGGGATAATAAACAAGAAAGGGATAAAATCTTCCCAATGATTCAAACAAAAGCAATAAAGGAGAAAAAAAGACATTATAAATAAGAACAAATTTAAGGTATAAAAGTAAAACCATGAAATATAATCCAAACGAATGTGTTATCAAAATTAATGTTACGACAATAGTGTTTCCACTACAAGGATAAAAATGAACAGGACAGATTTTTAAAAGTCAACTATATTTTAATTAAAAATATATAACTGAAGAGTAAGGAAACAAAGTTTGGATACAAAAGATAGGGGAAAATATTACTTGGCACAAAGGTTAAAAAGTAGAAAATGGCCACATATAGCCAAAAAGAAATTAGTAACTTAAGAACATGAAACATTACTGTGAATCTATAAGTAAAGGAAAACACACAAAATTTTTAAATTACCCAAATATATTAGTGGGAATTTCACAGAACAATCACAAACAACCGAAATACACATGCTTCGAGAACAAAAGGAAGTCACCCATTGTGGTTGACAGACTGGTCCCTGAAGTAATACCGCTGGACTTGGGCCTTGGCTCCACCACTTTTATGCTGTATAAGATTGGAAAATTCTTTGTTCTCTTTCTGTTTTGTTAAAGCGTAGATAATACTAGCATCTAATTCACAGCAATAAAATTGATGAGATTAATTTATGCAGAAACACAAGGGAAGTTGGCACATCAGAGTTCAGCAAATATATATTGTTATTGCCATTATTATTTATGAGAGAGGCTCACGCTTAATAAAGCAATGTGAAATAAACTAGAATGTGATTCTATTTCATCTTCAACTAGTTGGAAAATTTTAAATATAAATGTGCAGCAATATCCTGAATACTGTAGAATTGTAGAGATTAAAAATTGGCATAACCCCTTTGGTATGCTCACAAATAAAACCAATTAATTTATTCAAATTAAACATCAGTGACAATATTAGAAATAAAATTTCTCTCCCCCATACACTTAAAAACAGCAATCTAATAGAAGATAAATACAAATTGAATCTTCAGACTTTTAGAAGTCAAAAATAAAATTGAAGTATTGTTTAGGAATTTATTGACTAATGCTAAAGGGCTCATATGAAGATTCATAGTTTCAACTACCTAAATCAACAAAAATTAATAACGATCATCTATATACCTATGAAGTAAACCTTCTGTATGACCTCTAGACCTGTAATACGCAATCATCTACTTGTTATATGCATATCTGTCAATAATGAGTCTTATTGCTCTGAGATTACCATAACTCCTCTCCCAACACAAGCTCCTCCTGCTGGTTTGCCTTCTCATGTGGTATACTGAGGTAACATTTCTTCTAGGTACTCAGGTCTTCAATCCTTTTACTCATACTCTGTATCCATCAGCCATCTCAGTTGTCTCTGCTTTCAAAACACATCTGCAATCTGATGGCTTCTCCATACCAGTTCTATTGTATCCTGGTATACGGTTGCCATAGTTTAGATCTGGAAAGTCTCTCAAAGACTCACATGCTAAAAGTTCAATTGTCACCCTATTATGTAGGTGATGGAAACTTTAGTAATTGGGACCTACTAGAAGGAAATTAGATCATAAACATTTATGAAGAGCAAGTTATGTATAATTAATATATTTATATGATATACATATAATAGCATAAGCAACATAGCATTTGTTTAATGCCATAAAGTAAATCCACTCAGTTATTTGATAAGTAACACCCTTTGTAGATCAATTTTCTCCTCAGAAAATCATAAAAGAAGACATACAGACCTAGATTTTCCAAAATAGAAAACTTAAATTGTATAAAACATTAAAATATTAAGTTTAAGTAATGACCTATTTATAATGTTCCATAATAGTACAAGGAGTTTAGGAAGCTGGTTTATATTATTATCTATGAGAACTTATTCTTTATACAAATCATAACTAAATAGATTTCAAGAGAAACAATTGATGGTGTGATGTATGCACATTACTTGATTTAGTTTCAATTAAGTTGCTTCAGCAATTTAAGCAGTTAATTTGATTAGCTCAAAATGTTTTCCTTCACTTGGATTTATGAAAACTTTAAATCAGTTCCCCACTGAAAAATTACTTTAGTGATTAGTAAAACACCATTAGCTATTTTTTTCAGTTTTAGGGAATTCATTTTTAGAGTGCTTTAGGTGCAAGTCTATCCTGTGTTATATTATGGTTTGGATTTTCAATGTCCCCCAAAGGCTCATGCATTGAAGGTTTGGTGACCAATGAAGCAACTTTCAAGTGTGGACTTTTGGGATGTGATTGGATCATGAGTCCTTGACCTCATCAATGTATTAGTAATCTGAAGGTATTACTGGAAACTGTGAGAGGTGGGGCCTACTGGAATTAGAAAAATGAGTCCTTCCGTTCATGGCCTTGGAGTCTATATCTTGTCCACAGCCCTTCCCTTTTGTTCAATGTGTTGAATAGTAAAGTAAAATTCATCAAACATATTGAAATGTACAGTTTTTGATAACGATGGAATAGAACATTAATTGGAAATGTGACTGAATTAGCAAGGTCCTGATGGGTATTTCCCAATCCACAAATTGCCACTTTTGTCCTTCAGATGTGTAAAATAAAGACTGAGAAAAAGAGTAGGTTCCCAGCAGCTTTTCGAGTAACTAACCTGATCCCTAAAACAGATTTTAAAGTAAGTTTAGAACCGTTGTTTCAGAAAGAGGTTTTATCAATTGCTTTAAAGAAATTAATTGCCATTTTCATGTTTCCTACTTATTTCTTTTTTATTATCTTGTTTTTAATGGCAGAGGCAATGCCATTAACTTTCTCTGCATAAGATTCATCCTGGGCTCATTCCCTAGCTTGCCAATTTTCTGATAGTACCATATCTGATATCTGCACAACTGAATTTTTACAAAGCAAGTGAGAAGGGGAATATGTAAGTACATTGATAGGTAATAAGTCAGTGGAGAAGAGAAATTTTGTTTTGGAAGAATCTTGATGGGTGTCTGAAGACATGACCTTACCAGACAAATGACTCTGGTTCTTCTTAGAAACCACCATCTCTGAAATACACAAATTAAAATAAAGCAGAGAAAAACTGCCTGGTTGTTCCTTGCTAATACTTAAAGATTTATGTTTTAAAAGGTAAATATAGTAGGATATTGATTGAGTCATTAAGCATCTACTCTACCAGCTAATAACCACTTTTCCTAAGCTTATTCAAAATGACATTTTGAAATGTCACTAAAGTCATTTAGCTAATTTCAAATTATATTTTTCAAATAATTCTGGCCATACATCTGCTAAGAGTTTTAACCTAAGCTCTAATTGACCCATAAAGATGTAATCCTGTACGTAATTATTTTGCTGCTGTTGTTGTTGTTCTATTTCTTCTAAAAGATAATTATAACTTGTACATGGTACAACACAACATGAATAATAAAATTTCTATTCCATAATGTTTGACAATTTACAAAGCATGACAGTCTGTTGTCAAAATATATATGTTTTTGCTTTGGATTATTTCATTGTCCCTTTTTCTTAAAATAGCTGCCCTCACTGACCCCTGACTCCAGGAAAGTACCTGCAATTAAGAGTTGACCAGTTATATATGTGAGTGTAAGCAGAATGTTACTAATAGTATACCATATATGTATATGTATATAAATATGCATGTATATGTATGTATATATATATAAATACATATATAAACACATAAATTTTGACAAAAGAATGGCATGCTTTGCAACCTGTCAAACATTGTGGAGCAAAATTCTCTGTTATTTATGTGTTCTTGCATGTCTATTCACAATCACACACATACATACATAGTCAGTTGAACTCACAGGTACGTTTTTGGTTGGGGGACGAGGAAGAGGCAGCAGATTAATTTTAAAGAAATCTGAGTAAGAACAAGGAAGCAACAGTTAAAAGCAAAGTTGGGAGACCAGTCATGCATAGTTTCAGCAGTTGGTGTGTGATTGTAGTACACTGATTGTTAAAATGGTTACAATTACCCACTCTTATTCTCTAGAAATGTGATTTGCAGTTCCTTCACTGAAGAGTTAGAGTATATTTTTGAACCCTTGGTTCCAGTCAACTTTGGGGTATATGTTGTCAAACAAAATGAGAGGAAACAGATGATGTGCCATCTGAGTGCAGGCCTCAAATGGACTAGAACACTTCTGGTCACTTTCTGGGAAATCCAACACTGATAATATGAAAGAACCTGGCATTTGGGGTAGAGGGTAAGAGACCACATGAAGGAGATCTAAGGGGCCTCCTAGAAGCAGGCAAATCCCAATGTTATGGTTTAGAGGTTGCAAGAAGGTGTAGAGATGAAATGGTTGGGTCATAAGAGGTTTAACCTAATCAGTCCATTAATTCTTTGATAGGTGTTAACTCTGTGGTAACTGTAGGCAGGTAGGGCGTGGCTGGAGGAAGTGGGTTACTGAGGGCATGCCTTTGAGGTTTGTGTTTTGTTCTTGTTGAGCAGAGCTCTCTCTGCTTCCTAGTGCCATGTTTTCAGCTGCCTTCCTCCTCCACACTCTTCTGCCATGATATTCTGCCTCCCCTCTACCCCAGAACAACGGAGTCGGCCATCTATGGACGGAGACCTCTGAAACTGTGAGCCCCCCTGAACAAACTTTTCCCACCTCTGCAATTGTTCTTGTCAGGTCTTTTGTTCGCAGCAGTGAAAATCTAACTAAAACAACCAAGAAGTAGAGTCGTCTAGTTTATCCTGAGTCAATCACAACACTAGAGAAAACCTAGCCGAATCAGAACTCAACAGATCAGAGTCAAATATCCAGTCCAAAAAATAGTGACCTAAATATATGGTTACTGAGTTCAGGACATATACTTTGGGATGGTTTGCTGTGGGATGTTTAGGTAATTGTGGAGGGACTGTTATTTATCTATCCCAATACTGATAAACATTTATTCTTTTGTATGAGAACTCTGGTATTTAGTGGGTAGCTTCCACTCAAAACAGAAGTCTGTGTTTCCCAGGCTCTGTTTTAGCTAAAAAGTGACAATTTAAGTAAGGTATCAACAAAATACAGGGAAAATTTTAAGATATCCTTCTGAAATCTACTTCAAAAGAAGTATTTAAACATTCGTTTCTCAATTGATCTCTTTCTCAGAGTATAATTTTGATAACTGGAATTCCAACAGTTCTCTTGGACCACAAAATATCCTAATGATGACACCTATGTTTTGGGAATAGTGGAGGAAAATACAGATGGATAGATTTTTTATTTTATATAGGACCCACTGTACATGCCGTTAGTATAAGTATGATATCTTTGCAAATCTAGCATCAAACTCTTGTTTTCTAAATAAAATATGATTATCCAACAAAAGAAACCAGAATTCCCTAGGTTGAATTCAAAGCTGGGGCAGAGAAGACACAAGATAATCCTACAGCAACTTGTGATACCAGAGATTAAGGAATATATTTTAAAAATAAGATAGGCAGAGGATGTATTACTTTAAAATTAAAAGAAAAAAACTTAAAGCACAAGAATTGACCTGAAAGACCTCCAAAAAACAATCAGTAAAATTTCAATAGGAAAAGTAAACTGTAATAATAGATTATAAATCATGCAACAAAATATCCTCTATCTATGAGTCTATACTAATATAAATAAATAACTGGATAAAATAGGGGGGGAAAGGAAGGTTAGGCTGTCCTTTTGGAAGAATTCTGATTAATGAATATCAAAGTAATGAAGGAAATGAAAAATAATTATTAATAAATCGCATTAATTGTTGTTGCAAGGTCTGCTCATATGTGCTAAAATTGGTGCTTTCAAGTTTGTAAAGAAATAAAATATTTACATCCTAATAAGTACTCCTTCTAAGATGTTTACTCCAGAGGAATATTATAACATTAATGTTGAAAAATTTGGCAGACCCCACTTCAACAAGAGATCAAGGTAACATCACCACTGACACAAATTGACCTCATAAACCTCCAGATCTAAGGCACATACAAGGGCAGAATTCTTAAGTGGTATTCTTGCCAAAAATGCAAACTCTTAATGTAATCATGAGTAAATGTCATAAAAATCCCAACTATGGGACATCCTACTTAAGTAGCCAGTAACCTAAGAAAGTTTCAAGGTCATGAAAGACAAAAGGAATTGTGAGGAATTGTCACAAATTAGAAACTAAGGAGATATGAAAATTAAATGTAATAAGGGGTCCTGGACTAAATCTTGGTAAATAAAACAAACTTCAGTGGAAATGCTGTGGAAATCTGAAGAACTTCATGGTTTGTTTATATTATGCCAATGTTAATTATTTGGTTAGGAAAGGCACTCATTTTAGGGAAATCCGAATGAACTATAAAGAATTCTCTTTACTGTTTTTGTGAATTTCCTGAAAATATGAAGTTACTTCAGTAAAAAGGTTAAAATTAGTCTTACAAATAATAGCAAAAAGATGAGATTTTCTTTATTGAAGCAATGGTTGCCGTCAGAAACAACTTATACAGCCATCTATGGGAAACAAGTTATAGTATTATATATTCATACAATGAAGTACAGTAGTTATACTGAATTAATTTAAATTAGTTCTCTAAATGGAAATTGAATTTATGGCTAAATTTTTAGATAGCATTATATTATTTAGGTAAAGGTTGAAATATACAGAAACACTGTATGAGTGGACACATACACCCAAAGTAGTAGTAGATGACATGAAGATGAAATACAAACACCAACTTTAGAATAGGTTTTATAACTATAAATAGAGAGGAATGATATCATGAAAGGGACAGAGAAATTTCTACCTTGGTAGTAGGAATTGAATTCAGGGATGCTTAACCATTGAGCCACATCCAGTCTTTTTCATTTTTTATTTTGAGACAAATATCTCTTAGAACCTCACTGAGATGCTGAGGCTGACTTTGAACTTGCCACCCTCCTGCCTCAGACTTCTAACCTACTGAATTACAGACATGCACCACCATGCTCCCCTCAACCTATTTTTAAATACCTATTTTAAAATAAAAAATTGAACCGAGCATAGCAAAATGTTAGGATCTGCTGAAAATTGAATGCAGGGTGCACAGACATTGTTATTTTTATTATTTTCACATATTTTCAAATGTTTAAAAACATCAGAATAAAGAAATACAATATAGAAAAGTTCAGAGTGAAAAACATAAGGAATAAAACAATAGTAATCTCCAGGATAACTGCATTGGGGGCCCAAATTAACATTATGGTGCAGAGAGTACAAAGCCACCACATTTGTGTAAGTTATTATGAAGCATTAATACAACTTGTTCTGGAATTTCATATTTAAGAGTCTATGACTGTGCTGATGCAGTTTTTGGAATGGCAAAGGGGGAAAACATGTACAGAATTGAACCCAGGGGAAAGTATCTATCAGGAATTTGGAAACAGGATTGGACCTCATGAAAAGTATGAATTAGTATGAAGAAAATAAAACGTTTCAGTTATTTGTAAACAAACAAAAAGAAAGAAAAAATGAAGGGAACAAATGAGAAAACCAAGAAATAGGCAGGTGAATCTTGAATCTGAATCCAAATTAAAATAGCCTTAAAGGGAAGAAATTCTCAGGCAAGAAGGAAAAGTGAGGCAAATATTTGAAATGGAACTAAAAAGGTCCTGGAGGAAAAATGAGAATTAAAACAAAAACAAAAACAAAACTGTGCTTGAGTACTGAGTATTGTTTATGTTAAATATTTATTTCCTCTTTATCGAAGTTCACTTAGTAACAGGTGCCCCAGAGAATAAAATATGGTTAAAAGAAACTAAAGTAGCCAGGATCAGAGGCGCATACCTGTAATCCCAATGGCATGGGAGGTTGAGGCAGGAGGATTGTGAGTTCAAAGCCAGACTCAGCAATTTAATGAGGCCCTGAGTGACTCAGCGAGACCCTGACTCAACATAAAATATTAAAAAAGGCTGAGGATGTGGCTCAATAGTTGAGCACCTCTTGGTTCAATTTCCAGTACCAAAAAAAAAACAAAAACAAAAAAAACTAAAGAAGATCTAAATAAGTTGAAAGACTTGTGTTCATTGATGGGAAGACATATCATAGTTAAGATGGAAATTCTTCCCAAATTTATTTCTGTATTCAAAACAATTATAGCAAGTTTGCAGCTATCTTATCTATAGAAAATAACAAGTTAATTCTGAAACTTATGTGGAAATGTGGGAGATCTAGAATAGCCAAATAGTATATGCAAAGAAAGGAGAATAATTGATGACTTACATTTTATATTTTCAGCATCTACAACAGAATCACAGTAACCAAGAAATTAAAGTACTGGTATAAGGACAGATCTAAAGATCAATATTGATCAGGATTGAGAGTTCAGAAACAAATCCTTACATTTATTATCAATTTATTTTGACCAGGGCACAAGAAAATTCAGCAGTGGAGAAGGGGAGTCTTTTAAGCAAATGATGATGAAACAACTAGTTATCTATATGCAAAAAAAAAAAAAGTGGATGATTACCTCATACTTCATACAAAATTAAATTTGAAAGTAACTACAGATCAAAATATGACAACTAAATCTATAATATTTATAGAAGGAAAAGAAGTAAAGTTTTGTGACCTTGCGTTAGGCAATCTTAGGTATGACACTTGTGTTCGTTTTCTGTCAACTGTGATAAAAAACCTAAGAAAATAAACTTAAGGAGAAAAGATTTATTTTGACTCACAGCTTCAGAGGTCTTGGTTTATGGTTATCTGGCACTATTGCTGTGAGCCTATGACAAGTCTGAACATCAGGGCAGAAGGGCATGGTGGAACAAAGTTACTCACCTTCTGGAGGTCAGGAAGCAAAGAAAGAAAGCAGAGTAAGGACCAAAGGCAAGGTATACCTGTCAAAGACCTCTCCCAGTGCCCTTCTTCCTCCAACTATACCTCTCTTCCTAAAGTTTCCACTACCCCTTAATAACCCCACCATCTATGCAAAGCGTGAACCTTTGAAGGATGCTCCAGATCCAAACTTCAACACCACCAAAAACAATTGACCAAAATGAAAATGAGAGTAAAAGAGAGAGAAGGAAAAGATAAATCGTGGTGCATCAACATCAAACTTATTCTTCATGGGATACCATTAAGAATCCAAACAGAAAGTCTGTTGTATGAGCAGAAATATTTGCAAATTACATAGTGAATAATAGAGTTGAACCCAGAATATATAAAGACCTCATACAAATCAACAATATAATATAATACAATATATAATATAATACATCTCAACAATATAATGGGAAATAAGCCATTTAAAAATGGGTAAGGAATTTCAATTGATATTTTTCCAAAGAAGGTATTTAAAAATAGCCTTTAGGCATATCCAAAGATTTTCACCATAATTAGTCATTAGTTATTTCCAAATCAAAACCACAGTAAGTTATAATTTCACACTCATATAACAAATATATAAGTAAAATAGCTTATGTTTGCAAAAACTTGAAGAAACCATAAGTGTCATACGTCAATGACAAAATGGCAAATCCTCTTTCCAAATGCTAAATATAGGATTACCACCAGAAATTCTACTCTTAGTTGTATGCTCAAGTAAACACATAACCACACAAAAATTAGATAAGAATGTTCATAGATGCACTACTCATAATAGTCAGAAAATGGAAACAACTCAAGGTCTATGAACTGATGAATGAATAAACAAACTGTAATTCATCTATACAGTTGGCTATCATTCAGAAATAAAAGAGTGAAATAGAGATGCATACTACAACTGGAATGAACCTCCAAGAAATTATGCTAAGTGAAGAAAGTCTGTTGTGCAATACCACATATTATACAATTATGCTTACTAAAAAATGTCTAGTATAGACCAATTTTAAAAGTAAGGTAATATGATAAAAAGTGATACTGAGGGTTAAAAGAGAGAGGAAAATAGTGATTAACTGCTAATTGTTATAGGTTTCTTTTGGAGGTGTTAATATTTAAATGTTAGTTTTGAGGACCATAAAACTCTATAAACATTAGTATTAACATATTGCTACATTACAAAGTTTATGCCAGTAAATTTTATCTTTATAAAGGTTTTACAGTATTTTCTTAAATGTCCTAAAAAGACAAAAGATCCTAACACAGATTATATTTCTTCCAAAGGTCAATATCTATATTTTAAAATTTCTTGATTCTAGTTTATTTATTTTTGGTTCATTTAAAATTTGATAGGCTTAATATTTTTTCTAACCTTTATTTAGTAATCTGTTGCAAAAGGTATCAAGTTGGGTAGACAGAAAATAGTAAGGCCAGTATTTCTATGATCTCCCTTACAATGTACAAGACACTGTCATATTTAGAGAGAGATCTAAGTAAGTGACATAAAATTTGTGAATATGCATCAAATCTAAAAACTGCATTGTTTGCAAGTGTTACATTTTTTACTTCAAATTACTGGTGATTTCAAGGAGATACTTTGAAATATACTAAATAATGAATGAAAGATTATATATGATACATGCTTAGGATAATACCAACGATAAAAGCTATAAAAATAATAAAAGCAGTAAATGGCGGTAAAATTTATTACAAAAGTAAACATAAATATGAATATGAATAAAATTATATTTTCCCTTGGATACCTAAGAAGTTTTTTTTGGATATGTTTTATTCTGGTAATGTACTTGGTGATGAACTAATATAAATTTTCTACAAAGTATTCAAAAATGTAATGTTATTATAATTGAAATCCTAGAGATACATTTTAAAGTATTATATGAATGCTTTTTAATGACTCTGAAAAACTCTTAAAATTGAATTTTAACTTGGGACCTCATGAATATGCAATATAAGGAGTACTCTAAGAAATCTTTGAAATGATACCTTGGTTGTCTTTTGATTCCCTTGCTCCCAGGAGACATGACCACTGTCCCTTGACATATAGTCTTCTCCAAATACTTTTTTAGATACTGCTATGTTTTGGATATGACTGATTGCCCTCAAAGGTTAACATGTTGGAGATTTGACCCCCAGTGTATTGATGGGTGATGAGTGGAAACTCTGAGATGGGGCTTCATGGAAGGTCAATTCAGGGCACTGCCTTGAGAAGAAATTACAATAGTCCTCATGCAACCACTTTTCACTTCTCACAAAGGGGTTATTATAAAATTCTGAACCTGACTCTATCCAGTTTTCTTGCTTCATGTCTGGTTATGTGATCGCTTACTGCCACCTTATTCCAGCCATTACTGTATGCCGTGGTATGATGTAGCTCAGAAGGCTCTGAACACTGCTGAGTCCATGCATGTGTTATACTCATGAACCTCTGGTACTATAAGACAACTAAACTTCTTCATAAACTGCCCGTTTCCAGTGTTTGTTATGTAACAAAAAGCCTGGCTAAAAATCATTGGAAGAAGAAATGCTTCTTTTCATGTTTGATTACACACAGCTGCCACCATCTTCAGACACCAGCCAGGATCTTTGCTGCCATCACCTCTGCCATTTCAGGGGATGGCCACCTCAGTCTGGGCAGAGGCTGGATATCAATTGTCAGAGTACCTGCAGATCCGGTCGCACCTGAGGTCTTCCTGCTGGTTTTGCTAATAGACGCTATCTGGCTGCCTCACTGGAGGCTTGTTCCTTTGTGTGAGCACATTTCTTGTAGTCTGTTTCTGCAAGTTGAAACATAATTGAGATCTCAGGACTGCAGTAAGGCAGAGGCTGGAGAATTGGAAGCCCAGATTCACCAGATTGCAGCTGGGTCTGCTTGGGCCCGTCTGGCCTGGCAAGCCCATAGAAAGTCAGAGACTGGGGACAATTTCCCTGGTAGGAGCACAGGTTGGAGAAACTGGAGAGAACTGGACTCTCTCCAGCTCAGTGAGTCCTGAAGTGTGCAGGGATGGAAAGAGCCAACTACAATGGGTGGTAAGACTGAAAGAGGGTGTGAGGGCACCTTGCTATGGGCTTGCACAGCCAATGAGTCTAGCACCCACTGGACTGGAGTTACCCTCAAACGTCAGACAACTTCACCTATGCCAAGAAGGGAAGCTGAGAAGATTTTTGAAATCCAATGGAAGCAATCCTTCAGTTGTCCATTGGTATTTTCCTTTTTTTTTTTTTTTTTTTTTTTTTGACCTCTCCATCACATTATTACCATCTTTGAATCCAAATATTCTTCATGCATCAATTTATTGAGGAAATGGATGTCTGAATAATATATTACAGTTTTGTTGTGTATTCTTATATTTTTACTTTTTTAAAAAATCCATATATGTTTTTTCCTTTCATTTATCTGTCTCCCTGGATTCTCTTTCTCACTTCTCTCATGCTAACAGTCAATCTTTATTAATTCTTCCTTCACTCTTACTATAAATTTGTGCCTGTATCTTCTCTCCTTCTCCCTCATAAACATCACATCCTACACTACTTCTGATCCCTCTTTGACCATCATTTGAAATGGTAAACCCTCTTAGCAAAATTTCTGTTTATATTGCAGATAATAATTGAATGAATAATTTGTTTACTGTTATAAAGTTATAGACACCTTAATAGGATCTGTTTGTTTTAAGACTACATATTATTTACTTTAGGTGCTGTTAATTAATATTGGTCTCTCCCATAAATGTGAGGTACTGGAAGCCTTCAGGGACACTATAAGACTAAAGACTAGAAACTGTACTGCCTCAGATCCATATCCCTAGATAGGAATACACACAAGCAACATGAAAAAACAGGGAACAAAGTGCCTCAGAAAAACCAAGATGTTCCAACAATAGAATCTTAGACAATGCAGTAGAAGAAATGTCAGAGAAGGAGCTTAGAAGCTACATAGTTAGAATGATCTTCAAAATAATGGATGGTAATAGACAGAAAATACAGAAAGTGAAAGATCACTTTAATAAAGAATATAGAAAGGAATCAAGCAGAAATCCTCTAAATGAAGGAAACAACAGACCAATTAAAAAATTCAGTGTAAAGTATCACCAACAGACTAGTCCATTTGAAAGAACTTCAGGCAATGAAGACAAAATATAAACTCTTGAAAATAAAGTTGACTGTACAGAGATGGTAAGACACAATGAACAGAACTTCCAAGAATAATGGGATAACATGAGAAGACCAAATTTATGATATATCAGATTAGACAAAGGCATGGAGATATAAAGCAAAGGAATTCACAATATTTTCAATAACATAATATCAGAGAATTTCCCAAATCTAAAGAGTGAAATGGAAAATTCAACTACAAGAGGCTTACAGAACACCAAATGTACAAAATTACAAGAGACACGCACCAAGGCATATTTTAATGAGAATTACTAACATACAGAATAAGGATTATTTTAAAGACTGCAAAAGAAAAAAATCAAATTATGTATAGGGGATAACTCATTCAGATTGCAGCTAATTTCTCAACCCAGATCCACAATGGCAGGAGATCCTGTAATAGCATATTTCAAGCTCTGAAAGAAAATGGATTCCAACTGAAAATTTTATATCAGGCAAAACAAAGCTTCAGATTTGAAGATGAAATTAAAAACCTTCCATGATAAACAAAAGTTAAAAGAATTAACAACTAGAATGCCTGCACTACAGAACATTCTCAGCAAAATATTCCATTAGGAGGAAATGAAAAATAAATAAATAAATAAAAACCAACAAAGGGAAACTACATAAAAGGATAAGTCAATCAAAAGAGAAACTAAGTCAAGTTAAAAATCAAAACTAAACCAAAAAGACTGGGAATACAAATCATATGTCAATAATAACCCTGAATGTTAATGGCCTAAACTGATCAATCTAAAGACACAGTGGCAGTTGGATTTAAAAAGAAGATCCACACAATAGCATCGAAAAAAATAAAATACTTGGGAATCAATCTCACAAAAGAGGTGAAAGACCTCTACAATGAGAACTACAGAACACTAAAGAAAGAAATTCAAGAAAACCTTAGAAGATGGAAAGATCTCCCATGTTCCTGGATAGGCAGAATTAATATCGTCAAAATGGCTATACTACCTAAGTGCTATACAGATTCAATGCAATTCCAATTAAAATCCCAATGATGTACCTTGCAGAAATAGAGCAAGCAATTATGAAATTCATCTGGAAGAATAAAAAACCTAGAATAGCTAAAGCAATCCTCAGTAGCAAGAGCGAAGCAGGGGGTATTGCAATACCAGATCTTCAACTCTACTACAAAGCAATAGTAACAAAAACGGCATGGTATTGGTACCAAAATAGACAGGTAGATCAATGGTACAGAATAGAGGACATGGACACAAACCCAAATAAATACAATTTTCTCATACTAGACAAAGGTTCCAACAATATGCAATGGAGAAAAGATAGCCTCTTCAACAAATGGTGCTGGGAAAACTGGAAAACCATATGCAATAGAATGAAATTAAACCCCTATCTCTCACCCTACACAAAACTCAACTCAAAATGGATCAAGGACCTCGGAATCAGACCAGAGACCCTGCATCTTATAGAAGAAAAAGTAGGTCCAAATCTTCAACTTGTTGGCTCAGGATCAGATTTCCTTAACAGGACACCCATAGCACAAGAAATAAAAGCAAGAATCAACAACTGGGATAGATTCAAACTAAAAAGCTTTCTCTCAGCAAAGGAAACTATCAGAAATGTGAAGAGAGAGCCTACAGAGTGGGAGAATATCTTTGCCAACCATACCTCAGATAGAGCGCTAATTTCCAGAATCTATAAAGAACTCAAAAAACTCTACACGAAGAATACAAATAATCCAATCAACAAATGGGCTAAGGAAATGAACAGACACTTCACAGAAGAAGATGTACAAGTAATCAACAGATATATGAAAAAATGTTCAACATCCCTAGTAATAAGGGAAATGCAAATCAAAACTACCCTAAGATTTCATCTCACCCCAATTAGAATGGCGATTATCAAGAATACAAGCAACAATAGGTGTTGGCGAGGATGTGGTGAAAAAGGAACACTCATACATTGCTGGTGGGGTTGCAAATTAGTGCAACCACTCTGGAAAGCAGTGTGGAGATTCCTCAGAAAGCTTGGAATGGAAACACCATTTGACCCAGCTATCCCACTCCTTGGCCTCTACCCAAAGGACTTAAAATCAGCATACTACAGAGATACAGCCACATCAATGTTCATTGCTGCTCAATTCACCATAGCCAGATTGTGGAACCAACCTAGATGCCCTTCAGTTGATGAATGGATAAAGAAACTGTGGCATATTTATACAATGGAATATTACTCCGCAATGAAGAATGATAAAATTATGGCATTTGTAGGCAAATGGTTGAAATTGGAGAATATCATGCTAAGTGAGATAAGCCAATCTCAAAAAACTAAAGGACGAATGATCTCGCTGATAAGCGGATGAGGACATATAATGGGGGGTGAGAGGGGCTAGCATTAGGTTTAGGGTTAGGTTTAGAGTTAGGATAAGGACAGCGGCAAGAATGAAGGAAAGAAGGACTGTGTAGAGGGAAAAGAGGGGTGGGAGGGGTGGGGGGAGGGGAAAAATAAATAAACATCATTACCCTATGTAAATGTAAAAAAATAAAAAATAAATAAAAATAAAATAAATTTTCAAAATAAAAAAAATAAATAAATAAAATAAAATAAAAAGAAGATCCAACAATATGCCGTCTTCACAAGACTAACCTCCTAGGAAAAGACATTCACAGACTGCAGGTGAAAGGTTGGGGAAAAACATATCACTCACATGGACTGTGTGAATAAGCAGGGCTTTCCATCTTCATATCAGATAAAGTGGGCTTCAAACCAGAGTGAGTCAAAAGAGTTAAAGAAGTATTTTCACACTGCTTAAAGGAAACATATATCAACAAGACACAACAATCATAAATATATATGCCATAAACAGTGGAGCATTTATGTACATCAAAGAAACCCGTTTCAATTTCAAGAATCAAACAGACAACAATACAATAACATTTGGTGACTTTAACACATATTTCTCACCATTGGATAGAAATTCCAAACAAAAACTAAACAAAGAAACTATGGGACTATATAATACAATCAATGATTTAAACTTAACTAACATGTATAGAGTATTTCATCCATCACTGAGTAAATACATTTTCTTCTCAACAGCACATGGATCCTTCTCTAAAGCAGACCATAGGTCATGCCAAGCAACTCTCAACAAATACAAAAAAAAAAAAAAAAAAACAAAAGAAATATTACCATGCATCCTATCAGATCATAATGGAATAAAACTAGAAATCAATGACAAAAAAAAAGAATCTACTCCAATACTTGGAGAGTAAATAACATGCTATTGAATGAGAAATGGATAGCAGAATAAATCAAGGATGAAACACAAAAGTACTTAGAATAAATGAGAACACCAATACAACATATCAAAATCTCTGGGACACTATGAAGCCAGTACTAAGAGGAAAGTTCATTTAATTGAGTTCATTCACTAAAGAATAATGACCTAATATTATATCTCAAAGCCCTACGAAAAGAAGAACAAATCAACACTAAAAGCAGTAGAAGACAGAAAATAGTTAAAATCAGCTGAAATCAATGAAATTGAAACAAAAGGAACAATTCAAAAAATAGACAAAACAAAAAATTGGTTCTTTGAAAAGTAAATAAAATAGATAAACACTTAGCTAAACTAACAAAGAGAGAAAACTCAAATTACAAAGATTCATGATGTAAAGGAAATATCATGATGGATACTACTGAAATACAGAAGATAATTAGAAAATATTTTGAAAATTTATACTCAAATAAAGTAGAAAATCTTGAAGACATCAACAAACTTCTAGAGACCTACAACCTACACAAACTGAAGCAGGAGGATATACACAACTTAAACATAGCACTTTCAAGCAATGAAATGCAGGATGACATCAAAAGCTTACCAATCAAGAAAAGCCCAGAACCAGGCTGATTCTCAGGCAATTTCTATAAAATTGTCAAAGAAATATTAACACCAACACTCCTCAAATTATTCCATGAAATAGAAAAGGAGGGAGCCCTTCCAAACTCATTCTATGAGGCTAGTATCACCCTGATATCAAAACCAGACAAAGACATATCAAGAAAAGAAAACTTCAGACCAATATCCCTGATAAACATAGATGCAAAAATTCTCAATAAATTTCTGGCAAATTGCATACAAAAATATGTTAAAAAGATAGTACACAATGATCAAGTGGCATTCAACCTAGGGATGCAAGGTTGGTTCAACATCCAGAAATCAATAAATGTAATTCATCACACCAATAGACTTAAAGTTAAAAATGACAAGATCATCTCAACAGATGCAGAAAAAGGACTTGATAAAATTCAGCTCCCGTTCATCTTCAAAACACTAGAAAAAATAGGAATAGTAGAAATATACCTCAACATTGTAAAGGCTGTCTATGCTAACCCCAAGGCCAATAGCATTCTAAATGGAGAAAAATTGTAAACCACCTCTAAAACCTGGAACACAACAGCAGTGCCCTCTTTCACCACTTCTATTCAACATCATCCTTGAAACTCTACACATAGCCATCAGACAGATGAAAGAAATTAAAAGGCTACAAATAGGAAAAGAACTCAAACTATCACTATTCGCTGACAACATGGATCTATATTTAGAAGATCCAAAAAAATTCCACCAGAAAACTTCAGCAAAGCAGCAGGATACAAAATCAAACCCCATAAATCAAATGCTTGCTATATATCAGTGATGAATCCACTCCAAGAGAAATTAGGCAAACTACCCCATGTACTATATAGCCTCAAAAAAAGAAAATACTTGGGAATCAGTAACAAAAAGAGGTGAAAGACCTCCACAATGAAAACTACAGAACACTAAAGAATTAAATTGAAGAAGACTTTAGAAGATGGAAAGATCTCCCATGCTCTTGGATAGGTAGAATTATTGTTGTCAAAATGACCATACTACCAAAAAGCATTATATAGATTTAATATAATTCCTATTAAAATTCCAATTGCATTCTTCATAGAACTAGGAAAAGCAATTGTGAAATTATTTGGAAAATAAGAGACTCAGAATAGACAAAGTAACCTTTAACAAGAAAAGTGAAGCAGGAGCATCATAATACCACACCTTAAACTATACTACAGAGCCATAGTAACAGAAACAGCATGGTAATGGTACCAAAATAGACAAGTAACCCAATTGTACAGAATAGAAGACATAGAGACAAACCCACATAAAGATGGTGATCTCATACTAGACAAAGGTGTCAAAAATATACAATGGAGAAAAGATAACCTATTCAACAAATGGTGCTGGGAAAACTGGAAATCCATATATAGCAAAATGAAAGGGGTCTTTATCTGTCACCCTGCACAAAAATCAATTCAATGTATATGAAAGACTCAGGCACTAAAATGGAGACATTGCACCTAATAGAAGAAAAAGTAACCCAAATCTTCATCATGTAGGCTTAAGACCTGAGATGAACCCAAACTAGAAAGCTTCTTTTGCAGCAAAGGAAACAAGCAATTATATGAAGCCTACAGAAGGAGAAAATCTATGCCACATGCAACTCCATATTAGAGCATGAATCTCCAGAATATATAAAGAACTCAAAAAATTCAACACCAAAAAATCAAATAACCCAATCAATAAATGGGCTAAGGAACTGAACAGACACTTAACAGAAGAAATACAATTGATCAACAAACATATGAAAAAATGTTCATCATCTCTAACAATTAGAGAAATACAAATCAAAACTATTCTAAGATTTCATCTCACTCTAGTCAGAATGGCAAATATTAAGAATACAAACAATAATAAGCATTGATGGAAGTGTGGGGAAAATGGTACACTTATCATTGCTGGTGGGACTACAAATTGGTGCAGCCACTCTGGAAAGTAGTATGAAGATTCCTTAGAAAATTTGGAATGGAAGCACCATTTGACCCAGCTATCCCCCTCCTCGGTCTGTAGTCAAAGGACTTAAAATCAGTATACTACAGAGACAGAGCCACATCAATCTTTATAGCAGTTCAATTCATAACAGCTAAACTATGGAACCAACTTAAATGACCTTCAACAGATGAATGGATAAAGGAAATGTGGTACAAATATTCAATGGAATATTACTCAGCCTTAAAGAAGAATGAACTGATGATATTTGCAGATAAATGGGTCGAGCTGGATAATACCATGTTAAAGTTAAATAAGCCAAACCCAAAAAACCAAAGACCAAATGTTTCCTCTGATAAGTGGATGCTGATCCATAATGGGGGTGGAGCGGTTGGAAGAATGAAGAACTTTTGGTATCGTGCAGTGTGGAGTGAGAGGAGGGTAGGGTGTGTGGGGGTGGGAAGGAGTGGAATGAGGCAGACATTATTACCCATTATTACATGTATGATTTCACTACCAGTGTGACTCTGCACCATGCAGAGCCAGAGGAATGAATAGTTGTGCCCCATTTATGTACAATGAGTCAAAATGCATTCTATTGTCATATATAACTAATTGGAACAAATTTTTTAAAAAAAACTACAAAGTCATTAATGTGTTTTACTCCATCATGTTCCTGTCTTCTCTTTATTATGGATGAATAGTACTGTTTTCTGGATCAGTATCCCTTCATGCAATACTTTTCTCTGTAGTCCTGATACATGTTTTCTGACTCCTTCCTCCAGACTCTTAATATGTAATTTTTATTCCTAGTGAAAGAAATGAAGTCAATCATATCACTGTCTGTAAAGCACCTTCATTTTTTCCTCGTTTAAATAAAGCTAATAATTTTCACCTCCTAGAACAGGACAATTTTTTAACCATTCTTCCGCATGCCCTGCATCACACACGGAACTGGACTCTGTCATGGGCTACTGTGATGTCCAGTTGATTTCTTATGTCTTTTCTGATTTCACAAATTGTCTTTATATTATAGTCTTTTAATTATTTTCCATCTGAAAAACATATGTGATTCTTTAGCAATCTTCATAATCTTGCCCAATACCTGCAAAATTTCTCCTGATCCTGCCATCTTGTCTAGATACTGCCACTTTAAAATTCCTATTGTCTTACTAAGACAATTGATTGCCAATTTTCTTTTTCTGCTTACTTACCACAAAGTTAGCAGCTTACACCAACATCCATGCACTACCCTGTATCTGGGAGTAATTCCAGGCATGACCTAACTGGATCTTATGCTCAGAGTCTCACAAAGCAGCAGTCAAAGTGTCCACCTGGGCCAAGGTGCATCTGAGGCTAGCAATCTTCACCTGAACTCATGTACCTATTGGCAGAATTAATTTCCTTGCAGCTATGCAACTAATGTTGACTTGTGTTTTACACAACAGCAGGAAAATCTCTGAGTTCACAGAAGGCTTTCATCTCTATTTAAAGTGCTAGCCTGATTAGTTAGACCCACCAAAATAATCCTTTAGATTAACTCAGAATAAACTGAGTAGGGTACTTAATTTTCTGCAGTTTTTCCATATAAAATAATAATAGAATAGATATCAGTGTTATTTGTTGATTCCACCCCACTCAAGGAGTGGTGATCATTTGAAAGATGAATCACTGGGAGAAATGAGGCATCTTAAGATTGATATATAGATGCCATACAATGTCTGTAAAAATCCCATCATTTATTGAAATTGAAAATTAGTTTCTTAAATAAGGAAATTCAAAGTAACTATAATAGCAAATCTAACTTTAAAAAGAAAGTATTTCACTTCTATATTATTTTTAAACAACACCATGTTCTTGTAAGTCGATTTAATGGCAAGTAAATTATTGACCCAGAAAAAAAGTGACTAGAAATATAGCCACATATATATGGTTAATTAATTTTGACAAAACATCATGTAAATTAGTGCAGAATGAAGAATGCTTTCAAAAAATGATGACACAAATTGAAAAACTGAACATTGACATCTACTTTACTCTATACATAAAAATACTAATTTATGATGGCATAGAACTAAATGTATAGATCAAAAATAGCACTGTTTGAAGAAAATATAGAACATATTCATTACCTTGCAATTGGGCAAGATTTCCTAGACAGAAAACAGAAAGCAATAAAGTAAATAATAAGAAAATGATAAATTAGATTTCATAAAATTAAAAAACATTATCATCAAAAAACACTGTTAAGGAAATGAAAATTCAAGACACACATCGAGAAAAATGATTTATAGCACAAGTATCTGACAAAGCACTTGCAGTTTAAAATTCTGTAGAATGTATTTTTAAAAACTCATATGAATATGACAAACAATTCAATAAATTCTATAGAAGACAAACTTCACAAAAAAGGTACACTTAATGGTTACATTCATAAAAATAATCAGCAATTATTAATCATAGAGTATTACAAATTAAAAAACATGAGATAGAATATCAAAGCCCCTAGACCAGCAATAATTACAAATAAAAGCAAGAAGAAAAGCTAGTAAGGATGTTGGCTAGTCCAAAATCGTCACATAGTGCTGGTGGAAGTGCAAAACAGGGAATCACTTTGGAAATTAGTTTGATCATCTATTTATTATAAATTTATTCTTTTCCACAATAATTTCATTTCTACATATTTGCACAAGAGAAGTGAACACATAATTTTACAAAAATGAATATTTAAAAATATGTATAGTATCTTTCTTTACAATAACTTTTTATAATTTGGGTTGCAGACAACACAAAGGAAATCAACAGGTAAAGAAATTGCAAATGAATGGATATTCATAGAATCACTCAACAATCTAAAATAATTTAATAATGGTATATATAACAAAACAGATTAACCTACAATTATTACATTGAGGGGAAAATTCTAGATACAAAAGAAAATCCATGTGATATGATTTATTAAAGTGAGTTTAAGGATAAGCAAAACTAAGCTATGGTGATAGGGAAAATGATTTCCTATTTGAGCATCCAGGATTGCCTGAAAAAGAACTTGGGGAGTGTGTTGAGGTCATTACTATGTCCTATACCTTGTTTGAGGATGAGCTACACAAATATATGTTTTTGTCAAAACTCACTTGTATAATTAATACAATATAATTAATACTCTTTCTGATGTATATGCACAGAGAGAAGGCGGCGGGGAGACTGAGACTTGTGTCTAGAGCCGCACCATCCATTTCACTACCATGAAGAATGAGCTAGTACTCTGAGGAGAGCTGGAACAGACAAATACATAGACCAATGAAAGGAACATGGATATTTCTGGACATCATTTAGCTAAATTACTTAACCAGTCTCAAAAGTCAAACACTGCATAACTTTTATTATGTGACGTAATACAGTTTTTCATGGTACAAGTCATTTTGAGTTGGGTTTTTATCCTTTTATCTGAAAGCATACTAACTGACACACACTGAAAGACTGACAGAATATATATATATATATATATATATATATATATATATATATATATATAATATATGTAAATTTAGCTCTTCACTGCAGTCATAATCATAAAATGATCTACATTAAAAGAAAATTGTAAAAGGTTTTAGTTTCATTTTATGGTCTAACATTCACTTTTGATTGAGATGTGGAAAACGTGCTATTTATTTATTTATTCATTTATTTTTGCCTGTATATAATACAGTAGAAAACAATTACAAAATACAATTGTTGTTTTTAAGTAGTTATAAAGGTTCTTCTCATCTCATTTAACACCTACGAACAATCTTTCTAAATAGAAACTCAAAAGGTAACATTATGAAAACTCTCCAGAATGACTGCTTTTTGTAGACACAGAGCATACTAGATTTCGTCTCCTGATACCTTTGACACGGTTTGAAAAACTAGGGAATTATAAAGAAGGCACCATCTGTTTTCCCTTTTGTTGTTGTTGTTGTGTTTTTGCCTTTTAAATGTACTTGTAAAAGTATTTAGAGAGGAGAGACAAAATGTAGTCCCTGCAGAAAAAGAAAATACATAGAAGAAAAAATATACCTCTAGCCAAATGTCAGAGGAAATATTTCTCTAAAGTATTGCAAAGAGCAAATAATTTGGCATAAAATTATTAAGGTTTGGTACTTTTCCACTTAAAAGGTGGGATCCAATGGTTAAGACAATTAAAATGTGTGAGACTGATTTCTTATACTGCAAAATGCGTAAAACATTTTAAAACAGTAATGCCTTAATCCAGTACAAAATCTTAATGTAAGCAGAATTTTAAATGCTATTTTGCATTGTGTTCCATATACCTTGATTCAAAATATTGTGACTTTCTGATATAAACAAAAATGATTAAATGAGTTAAGTAACTAGAAAGCAGATGGTGCTGTAAGGCAAACTGGCCCATTATTCTTCCAAAATGCACAAAGCATGCTTGTGTTTTCTATGAATAACATCTCCCCTTATGAATTTACCTGTGATTATTAAGGATAGGAATCAGCCAAAGAAAATAAAAAGAATGTAAACATCTCTATAGTTATGGGTGAAGTTTAAGGAGTTAACTATTTCTTTTGTAATTTCATATATATTATTTATGCTAGGCATGCTTTCCGTAGGAACTCTGCACTAGATGTTCTGACTTACTGCACATGAAAACTGCAATCCCACCTCTCAGACCACTAATCCTCCATACACTTTTCAACTCCACAAGGGGAGCGAGCTTTGTCTGCTTTTGTTCACTGAATTTTCCTGAAACACCTAGAATAGTGTCTGACACAGTTCTTCAGTAAATGCTTCTGAATGTTGAATAAATAAACAACTTTCTTGATAAGCAAACAGAGTACCAAAATATATGCTTCTGTTTTTTCAGGTATATATAAATGATGTACTCTCTCTCTCTCTCTCTCTCTCTCATATATGTGTATGTATATATACACATTTATGCGCACACACATATACAAGGAAAAAGTAATAATGGTGAGCTTATATTAATATAGATATTAAGTAATAAAAGATTGTGTACAAAACTAGGATATTGCAACATGAAATGCCACAACTTTTTGTTTGCATATTTGAATATACATGCATTAGGGTATATTTAAGAAGCAGGAGTGTTCACAATGTTTTCATAGTTTGATACGGGTAAAGAAGGCACTTGGGGACCGGAGACATAAGGCAGTGATTTGGAGCTCAGTTCCTGTAATGATGACAGTCCCCATTTCTTACACATATTCTTCAATCTGAGCCTTCTAGTATTTAGTAGAGTGACCAGCAAGAGAAGTGTTCTTTGAGTGAATGATTTAATAAATGAATGTTTCTTATAAAAAGCAAGACAGTAAGTTTAGATAAACCTTGTTATTCTCTCCATTTTTTTAAAACTGTATTTTCTCCAAAAACTAGTTTATTCTGTAATGCCATTAAGTTAGCACCTTGAATTGAGAGGTTAATACATTGAAAATAATGTATGATCATGTTTTTGCAGGAAAATGGTTCAATTTAGTCCCAAAGTCTACCTTTTTAGAAAGGTAAGGTCCTGTGATGAGACAGTAAGGCTTTGGTACCCGATAGACCTAAGTTAAAAAATTACTTGTGTCACTTATTAACCACGTGAGGCTCAGTTTCCTTATTTGTAAATGACCTAATTAGAAACTATACCAAAGGATTGTTGTGAAAATTAAATGAGGTAATGATTCCAAGGTTCATGCAAAATAAATGTTATACTCCCTCTCCTATGTTTCATATTCCTAATTTATTTTCATAAAATTATTTTTCATTTAGACAATTGATGTCTAATGCTTATTGAAAATGAGCTACCTCTATCGAAAACCTGAAGTGTGTTCCTAAATTACTAGAAGCACATTCATGATAATTAACTGTAGTAAAGTAAGGCTCAATCAGTTTTAACAATATGTCCTGGGCTATTTAAAACACAGAATCATTTTCCTTCTCTAGGAAGTCTTTTTACATAATTGTCCCATTTGTTTCAACTAAGATATTTGGACAAAAAGTACATGTCTGCTCATGAATCGATTCAATCCAATTCATTTCTGATGCACAACAAACTGGAAATAACAATGGGCATTTTTCTTAAGTGTTAACAATATAGTACTAAGTTAATGAGCAATAATTTACTGATTTTGTCATTGTGTTTGGACTAAAGAAACTGTCAATAGCATTTTACACAGTCAGGAATCTATTTGCATGTTCATTGACAACCTTCTGAATTCAGTATAATTCTATTTGCCTGGGCTTTTTTTTCTCCTCACCTCATAAATTGAATGATGCTATTAACTGAGGCTCATCTTCCCACAAAATGCAGGTGTTAAGACCTAATTGCCAATGTAGTAGTTATCAAGAGGTGGGAGGTTAGGGGGTAATTGGATTGTTAAAGATGGAGTCCTCAAGAAATATGTTTAATACTCTTATAAAAAAGGAATCCCAGAGAGCCACATTGTCTCCTTCCATCTTTGGGGACATAAAGGAAAGCACAGTCTGATCTGATCTGGAATTGGGTCTTCACCAGACATCATATCTGCCAGTCCCTGACCTGGCAGGCCGCATAACTGTGAGGAACAAATTTCTGCTGTTGTAAGCCCCCGAGTTTGTGGTATTTTGTTTTAGCTGTCTAAATTGACTAAGATAAATGGTTATTTACTTCTGTAGCTATTTGTATCAAATTTGACAGTTGATGCATTTTTGGCATTCTGTGTACATTTAAAATCACCACCCTATGATTTATGTTTGAGTACACTAAAATGACAATGAAACGAATAAGATAATTTAACAAATATTCTTTCATAAGAGAACAGCAAATCCAGATGATTTTCAATAGATAATTTTATATTTTCTTATACTTTGCAAGTATGAGAAAGTACATGCAATAATCGCATGGATAAGGATGTGAAACTTACATATAGCACTTACATAATTTGCACCTGACACCTGAGGTCAGCAACATCATAGTTCCATTAAACAAGTAAGAAAACAAATTGTCAAGGTAATTAGGTAATTTGATTATGTGTGTTCTAAACTACATTGATTTTCATAAATAGTCTTCTTCCACTGGGGAAAAAAATGAAAGGAGATTGTGGAAGCTACTACTGAATTGTTAACATCATATGTTAAAACAAGAAAAAGGTCCAAGCCATAATAATGCTGTCCCATGTAAGGAATATAGAATATAATCGAAAACTCCATTTATTAGTAAAGCAAAATTCAGCATTTTATATTATTGATTTTGGAGGAGAAATCTACAAGTGCAAAGATTAAACTGTCCAATACTTCAATATCAGTTTTCTACTCCTTACCATGCTCTTAATATTGCTTAACTACTACTGAATTAAAAAAATGTCAATCCTTAGGAATATACTGCCCTTTAAACTCCTAGCACAAGAATATAAAGAGGTTTATATTATAAACCTGTTTATATAGGCATAGCTGCATTCTTTCTTTAGTGTTCACTACTTGCTGTGTTTGAGAGTCCCAAACAATCCTACTTGACCAGTTTCCCATGCACAACAACTCTCCATTGCTCCAATTTGTACCAACAATGAGTCTTAGACACTATGTGATGTTCAAGCACTCCTCCAAGATAGATAGTGGGAGCAGACCAGTGGCGAGAGCCAGACCCAATGAATCTGATGACCCCTTCACTGAGGACATATCAATATGGAGACCCTTCTTAGGGCTTGAGGGATTCTTACCTTTTTCTTACACCTATACTCAGGGTCAGTTACCAAGTGTTTCTTTTGTAAGAGGAGTTTAAGCTCTTCTTTGAAGGTAAAGCTTTAAGATTTATGAAGAGTTTATTTGTCCTGAGGTGGCCTTGTCTGGTGGAAATCCCTCCACCAAGTTGCATCTTACTGCTGAGGGACATGTAGTATCAGCCTGTGAGACGCTTAAGTGAGCTTTATGGCTATCATTAATCTTACTGTCACGATACTTCTCTTAGAGTCTGCTATGCCTGTGAAATGCTCTTAGGAGACTCATTTAACTCTCCAGGCCTCATCTTCTGTGAAAAACTAGTAAGTATATCTTTAAGGTTTCTGTTCAAAACAAAGAAAGTGTCTGATAGTTTAAGAGGAAAACCTTGGGGTGCTTATAAAATCCACCATCTGACCTCGAAGTTGTATTTTTAGTAACAAATCAGACTCTAGAACCTCACTGCTTCTCTCACTATGTGGAAAACTGATATGGAGCCATGTAAACTACGGAATCAGGAAGCTTCACCCATGAAAAATAATGGTGATGAGTACCATTAAAATAGATGCCTTTGTACCTTGCCTTCTTCCTCATGTAATTTAGTGCCAAATTCCACTCATGTGCAAAAGCATTCAAATTGGCAAATGCTCAAAAATTCCAGAAAATTGGTTTCACGGGAACCTAAAGAAACATTCTAGCTTCCCAAATAAAACAAAGAGACATCAGAATAGATGTTGAATCAGGCAATCATTGTATCATGATGCCACTGATATACCTTGGAGTTCTGTTCAGCTTACTACATGAGATAATGAGTATGATCTTGTTCAGTCATGCTTTGTATATAGTAAAGTCATAACAATTGCTAGCTGTTATCATTATTATTAATAGTATTGTTCTTGGTCAGTTATCCACACATGCCCTCTCCTTGGTTTCTCTTTGCAGAAGTGAATGAAAGACGACTTAAAAGAAAAAACAAACAACAAAAAACCCACCATACTAAAACATAACCAAGAGGTTTGGATGCAGAGGCTATAGTGTTGACAAACTAAAAAATAACACTTTTAACAAGCAAAGTAAACCCAATCAAGAAATGTAAACATTTGTGCTTTGAATTCATATACTTTTTAAGAATCTTGGTTCCTTTACATTTTATCCTAAGGACAAAAAAGGTTTTCCTCCCCTATTTGAATTTGAAAAGTCAAGCTTATCTTATAGAAGCAGAGATTGGTTCCAGTGCCTGAAGGACAGAAATGGGGAAATCAGAGAGATGTTCACTAAAAGACTCAAAATTTTAGTAGGAATGAGCTCGTTCAAGGGATGTATTGCCCAATGTGATGACTATAGTAAATAACAGTGAATCATATACTTGAAAATTGTTAAAAGAGGGAATTTTAAGTGTTCTTACTATAAAAATGTCGATAAGTTTATAAGGTAATACATAGGTCAGTAAGTTTGATTTGGCCGTCCCACAATGTATACATCTTTTGAAACATCATCCTTTGAAAAAAATATATAATATTTAGACTTTTAAATTAAAAATAGATTAAAAATTTAACCTTAAAGAAATAAATAAATAACCAAGAAAAAAATCTTTCAGACAATTATAGCTCAAATGTTGTCTCTACTACATTCAAGTGAAATTGAATCAGTTTCTTGAACTATTTTAAAGAGGGATAGCCTCCCTCCAGCTGTATATTATTAAAATAAGAAAGTTGAACATTAATTACAGTGTCAATAATAATAGTTTTTTATTCCTCTTATTTCTCTTACATCTCAACAATTAAGACTTCTCCACAAATATTTTAATATTTTATTTTTCAAAGAAAAGAGAACTTTATTTCCATTCTGAAGCTTACTTAAGGTTTTCCTTACCATTCCATCTTCCTTTTCAGAGATACAACTCTTTTGATGATTGCCCTGCAGCACAAAATCTCATTATTCAGGTAATATTCTGACCTTTACACACAGAATTGCGACTTTATTGTTATCTCTTTAATAGGACATCTAAAGTAACTGGAGTACACTCATGCATTCATGTTAGTAGTGATAATGCCCATAACTAGAGGACTATGATTTGCTATTATTGGCCACTTACTTCTATTTGGCACTTGTTCATTGTACTTTTCATGGATTATTTCGTTCAATTTTCATACAATAATTACGGGGGGGGGGACACTATTTTTATCCTATGAAGAAACTTAACCAAAGTCATAAGATAAACAAATGGCAATGTCATGTTTTGGGCTTGTCTTGAACACTAGAGACCATGTTCTCAAGCTATAAACTACACGATATCCTACATCAAAAGATTTACAGAAATATAATAAAAGTGCCTCATATTTCCCACTTCACCCATGGTACATTCCCTTCTGATATACACTATAGGTTCACATCTTCTAACTTATCACCTGAGTCTTTGGTATATATTCAAACCTCAAACCTGACTTACCGAATCAAAATCTATAGAAGAAGAACCTGAGAATGTGTATCCTTGGAATTCTTATCTTCAGGTAAATCTGTGAAACCATTCTCTAAATTTTGAATTCTGAAAGTGAAGTAACCATTACATTTGATCAGAAGTTTCAGCTCCCTACTTGAAGCAAAGTTATTCCCATATCAAGAGAAGGATGAGAAATTTATGCCTTGGACAAAAATGGATTCACTGCAAACCTTGAAATATGATCAGGAGAATTTCACTGGGGCCCTATAGAGTGGCACTTTGGAAGAGAGCAGAGGCAAACTCATTATGTGAAGGTTTTCTAAGCCCACAGGTAGAAGTAGACAGCTTGTGTACCTTAGGGACCTTTCATTCCAAAGTTAACTTATGAATAAAGATGAAAGTCAATTTTAAAACATTTAAGCATTTCTTTATAGATATAAAGGCAAATGCAATTACTTGCAAAAAAAAAAAGGTACTAAAGTTGAATGTAAATAATAATGGGAACCTAAATCCCTGCATTTCTTCTAAAATCTTCTTTGTAAGGGAGGATTTTAGAATGTTGTTAGTCAATATTTTTCTATATTTCCTCACTTTCATTTCGGGGTTTTCCTTGAAAAGGATACTTTATTTCTAGTCCTAGTCAAAATGTGCCACAAAACATGTTAGTCACCCTGGACCTGAAAGAAAAAGGTAGATTTATAGCAAGTTCAAAGCTTTTGTTTTGTTGTAGATGTTTTCATTGTGGGAAGAGCCTAAGGACTTTGTGATAATTAAAAGTCTTATTTATAATGATAAATAATAAATCCAAGTTTAGTTCCTTCATGGGTAGTAAGGAAGGAATGAGGCATGTTTGATATCTTATGGGGTAAATGAGCTACCCATACTTTCAAAATTATAGGATGGAAAAGGTGACCATGTCTATCAGATTTAGCATAATTTCAAGAATTCTATCTCCAACAAAGAAAGGAAGGACAGACAATACATCAGTTCCAAACTATAAGTTAGACAAAGTGAAGACATGAATGTACTTCCAAATTGACATAAATTTTACACACTTCCTTACTACTAGATAGATCTTCCAAACAAAAACTAAACAAAGAAACTACAGAACGAAATAATACAATCAAAAATTTGGACTTAACAGACATACATAGAGTATTTCATCCATCAACGAGTGATCGATCACACATTCTTCTCAACAGCACAGGAATCCTTCTCTAAAATAGATCATATCTATTGCAAAGCAACTCTTAGCAAATATACTCTATAGGATCAAAATGGGATGAAATTAGAAATCAATGACAAAATATAAGCTACTCCAACACCTGGAGACTAATATGCAATTGAATGACAAATGGATAGCAGAAGAAATCAAGGATGAAATTGAAAAAATACTTAGAAGTAAATAAGAACACCAGTACAACATATCAAATCTTTGGGACACTATGAAGGTAGTACGAAGAGGAAAGTTCATCGCATTGAGCTCATTCATTAAAGATATAGAAAGTCAACAAGTAAATGATCTAACACTACATCTCAATGTTCTAGAAAAGGAACAAATTAACAGGAAAAACAATAGAAGATAGGAAATAATTGAAATCGGAACTGAAATCAAAGAAATTAAAACAAAAGAAACAATTCAAAAACTTTGCAAAACAAAAGTTGATTCTTTGAAAAAATTAAAACTGAAAACCCTTAGCCATGTTAATAAAGAGAAAGAAAGAGAAAAATCAAATTACTAAAATTCTTTATGAAAAAGGAAATATCATGACATTCCTGAAGTACAGAAGATAATTATAAACTATTCTGAAAATTTCTATATAAAATAGAAAATCTCAAAGACATTGACAAATTTCTGGGGAAATATGATCTACTCAAACTCAATCAGGAGGACACATACAATTTAAACAGATCAATTTCAAGCAGTGAACTAGAAGATGCCAGCAAAAGCCTACCAAGAAAAGTCCAGAACCAGACCGCTTCTCAGGCAAGTTCTACAAGACCTTCAAGAAGAATTAACACCAACACTCCTCAAATTATTCCAGGAAAAAGAAAGGAAGGGAACCCTTCCAAACTCATTCTATGAGGTTATTATCACCCTGATACCAAAACCAGACAGACCCATCAAGGAAAGAAAACTTCAGACCAATATCCCTGATAAACATAGATGCAAAAATTCTCAATAAAACACTGGCAAATTGCATATAAAAACATAAAGATAGTGCGTCATGATCAAGTGGGGTTCATCCTAAGGATGCAAGGTTGGTTCAATATTTGGCAATCAATAAAGGTAATTCATCACATCAATAGACTTAAAGTTAAGAATCATGTGATCATCTCAACAGATGAAGGAAATGCTTTTGACAAAATACAGCACTGCTTCATGTTCAAAACACTAGAAAAACCAGGGTTAGCAGGAACATACCTCAACATTGTAAAAGCTTTTTATGCTAAGCCCAAGGCCAACATCATTCTAAATGGAGAAAAATTGTAAGCATTTCCTCTAAAAGCTGGAATAAGACAAGGATACTCTCTATCACCACTTCTATTCAACATAGTCCTCAAAACTCTAGCCAGAGCAATTAGATGAAAGAAGTTAAAAGGATAATAATGGAAAAGAACTCAAACTACCACTATTTGGATGACATGCTTCTATATTTAGAAAATCAAAAAAATTCCACCAGAAAAATTCTAGAACTAATAAATGAATTCTGCAAAGCAGCATGATATAAAATCAACACCCATAAATCTAATGCATTCCTAGGCATCAGTGATGAATCTACTGAAAGAAAAATTAGGAAAACTATCCCATTCACAGTAGTCTCAAAAAAAAAAACAAAAAAAAACTTGGGAATCAGTTTAACAAAAAGAGGTGAAAGACCTCTACAATGAAAACTACAGACAACTAAAGAATTAATTTGAAGAAGACATTAGATGATGGAAAGCTTTCCCATGCTTTTGGATAGGCAGAATTAATATTGTCAAAATGGTCATACTACCAAAAACCATTATTCAGATTTAGTACAATTCCTATTAAAATCCCAATAACTTTCTTCATAGAACTAAAAGAAGCAATCATGAAATTCATTTGGAAAAATAGGAGACCTACAATAGCCAAAGCAACCCTTAGCAAGAAAAGTAAAGCAGGAACATCATAATACCAGAACTTAAACTATACTGCTATAGTACCATAGTAACAAAAACAGCATGGTATTGACACCAAAATGGACAAGTAGACCAATGGTACAGAAGACACAGAGACAAAGCTACATAAATACAGTTATCTCATGCTAGACAAAGGCACCAAAAAACATTCATTAGAGAAAAGGTAGCCTATTCAACAAATGGTGCTGGGAAAACTGGAAATCCATTTGTAACAAAATGGAATTAAATCCCTGTCTTTCATCCTGCACAAAATTCAAAGTGGATCAAAGACTTAGATACTAGAACAGGGATCGTGCACCTAACAGAAGAAAAGTAGTACAAAATCTCCTCCATGTCATCTTAGGAAGTGACTTCTTTAACAAGACTACTAAAGTGCAAGAAGTAACATCAAAAATCAATAAATGGGTACTGGGATTGTGGATCAGTGGTGGAGCGCTTGCCTAGCATATGTGAGGCAGTGGATTCGATTCTCAGCAACACATATACATAAATGAGTAAAATAAAGGTCTATCAACATCTGAAAAAATAAAATTAAAAAAAGAATCAATAAATGGGGCTGGGCACAATGGCACGTGCTTGTAATTGCAGAGACTCAGGAGGCTGAGGCAGGAGGTTCATGAGTTCAAAGTCAGACTCAGAAAAAGTGAGGCACCAAGGAACTCAATGAGACCCTGTCTCTAAATAAAATACAAAATAGGGCTGGGATGTCTCTCAGTGGTTGAGTACCCCTGAGTTCAAACCCTGGTACCTCCCCCCCCCACTAAAAAAGAAAAAATGGAATGCATTCAAACTAAAAAGCTTCTTCTCATCAAAGGAAACAAACAATAACATGACGAAAGTCTACAGAACGGGAGAAAATCTTTATCACATACACCCCAGAGCATTAATCTCCAGAATATAGAAAGAACTCAAAATACTCATGGACACCAAAAAAACAAATAACCCAATCAATAAATGGGCTAAGGAACTGAACAGACACTTCACAGAAGAATAATACAATCAATCAACAAATATATGAAAAAATGTTCAACATCTCTAGCAATTAGAGAAATGCAAATCAAAACTACTCTAAGATTTCATCTCACTCCAGTCAGAATGGCAACTATCAAGAATACAAGCAACAATAAACGTCGGTGAGGACGTGGGATAAAGGTACACTCATACATTGCTAGTGGGACTGCAAACTGGTGTAACCGCTATTGAAAGCAGTATGGAGATTCCTCAGGAAACTTGAAATGGAACTAATATTTGACCCAGCTATTCCACTCCTTGGTCTATACCCAAAGAACTTAAAATCAGCATACTACAGTGAGGTGGCCACATCAATGTTTATAACAGTTCAATTCACAATAGCCAAACTATGGAACCAACCTAGATGCCCTTCAACAGATAAATGGATAAAGAAAATATGGTATATATACACATAATGGAAAACTACTCAGACTTAAAGAAGAATGAAACTATGGCATTTGCAGGTAAATGGATGGAGCTAGAGAACATCATGCTAAGCAAAATAAGGAAATCCCAAAAAACCAAAGGCCAAATGTTTTCTCTGATATGATATGTGGATGCTGATTCATAATAATGGGGTGGGGGCTAGAGAAAAATAGAGGTACTTTGGATTAGCAGAGGGGAGTGAAGGGAGGGTAGGCGGTATGGGAGTTGCAAGGATACTAGACTGAATTGGGCATTATGACCCTATGTACATATATGATTACACAATTGGTGTGATTCTACATCATGTACAACCAGAAAAATGAGAAATTATACTCTGTTTATGCATGATATGTCAAAATGTATTCTACTGTCATGCATAACTAAATAGAAGAAATAAAAAATGAAAAAAAAATAAGACAGAGATCTGTCACCTCTCTATTGTTAGCCTGCTATTATTTCTGGGCTACAAAGTTCAGTTAAAGAGATTAAGTTTTTTTTACATGGGCTCTTCTTTTTTGTGGTGAACTAATGGGTGGAGAATTCTCAGAGGTACTGGGTCTGCCTTATAGAAACTAATAATACAAGAAACAAAGAAGCTGTGTTCTTCCTTCTCTTGATGGTACTGTAATTACTCACTAATTCTTCTGTACCACAGTTATTCTCTCACAAATATGTCATCATTCATAGTTCTCATAGTTATTCGTGCACATCAAAGTTAATAACCTGTAACTTTCTGGGAAAGTCACAGCCACAATTCTTTCAAATGCTCAGCACAGTGTTTCCCTTTTTGTTTCTTTGCCCTGTTGTGTCACAACCCAAGGGGCCCTCACCAGAGGCTGAACAGACAGGACCACCCTATCTTGGTTTTCAACCTTGCCAACTGAGCTACATTACCCTATTTTCTTTATAAAAGGAGCCTGCGGTAAGGCTGCTGTGTGTTCTGCTGGGGTGATGTTTAGAGCTGTCCTAATACTTTCTTCAGACTGTAGAGGGCTCAGAACTTCAGGTCTTTGACTCTGAGTGTTTTCCTGGAAGTTTCTCTGGGATTCCTTAGCGATTCCATAATCATTGGTAGTGCCATTTAGGGTTTTCTCAAGCTGAGTTGTTCATGTGCCTGTAATTAACGCTTCATGAGGGCACCATCCAGTGAGATTAATAGAAGGCATTTAACAGGCAGTGTTATGGGACCAATAAGCAAGAAGGACACTAGGAAGCAAGTCAAGTGAGCAACTCCCCTAACAGCAGGAAGAGCGGCTGTCTCAGTTGTCTAAACACAACTGATGCACCTTGGCTGCCTGGAATTCAAGCACACTTCTTCTGACAGTTCCGCTGACAGCAGCAGATGGGAGTGAGAATTTCTGATCATTTTTGCCATTCCCTGGTGCACCCTTTCTTCTACCCATGGTGAGGAAGAGATCATGGAGATATCTGTTCGTTTCACTTAAAAGACTGTTTTAAAGAACTTTATGACTTAACCTTCAGGGAAAATAGATTCTTCAAGGGAAATTCATCACACAAGAAAAATAAAATTGAAGATTTTTTTTTTTAAGTTGAAAACCTCCTACTATTTATTTTTCACTGACTCTCTTCCCTATTCAAGAATCATGTTTTATGTGTTTTCTAGGCCCCATTCCAAAAGCATTGTTCTCAGCATCGGTAAATTTATAAGGACCTAAAACTTTTACTCAGCTCAGGGGTACGCAGATATATCTTGTTTCTTTTAAGAAAGTTATAATTTTAAAACAAAACAAACTAAAAATGATGCAAATAAAAGAATCTTAGGCATTGGGATACTGGAAGATTTTTTTGGAACAGAGATAAACTTCACTCATTGTACATAGCACAAATTAAGGGAGCTTCAAGAACCAATTTTTATAAATGGCAGACCCTGATCTTTGCTGCATTATCATTCTGTAAAATATAGTCTGAACTGTGTCCTCTAAAGTGTGCAACACGTCCCTGTGATCACACTTTCTTAAACTGAATTTAACTGTCAACTCATAAACTCTTCTTAATTATTTTAAAATATTTAATTAGTATATATTGTATGTGTTCCAGCTGTACAATGTCATGATCTGATATGCATAAACATACACACACATATTGCTTAACGAATAACACCAATTTTCATGATCTCTCTAACCATGTATTGTATATATTGTGTGCATATATGTTCCAGATACCATGCTAGGTGCCTAGAATACAAATACAAAATAAAACAAAGTCTAGACCTCTTTCTAGGCATCTCACAAATTTAGAGGTAGTCTCTTGTAGCTATTTTGATTTTTTCCACATTAAAAATTATAAAGGTATCAAGCAAATCACCATGATATAAGGGAGAGGGATCTAAGAGAGGAGTGTCCATTGTACTTTACTTCTCAGAATCATAGGGTTTATGGCTTCCTGCCACCATAAAATCATAACTGATTATGAGTACTAAAAGAAGATGCTAAAATATTTAATATACATTTTCTTTTTGTATTTCCTAGTATTCGACCTTTCCAGTATTCAATCAGGGTACTCTATCACTTCAGAGAAGATTAGGTTGGGCATCATATGTACTCTAAAAAACAATGTCCAAGTTCAACAATAACCTAAGACGGGCCCTTGAGATTTATTTCTGAAACAGTATTTTCTTAAAATAGTTTCTTTCCTACTCTATACCAAAGCATCACTTCCTTTCCACCTTTCTCTTATCTGTAGTCCAGAAAGTAATCCCCATGTGAACCTCAATAAACTCTTCCACTTCTTGCAACATATTTATATGAATAATCTTTCCTTTAAAAACCAGAATATTTGGGGCTGGGGTCATAGCTCAGTGGTAGAGCTGCTTGCCTAGCATGTGTGAGGCACTAGGTTCGATTCTCAGCACCACATAAAAATAAATAAATAAAATAAAGGTCCATCAACAATTTTAAAATTTTTAAAAAATAAAATAAAAAGGACCAGAATATTCTTGTGTGTGTCAAAACAAAGAATAGGACCTTAGGCATCCAAAGTTCCTGTTTGAGATCAACTCATATTTACAGTCTCATCTAATGTGCTAGTGCCGTCACTTCTGCATGTATTCACAAGAGACATCAAAATCTACTTAACTTTTTGCAACCATTTTCCTTTAAAGAGGATATACTAAGAATGAATCCCTGGAACAGTATTCTTCACCACCTTCCTTTCTATGGATTACTTTACAACTTAGAGATTGTGTTTCTAAAAATTTAGTAGAATTGATTAACCTAAAAAAGCAGCTTTTTTAGAATACTACCATAGTTAGATTCAAAAAGAGTTCTAGTCTTAGAAATGCTATAAGGGTTGACTACCCTGATCCTCACACTCCACAAGACCTTGCATGGCTTTGTGTATCAGCATCACTGACTTTCTATTGTTTGCCCTAATGATCACAAAACAGAAGCAAATCTGACCAAATGTCAGAAAGGTTTGGGACTTGTGCTTATCAATGTCTGAAATACATTGATTGAGAGCATGGTTGATTTGTGAACAATGAGCTTAGGTGGAGAAAAGACAAATATATGATCTTGTCATACCCTCCTCTCAGAAATCAGACTGCCACTACATTCTTGCATAATGTATTATTTCCAGGGGCTGCTGAGTGTCCATTTTCTTTCCATTTCAATTTATTATCAACTGGGATATCCTCAATAGTTGCATATAAAGAAGCAAAGAAACATTTTACCTTATGAGATCATTAATATTCTGCTTAATTGAAGGGCTAAGCAAAATCATGTATAAAGTGTGACAACCATTCTTTTTATAGAAATCAAATAGATACTGAATTTTAGAAGAAATGTTGATTTCTGTAAATAGATTTCAAAGATTTAATAAAATTCTCAGAAAGCATAAAAAGTTATAATTCAAATAACTTAAAATTAGATTTTCATTTTATGAATTACAACACATATTTTGTCTTTAAATATTGACACAATTTTAAATGTCTAAAATTAAAATTGTCTTTTGGAGAAAATGAGAGTAATAATCTTTGTTTTTACTTATACTTGAATTTTAAAGTTGGATAAAAGTTTGTTTAATGTGGTATCTTTTTTAAAAATTACATATTGTATATTAATGTTTTACAACATGTACAAATCTTGATTATAACAACAAAAATATTTGCTGAAATGAAGTTTAAAAATTTATGAAATAAATACATAAGATCATTTTTAATTATTATATTTTCATTACTAATCCAAATATCAGTGGTTCATCAACAAATAATGGATCCTAGCATAATAATGACTGAATTTACTTGTCTTTGATGTCTTGCAAACTGTCAGTCACATGCAAGACAATAAACATAACACATATTATGTAAATGGTTGTTGTCTTTTGTTTTGTAAATCTGTTTGATCATCTGTTTCTTTTCTCACCAAAGAACTAAAGAGTTGTCTTCACAGATGTAACCTAAGCAATCCAGAAAAGCCCCATGCTTGGTGCATGATGCTTGGTTTGATGCTCTACTGACACTCTACAGACTTTGTTGATAATTTGGTCTCTGAACTTGTATTTGGTAAACGAAGTCTGACAAGATAATGGAGACAGAATGTGAGCCATAGAGATCACCTAGTGTTTTAGTCAGCATTTTTGCTGCTGTGACTAAAAGACCACACCCTACCCACCTTCAGTTACCACTCAGTTAATCCCATCAGGGGATGCATTCACTGATTAAGACTCTCATTTCTCCTCTAAACCTTCATTGTCTCACTCATGATCTTTTGAAGGATGCCACGCATCCAAATCACAATGCCTAGGTTGCAATGTGCATATCTTGGGTCAGTTTGGGTCACAGAGGGGCCCCAAAGCAACTGGCTACTGTTGGCCAGTGGTGACAATAGTCACAGAAGGAGAAGTAGAAGCAGCACAACCTCAGGAAAGAGAGGAGGGTCTCTGCATGGAAGCAGCATGGGAAGACACAGGATAGATCGTGATGGGAGGCCAACTTGCCCATCTTTCCCCACACCTGTCCCTGGTTTCTCTGCACAATTACTAATTCTCCACTTGAGTGTTAGATCAGAAATTGTCGGTCCTCAGGCAATAAATTTTGTTTGTACAATATTAAAAATTGAAAGCATACACATGTAAGTTGCCCTAAGATGTATCAGGCAGTTATTAGAATTCTTCAAATCATTTAGAATCTCTGACTTTTTAAAAAATTCTATGATATTTAAAAGTAAACATCCCCAGGCTTAAAATAGAAATTAAATTTAAAGATTGTCACACTTGATAGAAAAGAGCACTACTTTCAAATGAACATTTGGATAAACCAGTTACTGACAAGGAATATAATTTTAAATCATTTTTTTTCTTATGATGAAAGATGTACCAATAAATACACAAATAGGCAGTTTGAATTGTATTCACATTATAAAGTCAATTTGAGTCCTTGTGTGACATCCATAAGTTATAGAAAGGGACATAGGAAACATTTAATTCTATTGTAGAGACTTGAAAGTTCAGATTTACACAAAACTTAGAGGAGTTAGAAATCACTCAAGAAAAAAAATTTCTATGCGAATAGCTCTAGGTGTATTAAAATTTATATCTCAAAATAATTTATCAAAATTTACCTCAATGTTGGCACCATATAAATAATATTCTTAACAGTTTTGGTAACATTTGCATCAGCAGAAAGATCCTTTTCAAAATTAAAATATTAGGAAAAAATTATTTTTGATCTTACCAAGAGCAGTCAAGGTTGCTGTTAATTTATCTGTAAAAATGAAGTTGCAAAAATTATAAATTCTGATGATGTAACCAGTGAATATTTAGAAAAGAAAGTCATACAAATCTTATCATCAATAAAGATAGCATATTAATAAATACTATTCTTCACTGTATTGTATAAATTATGAAATCAAAAGTGTTATTTCCTTACTTCATAATGTTTTGTTCTGCACAGGCCATTATTACCCCATTTCATTTTATAAGTAATATATTGATTTTAAAGTAAAAAGTTGTATATTTTTATACATTTAAGAACAGTTTCTTGTTTTTTTTTCCCCTGCTTTTTGAATAAAGAATAGGGTATTTTCATTTTGCTCTGGTTTCTCAAATTTATGTAGCTGGCAACGCACAGAACACCCAACTATGAAGAACAATCTTGCCCAGAAAACCTAGGATTAAGGTGTACACTTTTACCACTTATGATGTAACTTTGGACAAACCATATGCTTTTGTCTGCCTCAGTTTTCCTGCTTTAAAAGAGTGGGTTTGAATATGACGTTCCCAGCATTTACTAATAGAGGATTTTAAAACATGATATATGTGTAAGTACTTTGTAAATGCTTTTGGGCAAGTGTCCCCAAATGTACAATGGTTTGACTTATGATTTTTCAGCTCTTTGATTTTACAAAAGCAATACACATTTAGTAGAAACTGTACTCTGAATTTTGCATTTTGACCTGTTCATGGGCTAGTAACATGCAGTAAAATACTGGATGCTGATCAGCAGCAGCAAGCTGTAGCTCCCAGTCAGCCACATGGTCATGTGGGAGAACAACCCATAGGGGGTGCTAATCTATGATGTCAGGTAGGCTAGGTTTGTTAAATGCATTTTTGAGTTCCGGTATTTTCAATTTATGGAGTGTCTGTATCATCAAAAGGTAAAAGTAATGTATTGATGGACAGCTCTCACCAAAGCACCAGAATAATTCATCAATCATAGGAAGCTGCCATAGGGGAGAGCACCAGCCTGCTGCAGTCTTAGTACAATCTCAGAAAGGAAGATTGGGGCAGATTATTAGAGGGTGTTGATGTCTGGGGTTCCATGACTTAAGGTGGAAATTTCCTTATGGAACTTCAATTGGAATTGATTAAATTTGCGACAGCAAAGGGTTGCTAGTCAAAGGAAGGCAAGAATTGAGTGTTAAAAATAAATAGTTGTATGATAAGCAGACACCTTGCTAAGTTAATCTATTGTCCTGAGAATACGCTGATATAGCAATCCATTATTCAGATAAATTAAACTTCATCAAATTTCTAAAGTCTTCAGTGGAGTTATTTACTATGGCCTACAGTTTTATCCCCCAATGAGCATCTTCTGGAACAAACATCATCATAAGACAGTCTTCATTCTTATTCCTTACAGTTAAGCAATAAAAATATTGGATATTTTTCCAAGTAATATTCCTATTTTGCAGTGCAAAATACTCATTGTTATTAACATAATATAGTGTGACATTTCTAACTATTATCCAACCAATATTCTGAAATGGAATTATTCAGGATTTATCATGTCACCAAGCTCATCTTTTTGGGCAAGCTGTTTCCACATAGTCATAGTCCTCACGTGAGTCACATGGTCCCAACATGGGGATGATGCTATGCCTTGTGAATTGAAAACACGTGGGTTTAACTAACCTTTTAACTAGCCACCTGGAGACTCAGGCTTACATGCAATAGATAAACAAGTGTTCTTAAAACTCTAGCAAGCTAATAAATATTCATTTAATCCAATATTAGCATAATTTCCTATTCATATCTAAGATACCAATTTCAATCTTGTAAATACAAGAAATAATAAGATTTAAATTCTCAGGACATCAAAACTCAGTTATCTAGACCTAAAGTAATGTAAATGAAGCTCTTGAATCTGTCATATTGTAGAGCAGAAACATCAGCTTGTTCTCTCTCTTCATTGTGTGATATCTAAGCTCCACATTTAAGATATTTATGATGCAAATGCTAGTAGGCAAAGTGCAACTGAAATCAATACAATTTTGCTTAGTATTCATTCAACAGACACCATCTGTACAATATTCTTTGGAATGATGTTTAACCGAACTATAGAAAGTAATGACTGCTCAAATATAAATGACTTTTTTTAAATTTTAACTGAAAAGAAACCCTAAAACACCAAAGAAGTGCCAGTTATATCCATTCTGAGGAAAGTACTAAGTATTTAAAGTGGCAAAAACCTGAAGATCCTCACTCCCCCATGTAAACTTCTGTAAAGAGTGACCCACCATGGTTGTACACTAAAAAGCTGTCAGATTCAGGTGCCCCCAAATGCTCTGACAGAATTGGCAGTGTATAAAAGAGTTTTCCATATTATTTTTTAATTGTGCCATCAAACATCTGTTACTCTTATTTCCAATGCTTTAACTCATACACAGCATCACTGAGACTAACCTTACCATTTAGGATATACTAGGATTTCTCATTTGTTTTTTTGAAGGCTAAGCAAATGAAAACTGCCACAAAGTCTTTGCCCAGAACAGCAACTGTACTTCTATTTGTAATTTATTTCATAAAATCTTAGAAAAGCACAGAGAAGGTCTATACCTTGAGTTCAATACAGTAATCGCATGCTTTATGTACAGTTTCTACTGACATAGGAGTGAAGAGGGAGATAGTGAGAGATAAACAGCTCTGAAAAAATACTATACAGGATGACAGAGAGTCCTATAGAGAAGACTTCCTTATAGAGATACTCCAAGATGGCAAAAATGGCCCAATTCTAATATCTGGATGGGCTCAATCATGAAGGTTGTTTACCGTGTGGCATTACATCATGGAAGTATGTAACTTTCTTTTTTTTATTTTTACAGGGTCTCACAACTGATTTTGTCTTGAGTCTCAGAGAAGACTTTGGACTCGACCTTTTGAGCAATTTTGATATAGTTAAGACTTCAGGGACCTTGGAGATTCACTGAGAGTGTTTTGCATTATGACATGGACCAGAGCCTTTAGAGATTAAGGGTGGAATGCTAGAATATGGATCTTAAATGTATCCAAAAGTCCCTTGCAGGAGTTGGAGGAACTTTTAAGAGGCCTAATGGAAGGAAGCTAGGTCACTGGGGACATAAACTTGGATGGAATAATAGTGGAAACTCATCGTTCTCATCCTCTTTCGCTTCCTGTCTGCCATGAGATGACCACTTGCTTTACCATGTGCTCTGAGCCATGTTATGCTGCCTTGACACAGACCCAAAAACAATGGGCCAACTGACCACAGACTGAAACCTCCAATACTGTGAGCCAAAAAGAACTTTTCCTCTTTTTAAGTTGATTATCTCAAGTGTTTTCTTACAGTAATGGGAAGTTGATTAATATTGAGCAACTGCAGTCCATCATCCAGAATCACTCATTAGCAACAGATTCTTTTGACAAGAGGATAGAATAGCACATCCCTAAAACCATCACAATTACACTCAGTTTCTCATATGAGCCTCTTATTTCAGTTATATCCCAATTACTCTCTACTTTTATGTTGTTTAAAAAAAAATCTCCTGTAACTCACTGATTTTCTAGAACATAATTGATCGAGCATGTAATTTCTGTGTGTGTTCAAAATAAGTCAGGACTATCATGAGTGACCTGTATATGTTCCTTGGCCAAATTTGTCCTTTGTCATCCTTCTTTACTGCCCCACTGCCTCTCACATAATTTGTACTCATCAAGTGATAGTAAGGATCCAACCGAATGATTCCTAGAATATGTGCAGTGATGAACACTGACAAAAATCATTTCCCCGTGGCTTGGTTTTAAAATTTAGTGGGGAAAAGCATAAGAAACAGTAAATGAAATGTGGGAATTGGAAGTCTATAAGGGAAACATCCCTATTTGCCTTTCAGAACTCTAAAGTCTCATGTACATTTTAAAATATACTCATTCGTGATTGAATAGCAAAAAATAGGTTTCTACCGTTCACAGCTTGCTGAAACTCTTGACTTTTTAATAGCAAGGATGTCAAAGGGAAAGTTTAAGGATGCTGGCAAGTGTATTAGATAAAAGCTGGTGGGTTGGTTTGCCTTATATTTAAGATAGACATGCTAGAGATAAAAGGAGTTGACACATTTAAGTGCTTTGCTATTTCCAGACCTATAACTAATATAAAACGTTATAACAAGTTCACTGGGTTTGAGTGAACTTACTTAAAAACCATAGCCCATCTCTGAGCTGCCTTACACTTGCACATTGCTGTCACATCAGGAATTACTTCTCTGTGTTCATGAGAACTTGAATTCCATCTTGCCATTTAAAATTCTAGTTGCTTTCTAAGTGTCTCAATTCAGTGAGCGCGAGTGAGCAACTTGAATTGCTTTAGCTTTCTAATGCATTTACCTTTTAGACCAATGAATAAGAAAATGGACAATTCTTTGAATATGTCTGTAAGTGTTGTAGATGATGGCCAAGGCATGTGGTCTTAGCATATATGTAAAAATGAGAGTAGACATTGAAGGAACACAGGTTGATCAATAACACTTATCATTGGTTTCCTTGCGTGTGCAGAGTGATAAATATTGAATTTCTTGTTTTATCTACTGGTCATTATAGTTTTGTTTGGATTTTAGAACCATTAAATTGAAGCATGTAACTAACATAGTTATTAGTTATTAGGCTTGTCCTTAAAAATGTACATACCATTGTTTCCAGAGACTACAAGAAAATGAAATCCTAGGAATGTACACAATAAATCATTTTAAAAGCTAACATTGATATTCATCCATTAGGGATATAGGATTTTTCTATTCAATTGTCCCTCAGTATCCATGGTGTATTATTGGTTCCAGGACCAACCCTGGATACCAAAATTCACAGATGCTCAAGTCTCTTATACAAAATGGCATGGTATTTGCATATAACCCACACACATCCTTCTGTATACTTTAAACCATCCTTAGATAACTACAATACCTAACACAATGTAAACGGTAATGCAAATAGTTGATATAATGTGTATTTAGGAAATGATGACAAGAATAAAAGCAGTATATGTTCTGTATGATTTTTTCCCACATATTTTTTGATCATCAGTTGTTTGATCCCCAGATGTGAAGAGTCAGCTGTGCATTATTTCCCTTCTTCCTGCCTCTGTCCCTACCTTCTTCCCTCCCCTCCTTCCTATCTTTATCATTTCTTTCTTTATTGGCTGTCTACTTATGCTTAAAACTGAAATTGTGATGATGAACCTTTCACTTTTTTAAGCTCCACCATCCACAAATGCTTTGGCTTAAGAAAGACATTCTCAAATGTTTTATGATTTGACTAACCCTTTAAAAAATTGAGTTTAAGCTTGTATTCCTAAAGGAATTGCCATTTGCAGCAGAAAAGTTGGGATCGGGACCTGGAACTTTTTTTGGATGTGCCTCTTCTAACAGTTTACCAATCTGTAACAGAAAATCACCTCCATGAAACCTCTCTATGGCTCTGAGTAAATCATTTTGAAAATCATAAAGTATTTACATTATTGTCTTTGCATATTTACCACTCACATGTATTAACCAAATATAACCAAATGCTGAATTATTAATGCAGTATTAATTCATAAATCAGATTATCTCTGGAAAACCAGTATGTTTAATATGAATGCTAAAGGAAAGACCTGTAATCTGGTATGGTTATTTCTATGACGACAAAACAAATTACCACAAACTTTATGGCATAAAATAACCAAATTTATTTATTATCATATTTTATTCATCAGGAAATCTGGACATGGCTTAGCTAAATCCTCTGCTTAGGGCTTTACAGGCTGCAATTAAGATATCAGCTGGGATTATGGTTTCATCTGCGGTTCTTAGTCTGTTTTCTGTTGCCAATAACTGCATATCACAGACTGTGTAATTTAATACAGATAGAGATTATTTAGCTCATAGTTCTGGAGGCTGTGATGTCCAAGACCTTGGCACAGACATCTGATGAGAGCTGTATCGCAGCATGTCAGAAAGCATCACATGGCATGCGAGGGATCCCTCCCATGTTTTCTTATAAAGTCACTAACATAATCATGAGGCACCGATCCTCATGATCTCAACTAATCCCTATGCACCTCCTGAAGTCCCACCTTTTATTGCTGTTATAGTGAGAATCTCAGCATGAGTTTTGAATGGGACAAATATAAAAACTGCAGCAGTTCTGTATCCTATTCCATCAACATATACTTGTTGGCAGAATACTGTTGGGCTTTCTTTCTTGGGGGGGTGGTTGTAAGACTAAGTTCCTTGACTCCCAGAGTCCTCTACAGTCTTGCTATGTGATAGTCTCCATAGGCAGTTCAAATACCATGACAGCTTGCTTCTTCAGGGCCTTGGGCTAGTCTCTTACTCTAGTCTGGTAACAAGAAATTTTATGTAGCATTAGGTGATCCAGGGAATGGTACACCTTTTCCATATACTAAAATAGTCAAAAAGTGACATTCCACCCCCTCAACTTTGTTACGTTCTGATAGCTAGAAGCAAGTTTCTCTACAAAGATCAGAGACCATAGGAATATCGAAGAATGTTATTTTCCTACAAGCTGAGAGGCTGTAGACTTCCAGGATGAATTTAGTAATCTCCAAGAACCAGAACAAAGTTTATTTCCTTTATAAAGAACCAGAACAAAGTTTATTTCCTTTATAACCCTTGTCTAAAGTCTAGCTTGAGGTTTTCAATTTTCACTTGTATAGTGTTTTTTTTTTTTCATATGCAAAAGAATTTCCCTGTCTTTTCCAATGTGGATATTCTTATCAGTTCAATGGTGAAGAAATAGTACTGTTATTCTCATTTTTGCTAGTGAAAACACTGAACTTTCATGAATTAACCACAGCTCAAGTTCTCATAGGTAACAAGAAGTAGAACTCCAAATGAATTTAAATTTTCTGATTCTTGTTCTTAATTTGATATCAAATATGAAAAGCTTAATGACTATGTAAAGATTGCCTTAATAGGTACCTTAAAACACCCACAAGTTAACGTTAGTGTTCCCCACTTCTCTAGACAGGACACTCATTATATATATGACCATGTGGTTCCCAGAACAGGAAAATCAGACTGAGTGTCCACAAATATGCAGAGAATTAGAAGTATTTTAAACTGATGTATTCTGATAGGAAAATTTAGTGGTCACTGTAATTTTTCTCTTCCATTGCTGGAGCTAATATAAGGATTTTCCTCAGGTGGCATATTTGGGATACTAATTCAGATATTGATATTCTATGAAACTTCTGTGGTTAGTATATATTTTCAAGATCTAGTCACCAAATCCATGATAAAAGTCTCATAAAATATCACTCATTTTGAATTTTAAGACCAAAATTAGAGTACAATAAAGTTTTCTGAAACCATAAACCCCAGTCCTAACTCAGCAGTCACATAGTTGGAGAGAAAAGTGGAGGTCAACCAGAGATTGGAGAGAAGAAAGAGAAAGGACCCCCCACGCCTCTGACCTTAAATTTCAATGACCCATTTCTAGAAAGATAGCCAACTGATCATTATTGAATATGACCAATTGGATTAAATGTCTTTGGAAAAGAAAAAATTTATGAGAGCAAGATATGTCTTATAAAAGCATTAGAGAGAATCTTTCTCCTTTCTAACATGAAAGACTTTTTATTGTAACACTGAAAACATCACATGTATCAAAATCAACAAAACACTGAAATTAATTAAAATATAGAAAAAAATTTTATGCTTTTAAATAAGGCTAGAAATACAAATTCAAATAAAGTTAATCAAATGAGATGGTTGAAGTTCTACAATACTAATTAATGTGCATTTGTGAGTATGTGAAAAATGTTTTGTCTATAAGCAATTTATTTAATAACCATATCAATAACTCATTAAATTTCAAATACTAAAGAGTCTGAGAGGTAAGACTGAGGAATAGCTAGCAATGCAAGAGTTTTATTTGGGTGGTCGTGTGTGTGAGGCATGAAAAAAGTAAGATTGGACAGAAAAAGTGTCAAACTGCAGTGAAATTATGGCAGTCTTCAGTAAGCCACAGGCAACTATGGAACAAAAATTTCCTGTAGGAGAGATCCACTCTGAAGAAAATTACCTGATCTTAGTGTACTTCCGGGCTCAATAAAATTAGCTAGGGGCTTCCCAAGATGAATGTGGCTACCGCTTACAAGCTGAGGTGATCTTAAGAGTGTGGAGGAGTTGGAGGCTGTCAATCTATAGTGTTCCTTGTCACTGGACAGAGAGTTCCTCATGACAAGAGATCCAAATTATGCATCTCCATGGCTGCCAAAACTGGTATTTTAAGAAACTCAAATTACAAGATTCTGACAATGACATTCATATGAATAAGCTCAATCAGTTTTTTAAGCAAACTTAATTGCATATGTGTGTGTGTGTGTGTGTGCATTTTCCTTTTCTCTTGTTAACATAGCAGCTAAAACAACCAGCTATTATTCCTGAGCTTTGAGAGGATGTATAGTTTCTTTATTTTTATATTCTGCTCTGCAGAATGAATGTAAAAATAATGATTGGCAGAATTCTCCATGAACACCTTCCATATTCATCTCAGAACAGAAAAATATCTCTAGGTACAATGATGCTTACCTTCTTGCTTTGTGAAAGTAAGTCATTGTGGTCCCTTTTACACAGTAGAACAGTTAGGGACCAGAAAGCCTAAAGGGACACATAATACCTGGCATGGCACATATTATGTCAGAAATGCCACCAAGGCAGAGATCTTTCTGGAAATCTACCCAGACTCCTCCTGACTTTTAAGTCAGTGCTATGATTACAAATAAGAGATTTGTTACATTCTAGGTTTAGTTCAGGACAGATCCATATTGCTTTGGTTTCTGCACTGAAGAAGATGGATGAGTTTTTTCCTCAATCTTGCCCTTCATTTTCAGACTTTCATTTGTAATGACCTATGAGTCACTCCTGGCTTGGCCCAGAGGTCAAACAGAAATACCAAGAATAAATTCAATTATTTAGGAGAACTAGGCCATATTTTATGAGAGTTTTATAAGAATTTGACTTTGATTTTTAACAAGATCCCCACATACTCACAAATATAAATCAGTATTCTTCATATTTACTATATTCAGTACCTATTTATCATGAGCATAGCAGTCTATCTGCTGTTATCTATAATGATAGATATAAACATGAGTCAGTGAGATTGAAAAAATAATTAGGGCAGGAGAGATATGATCATTTGATAACCTTCTGAGTAACCTATATATTCTTGTAAAACTTAATTTATAAAAACAGATGGGGAGTCCAATTTTTCCTGTGAGTCATAATTTTTCAACCCTTGTTGGCGAGAAGCATTATAAAATTTTGGAAACATGAAAGCCATGCATCTAAATTTCCGGGCTTCTATACACTGTTGCTTACCCCATGTTTATCCATATACTTACTCTTTCTAGAAGCTAACATGGCTATCATCCAACAATGTCTAAATATTATTTTTCAGTTCCTAAAACAATTTGTAAAAGTAGAGTTTACAAGTTACAGAGACTTCAGTGAATTAGAGCTATTCATTTCTGGCTTTGATTAATCTTTCTCTTGTGCTGATCCCCACTTTCCAAGTGTCCCCAGCCATGAAGAGAACAGGAGTTCTATGATACTCAAGTATGTGTACATGTTCTTATACACAAGGCAGAATGGAATAGGCATTCAAACAAGGCTCAATATCAAGAGGTCCATCCAATTGAAATTGCTGTGACATAAAATAATTTATGCTTGTTCATCAGTAATTCTGAAATCTAAGGGAAAGCATGCCATAGAATTCCATATGTATAATCTGGAAAATTTCAACAGGTCCTTGGTGACTTGTTGGAAAAATATAGTGACTTGGGAAAAATATAGTACATATTATGACTTCAAGTAGGTAATATGTACACACATGTGTGTGTTTGTGTGTGTGTGTGTATGTATGTGTACACACACATAAAATGTATATAAATACTGACTTCAAGTACAGGAAAATTATGTGTATTTCTCCATGCAATCATGAAGAAGGGTAAAGGTTCACCATCTGGGCTTCTACTGAATAAGTTTCAAACTTTTCACACACATCGATTTCTGATTGTCAATTGACAGAGTAGTTCCAGTCCCATTTTACATATTTGTAGGCTTCATTTAATTAAACTCATCCCAGAAAGGGGAAATTGGGCCAGGCGTTTCTGTCCATGGCTCACCATTCATCTTTTGAAACCTCTGACCTGATGTGAGAAGCACTCAAGGCCAAACCTCTCTTCAGGTTTACAGTCACTCTCCTTTTTTCTTGCAAAAGAATTCCAGGTCTTTCTACATATAGTATCCACTGTATATAAATTTAAGAGGAGTGCCAAAAGATACCATGGTCTAAAATTTAACCCATTCCCACTACCCATAAAGTCTAGAACAGAAAGTTAATCGTTTCATAGTATGTGGTTTGTATTGATTCTCCTTTTTATATTAATATTTTTATCATGGAGGATAAATCACAAATGCCATTAATTGGACATGGAACTTACCTATTTTACATACATTTCCAAAATCCACAAGAAATTTGTACATTATGTAAAGGATTGTTTTTATTCAGATGTAAAAGTATAGATAATTGTAAATTGGTGCATTTAGTTTATTTCTAACCTCCATAGTTATTGCAATAATTAATATAATAGCTACCACATATTGAGTAAAATCTAAATGAGGGACATGTTGATAATAATCTCCAATCTTTAAATACCTCCTGTAAGACAACATCACCCTGAGTTTACATTTAAAGACATTGGGCTTAATTGATATGTTTGGTTGATGCCTGCAAGCCTACAGTAGTTAATGTCCATGTCATGATTTAATCCCAAATTTGTTTAGTGTCAAAGTTCTTCACTTATATTTTGTTGTTGTTGTTAGTTCCTGCCATGTCATGCTGGGTTTCACAGACATGGAGGGAAAAGTCTCCATGCCATGTTTAAGTTTTTGAACCAGTTTATTTCCTTGCCCCTCACTAGATGGGTGTCCTCTATTGGCTTTTCATTAGCAGACGGGTGCTCCTGCACAACGGGATTGTGCTCATTTATCTTCTTCTCAGACTTCTCATGTACCTTAGGCTATGTACTAAGTAATCAATCACTTGCATGTATATTGCCTTACAGAGTTCTGATTTTTTAATACATCTCAACACTAAGTTCATGTTAGTGGACCAAATTTTCTATGTCTATGTATATAGTCTTGACTGAGGGTTTATACCTATAAACTTTGAAAAATTCACCAAGCGAGTCTACAAAAATAAGTACAAAGTAATAACAAGAACAAAAGAAAAGAAAGATCACCTACATTCAAGTAGAAAGCGATCTTATAGACCAAAAACTATGGCAGCATTGTAGAACTACAGAAATGTGTCCTGTGATGTATGAATATGACAAGACAATTTAAGAGTGATATTGATCACACTTATTTTTCCTTACACTCTTTTGGAGCAATGTTTAATGCATATATTCATACTGACTATGGAATTATGTCCCTGACTCTGACAAACTCTCTTCCCTATATACAGAGATTATCTGAGGTCTCATTCATCACTGTATACCAAACAGAATCTGGAGTCCCACAGGTGACGGAAGTAAATCAACTGAGTCCCATGCATGGGCATTCTGAGCATTCTTAGGTAAGTAGTACAGTCCTTTTTCTTGCCTCTCTACAGTCAAGGAATGAACTGAGCGGAGAAAGCAACAGAATGAATTTCAAATTTGCTTACCCAATATTTTCTGACAGTAGGTTTTAAACATTAGATAGAATTATTTAGGGTTCCTCTGACATTATTTCCTTTTGAGAAATCTCAGAGTCAGATGTCCCTATCCAGAATACATTTGAGAAAAATCTACCAAGAGACAAAATATTGTGTTATCACCTCTAATCCATTGTGGATTTATAGAATACTTACTCAACAATTAATTAGACAAATGTGGCATATTTAAATAACCATTTTCCAAACTTGTTTCTACTTTTGCATTCAATTTTATCTATCAGCTTTGTATTCAAACCTAGGTAACAATTTTGCATATGCATGTGTTCCAGTGCAAACAAATTAACTCATCTACAGTTTTCTTACATCTCTTTTGAAACAAGGTAAAATATAAATAAATATATAAATTAGAAACAAAATTTTCCTTTGATCAATTTGTTTCATTTAAATTGGTTTTAGAAATGTATCTGCATGAAGAGTTTTCAAACTAATGAAAAACAGACTGAAAAAAATCCTTCAAATCCATTATACTTATCGATTCATAATTCTTTGAACTATGGCTATATTGTCCATGACATGTTTTAGTAGCATTACAGAGTATATCAAATTTAATAGAAAAAGTAAACTTCAGAAGAAACTTGGAAACATAACTGATTCAAGCATTTATCAATGAAACTGGGTAAACTTTGGTTTTCTGTATGTCCTACAGAAAAGGTAGTTTCACTGACCAAGTTAATGTTATCTTTTCCCTAGTAAGCCACTAGTGAAGCAAAGGAGGAAAGGATAAAGCACTAAGAAGAAAACTCTGAATTAAAATTGATTAACTTCAAAAGATTTTGTTTTGGCAACTTCTAAGAGTTGATTTAATCTTTTCTGTAACTACTCCAATTTGATAAACTAAACAAACATAATTAATATGGAAAAAAGAGCCTGTAAGATCTGGAGAGAAAAATACCCAGAAGGGACATTCTAAACAAAAATCACAGAATGTTACTTGTAGAATCTCTGGATGGCGCATCATGTAAGTGTCAGAAGCCAAGAGGAATTATTATTGGCAGGCCTCTTCCTTTGGCCCACAGTATAATTTTGACACTAAGGCAAGAAGAGTTAAGGAATGAAAAAATCTAAGAATCAACCTTCCGAATGGGAAAGCTGATCTCTTATTTATTTATTTTTTATTTATGTCTCCTACTTCTGATAAAACACCACACTGCAGAAAGATCATCTATATGAATCCTAGGTTCTGTGCTATTAATGAAGTGAAGAGAGGAGAGAGAGTATTTAAGTTAAGATATAGAAACAATAATCATCCTTAATTCCAATGTCAACTAAGCCATCAATATTCTCTTCAAGACATAATGAAGCATTCATGTTTGAGGATCATTCTTTCAATTATTTACTCTTTTTTGTTGTTTCAGTGTTTTCATTTGGAAATAATGAGATATACAATTCAGATACCCAAAATTTGTGAATGTGTACATGAATTTCTCAACACAACAAAAGCACTAAAAATAAATAAATAAGTAAAATCATTATCCTAGAGCAACTTATAAAACCTCTTCAGTAGGTCAATGCATTGCTTAAATTAGTTATCTCATCATCCCCAAAACCTCACTTTTACCCACTGCATATTATCATTGCTGAGCTGAATAGTGAATTGCTCAAAAAAACACTGAACAGAGATTTAAAATATGTAACTGACAGCAAAACCAAAATGATAGTAATGAAAATGATCTAATATATCTCTGCTGTGGTCATTTTAACCAATCTTCTCTTACTATGAGTGAATTCCTTATGCTGAGAATCATAGGCATAATAAAGACAAGAGCTTCCATTTATTGAGCTTTAATTCTGAACTAGATATCTCATTATAATATGAACATGAGGAAGGAAAGATAGAAGGGAGGAATGAAGGGAAGAAGGAATGAAGATGCAAAAAAATGTGCATCGAGCAGTTTCCAAAACCTGTTCTTGTTTATATTCACACAGCTCTATCACAGCTCCAGATATGAAAATGTTGTTTTGTGTTGGACCATGCAATCTCATCTTCTCCTAAAGCTATAGAATGGAAGAATAAAGTAAAGAAGATAAATTATGGATCCTGGGTCAAATCTGATCCAGGGCCTAGGCCTGTTTTTGTATGTGTGTTCCACAGAGCTGAGATTTTTTTTTTTAATGTTTTGAAGATACAACTAATACAAAAAATGTGCAATGGACTGTATGTGGCATACAAAGCCTAGAATATTTGCTATAATAAATTGCCATATACTGATAGCTTAAAACAACAAAAATTTATTCTCTCATAGTTCTGTAGTCCAGAAGTTTGCAGTCAAGATATCAGCAGTGCTGGCTATTTCAGGAAGCGCTGAGGGATGGCCTTCCCACTTCTGGTGGTTAGTAGCGGTCCTTGGTGTTCCTGGCTAAGGGAAGCAGTTCTCCCAAAGTTGCCTCCTTTTCCACATGGATTCTTCCCAGTCTCTCTCCATTTAATGAGGACACCACTCACTGGAATTCAATTTCCCCTAATGTTTTGTGACCACATCTCCACGAGTTATATCTTTAAAGACCCTTTTTCCAGGAAAAGTCACACTCTGAGGTTCCAAGTACACAAGAAATGAAGCACTATTAATCTTAGCAGAGACATTTTAAATTCTGAATTTCTTCTATGTTTGAGAATGCAGCCATTACACCCATCATCCGCCTAAGAAAATCAGAATAATGATTCGCCATTTTTCCATCAACAAACCTTCAATTTTTAGCACTTACTTTACCCATATATACCCTTGAAGAGCTGCTCCCTAGTTACTGAGTGTAAAGTTCAGTCACTGTCACATCTTTCCAGAACTTAACATGTCTAAATGCTTAATTGTTTACTAAAGTAATTATTTGAATCATATTCTTTGCAAGAAAAATAGACATATAGGTTTGAGTACATTGGAAGGATCCTAGTCAAATGCCCAGAGTTTAGAACATCTTATTTATTGTGCTTTGTTCATTATAATGAGAGGAAAAATACTCATAAAGTCATTATAATATTTACTTTTAAAAACCCTCCTAATAATGTTGGTTCCCATGAGATAATTGAAAACATAATGAAAAAACAAGCAACGTGGTTTAAAAAAATAAGGAAATAATGTCTTTTTTCTATACTAAGCATGAGAATTAGCTAATATATCTCAATTAATCATTTGCAATTACACAAATCCTCTAAAAGGAAGGAAGTTATGAATAAAACATGACGAGAGAGAATCGTTTTCACAAGGGACTTACTTAGACACTGGATAAAACAAACAGTATCTTGAAAGGTTGGGATTAGAGTAGAAATAATAAGCACATTTAAATAATAATACCACATACGCATATTAATGTGTACATGTAAATCATCAATTTTTAAGAGATCATTTGGATAAATGCCAAGGAATATTCTATTCATATCTTCTACGTGAAACTTTTAGCACATTCTAATCACAGTCTAAAATACTAAATGTGTTCTTTAAACACCATGGATAGCTTCTAGTGTTTGTGATTTTCATACATTCCTAGTATTAGTCTTCTTTCCTAAATTGAAAATAATGAACTTAATATTTCCTTTAAAAAATAAAGAAGGAGACCCCTATCTCCTTTTCTTTGAGCATCTACTTTATATAACTTGTAATTGTAAGCTATTTCTTCTTCTCTTTGGAATGTATGTAAGTATTTCTTGAAAGTTAAGTGTATTGCCAGTTTTTAGTCCAAGAATGTCATCCAAGGACCTAGGAACTATCTCTTTGAAATGCCATCTTTCAAATAAATAGTACCCTTTTCTACTAATTTCTGTGGAAGAGTTGGATCCTAACTTCAACTAATACATAATTTCAAAACTACCTAATGACATAAAGTAATGAAAAGTTTATTTTTTCCTTAGATTAAAGTCAATTGATGATAAACTCAAGTACCAGAATGAACTGTAACTGACAAATGATTCTGTCAACTCCTGTACTTGAGGATTATTGATTATATTAAGAACATGGATATAATGGGTTGTATTTGCTTGACTCTATAAAAGGTAAGATTTTCTTCTGTTTGTTCTCTTGCACATCACATTCTGGTTTAATTTTATTCATTAATAATTGTTTTCCTCTTCTACTTTCTGGGTTAGAAGGAAATTTTGTTTTTAATTACATTTCTCATGAAATACAACATACTAAGTAATCCATGTACTCCCTGAGTTAGCAGCTCATTACAAATAGTATCTTTCAAACTCTCAGATATCATTTATATTAACAGATTCACTCTTCAAATGGAATTTTTCAAAGATGTAGGAATATAATTATTGATTCTCTTTTAAAAGTTTGATCTTTGTCATTCTGTAAAAATAAAACATTAAATTGATAATATAAACTCAGCTTTGGATTTTGTGTTTAACATTTTAGACACTTGAAATACATTTTCAAGTTTTTAAATTATATTTGCATTTATGATTTTTTTTATTAATCTTAAAGTTGTCTGCTAGGTAAGTACATTTTTAGTATTACAGAGCTTTGCCTGTTAACTACTTAATACCTTTGCCTTTAGTAGTTGTCACTATGATCATCAAACACTGAAGTTAATATGTAGCCAAGCATTCTGATTGGAATATCCCAGTAACAAAAGTTTGTAAGCCAAACAATAAGAGAAAGTGTGATACTGAAATATTTTACTGTCTATAATTCAAATGAAATAAGGTAGAATTTATCTTGCATCAGAGGATTTTCAGTTCTGTATCCAGGTATCAGTAAAATCACAATCACTGCAAGTCTACTGTTGCCTTGAATAATAACTGGCAAGGATAGTGATAGTATGTTATAGTCATCAGGTTCTCTTACACCAACAGATTTTCTATTTCACTACCAGTTTGACTAATTTCAAAATGGTAGAATGATTAGAAAACATGCTTTTGATTTATCCTAGAGATGCCCAGATTTGGCAGCTATAAAAATTTTTGACTTAATAAAATTAAAATTAAATCTCAACTCTGACATCGACTGGCTAACCAAGACAAGTTTCTTAATTTCTCCTGTCTCCTCACCAGTAGAAGAAACATAATAGTTACTTCAAAGTGTGTGCTGGGTACACACCTGTGATCCCAGCAACTTGAAAGACTGATGGAGGATAACAAGTCAAAGGCCAAACTAGGCAGCTCAGAGAGAGTCTGTCTCAAAATTTAAAAAATAAATAAATAAATAAATATATACACACACACATACAAAACTGATGTAGCTCATTGGTAGAGTGCTACTGGTTTCAAGCTCTGGTACTGGACACAAATATCAATTTCATAAAGCTACAGTCAAAATATGATGACATAATTCATTCAAAAAATCTTAAACATCTAATAATCACCTGCATATGTAGGTTTCCTAAAAGCAGTATATGATATTGATCATTACTTCACATTGAAGGGAAGAGATTTAATTAGTAACATCCCGGCACCTGTTGATTTCTTCTTACATAAAATGCCTACAAAGAAGAACTGTAGTTCTGTACCCAGAACACAAATGATTATAAATAACATTGGGATTATCATTATAGAAAGAAAATTTAAGAAATTTTTCTAGCTAAGCTTTACTTAAACTACTAGATAAAACCTGTTTGTTTCAGTTGAATTTTGTGCTTACTAATACATTTTTCAAGGAATAGTCAATAGCAAATTTCTCCTTTTTTCCATCTATTAAATATTGTAATCCCTGTTGTCAATCCAAATACCAAATATGCATTGCAAGTAGAATCCATATGGCCTCCCACTGAGTCATGATGTTGTTTTTCACACTGCTATGCAGTCCCTCCTAAAATAAATGTAAGCTAGTTCTATCTAGCAAACAGTATATGGTGAAAGTGAATTCTAAGACAAGGTCACAAGAAGTCTGGCAGTTTCTTTCTTAGTGTCTTGGAAAGTTTAGAGGGCAAAGATAGTGACCTTCTAAGAAGATGGGCTCTCCTCAACTGCCATGTTGTGAGGAAGCCAAAGCTAGTCATATGAAGAGGCAATATGGAAAGAAAAAGGTGCCAGCCAATTTCCAGCTATTCCATCCAGTCTTACTTGGGTTCCAGGCATATGATGAAGAAACCATTTAGACAAGTAGTCCAGTTAAATCTTCAAATGACTCCAGCACCAGCCTGGGGTTTAAAACCACTTATGAACCAGCATTGAAAACTAGTGAGCCTAGGTGCAACCAATCAGCTAAAGGATAAGAGATAGTACATCATTAATTACCCACTGTTTTTTGAGACATTTTGTTACATAGCAATGCATACAGAAATCATTTTTATACTTATTTGGAAAAACCAGAAAATAATATACAATATATTATAATATACAATATAATAGTTCATTTTAATTTACATATACACTGACCTGAATGTACAAAGCACTTGAGAATTTGGCAAAATATAAGGATTTTTTTTAATCTGTACATAAGGTAAACATCTGACCTCAGAATTTGGATTTTATGACCATGTTTCTAGTTGAAAGTATCCTGCTAATTCATGTACTGAACCTTTAACACCTAGTGTCTCAGAATGTTACTATATTTAGAAATGCAGTCTTGGAAAGGGTGATTAAATTAAAATGAGGTGGTTAGGTCAGGATCTTATCCAATCCAACTGCTATCACTAAAAGAGAGAAAATTTGAACACACTAAAAAATAGAAAAGGTACCTGAACAGAGAAGAAAGACCAAGTCAGGGTATATACTGGAAGTTTCTATCTGTAAGCAACAGAGAGAAAAGGCTCAGAAGAAACCAAACTTGCTGACACCTGGATCTTGAACTTCCAGGCCCTAGAACTGTGAGAAAATAAATACCTGTTGTTCAAGTCATTCAGTCATGGAATTTTGGTAGAGCAGACCTGGCAAAATTAATATAGACATGAAATAACATACAGATCAAGAGTATTTCCACAGTGGATGTAGAGGTATGGAGCTGGCTGTACTACTCAGAGTTGGCTAGGATTTTACTCCTGAGCTGTATCAATCTACATGCACACCTCTGTAGCAGAATTCAGATTCTCCTTGCTTTTAGTGACTCATGCTTAAAGTTTTTCATTAGTTCTTCAAAGACTTTGAAATATTTTCAATAAGTTCACCTCCTTCCCTTTTTAAAATTCATTTGATTTGTTTTCTATAGTTTGCAACTAAGAATACTAACAGTGAAAGTTCTTTGATTGAAGACTATATCTAGATGGATCACAGCAAACCCTGTAGGATACAAGAGTTCTCCAAAGAATGATTGTGCATGCCTTAAGGCAGAAATTACACCTAGTTCCAAAAGTCCACTAACTAAAGAATAAAAACATCATACTTAGTAATAATATAGGCAGATGCAAATTTTATTTGAGATATGCATATAATGCTACAACTGTCTAAAAATAATTCAGTGTTATAAAACAATAATATGTATTAATATGTTAAATAAGAAAAGTTTTTAAGTTTCAAAGAAAGGTTCTTTAAAAGCACAAACTATATGAGAAATCTTCACCAGTTTCATTGCTTTAGGAGTGTACTAATGCATTATGGCATTGAAAGAGGTTACTTTTAGAGAAAAAAATCCTTGTTTGAATTATGACTACTACTCAGTATCTTTAGTAAGTTATTTTCTTGGCTATAAAATGAGGATAATGTATTTTATATAGTATTATACTGAAGATTAGAGAGAAGATACATGTCAAATCTTAGGGGTTACAACACGCTCCAATTTTCTTATTTTAAAGCCCACATCCCTTTCAGAGGTGGGAGGAATGTATGGCTAACATTTAAATGTGTCAAGAAAATCAAACTTAGTCTCTTCTTATTTTTGTTTCCATTTTTGTTTTTGTTTTTGTGGTGCTTCCGGGAATCAAACCAAGGGCCTGTCAAGGACTCTACTACTGAGCTACACCCCCAGACCTAGCCTATTCTTACTGTAGACGGTCTATTTCTTTATTAGACAAATTCTTCAGAGCAAATATTTATTTGCTCTGAAGGAATATTTATTTCCTCTCAACTGAGGACCTTTCTTTCATTCCCTTTCCTACAAAGATTCTTGGATGTAGGTAAGCTCTTAGGTGACCTGATGGCAGAAGGGATAGGCCAAATGGTACTCATGCCAGCCTTGTGACAATTGGTCCTCTGTCCTCAAAAAGGTATCTTCTCCTAGGTGGTCACTGTGCACATTCACTGGTGCTGATCTTTGCTGCTAGTTTTCTTTTGCTGGAACTTCAGAAGAGGTTGTGTTTCTTCATGTCATTGGCCCTTATGCCAGGAAAACAATCACACCAACAATTGTGGAGACACCATTGTGTCCTCCATCCTATTCCTGGTCTGGCTGCCATCTTTATGGTACTGACTGCCCTTCATCACATTCATTCTGCAGCAGGCTGGCTCTCCAACTTGTTTTTCTGGTTTGTTCTTCAATAACAGCAGAGGAAGCGCTATTCCTTGCATGCCACAAAGACCCGAGGGGTAGTGTTGGAGGACAAGAGGTGATTGAGGTTGACAGAGACCTGCCTCTCCGTAGGATGCAGAATGCAGCCCTTTCTCCTCCACAGCACCCACGGCAATGGGAAGTGGTCGACATGTCCTGAATTCAAACATCATCAACTTAAAAATGATTTAAAACTCATTTCTGCTTTTGACTCCCTCCCACTCCCAAATTGTCTATATTCTTTCTACCACTCTTCTTGAAATTCAACTCCAAAGATGGGATACAGGGAAGAAGCAAGGACTCTCATTGCATTCCTTGCCCTTTCCTGTCTACATTTGTCTTCTTTGTCTTCTTTCTCTCAAGTTTTCCAAATGCTCTGCCTTTTCTCTGTCAGTAGGTGAGAACTCACTTCTGTCTCATCCTGAGTCCTCTCCTCATTTAGGCTTAAATAATTCTTAGGGGGCCTGACTAAGAATGCCTTTGAAATTTGAAAATCCTGTCTACAGAAAATATGCCTATTGAAGTTATTCTCTTGCTTTATATACATATGCACACACACTATAATTTCTGTAAATTAATATCTGATCCTGTAAGTAAACATTATCTTCCCCTGTGATTTGCTACTAGGACAATTCTTGTTGCCCTTGAAGTGTTGAATGCCTTTGGTTAAATAAAAGAAAGAGCATTATAAGAAAGAATAGAAGAGAGGGAAAATGTTTTAGTGAATTATTTAAATGTCATTCTGTTTAAAGGAGAGATATTTATAATTAAAACTGTATCTCAATTTATTTTTCCATTCAACCACTGAACAAGTATCCTTTGAATGACAAACAGCTGCAGTTGGTAGGTAGAAATTGGAGGAAATAACAGAACAAAATGAAAATGGTCTCTTTGCTCATGGGTAAGATAATCATGTAACCAGTGCTTTCAAGTACAAGAACAGAAGGGGCATCTAGGGCTTAGTGGAACACCAAAGAGGAAATTCTCACCTGGACTGAATTGGCAAGAAGAATTGTTCTCAGAATGTAAAAAAGCAAATGAGGGATTCTGCATGAATAGTTTCTTTTGGACAATCTGTGAATGTGTGTGTGTGTGTGTTTACACATTCACATACCTGAGTACGTATGTATACATGTCTATCTCTATTTCTATTTGTACATCTATGATTTCCTTATAATAAAAATAACAATTTGGGACTGGGGTTGTGGCTCAGTGGTAGAGCACTTATCTAGCATGTGTGACAAGCTGGGTTTGATCCTCAGCACCACATAAAAATAAATAAGTAAATAAGTTATTAAAAAATTAAAAAATGATAATTTGTTGTCCAAAGCTTTTCTCCTTTTTGACTCTCATTTAAAAAAATGATTCTTGTCTTCTTAAATTGCTAGTTCACTTTTTTTCTCCTTCATGATTTTTCTTTTTTTAAATACTTGGGTAGACCTACTTGACATGGAAGTATATGAATATAAATTAATGATTAATTAATTGAACATTTTTATGATTTTGTTGAAATATAAACATTTTAATGAATTCATTTTATTGACAAAGCCAATTATAAAAATGATGACAACACACATTCTCCCTAAAAGTAGCAAGCTTTTTTTAGTAAATGAAAAGCATTTCATTATCTGAAGAAACATCCAGAATAAGCCAGGTATAGTGGTGCACACCTGTAATCACAGCAGCTCGGAAGGCTGAGGCAGGAGGATCACAAGTTCAAAGCCAACCCAGCAACATCTAGGCACTAAGCAATTCAGTGAGACCCTGTCTCTAAATAAAATACCAAATAGGACTGGAGATGTGGCTCAGTGGTTCAGTGTCCTTGAATTCAATCCCTGGTACCTCTCTCCACAAAAGAAAAAAATTCAGAATAAAGTGTAATTTTCTTAATTCAGCTGACTAGAAATAAAGAACATAAACTAATTATGGAATGACTCTCTTAAGTTGAACGAGATGCATGTTAAAATGGGTTGACCACGTTTGTTGTAGTGAATGTCTATTTTTGCATTTTTATTAACACTGTCATTTAGAGTGGCAATAATTAGCTTTTATCCATTAAGGAAAACTTGATTTATAGATTTATAGCCCATCAACTCTGTGATTCCAGATGCTTAGACCAAAAAAATGTGGTTGCATGGCAACAGTGTTCTCCAAGGTCAAAGAAATGCTAGGAAATGAGAGGGCCAACTAATCTCTTATTGCTAAGAACAGAAAAGCATTTGTGCTCAAAATTGTCCTTTGCCTAACACCATGCAAATGGGACAAACATGCAATGATGAGATAGATTATAAACACATAGTCCAGCATGTTCCATCACCTCTACTTGACAGAGAATGTGGCAGTGTGACAAATAATATCAAAGGACAGAAATAATTTTATGCGTCGTTGGTTTGATTATAGGATTCTGTGTCCTGAAGGTGCCCTAGCTTGCTGCTACTGTGTGAATGTGTCCCCCCAAAGTTCATGTGTTGGAAAATTTAATTCCAAAAGAGCAGCTTTGAGAAGCAGCACCATTAACAGGTGATTGGGTCATTGGGCTCTGACCTTGTGAATGGAATAATGAGGTTATTATGGGAATATGTTTATTATCACTGGAATGATTGGTTTTAAAAGTAAGTTTGGGCCCCCCCTTGTTCTCTCCATGTGCTCTCTTTCCCTACCACCTTATGCCATGTCATGATGCAGCAGGAAAATCCTTATTGAATGCTACTTTCCCTCAGTCTGGGTTTTCAGCCTCCAGAGGCATGATCAACATAAATTTCTGTTAACTCTAAGTAACCCAATCTGTGGTATTCTATTATAGAAGGACAAGTTGCTATAACAAGTACCTGAAATGTGGAAGCAACTTTGGAATTGAATAATTGGCAGAGACTGGACAAATTTTTTGGAGCAAAGAATCCCTTGGCTGCCATGAATGAAGTGTTTAATGAGGGTTCAGAAAAATACAAGAAATGTAAGAAAAACTTGGAATATCTTAGAGTTGACTTCAGTAGTCATGATCAGAATGTTGAAAGAAATATGGGCAGTAAAAGCTATTTCAATGAGGTCTCAGAATTAAATCAGCAGCAAGTATTGGGAACTGAAGTAACAGTCTTCTTTGTTATATAGTTGCAAATACCTTAGCAGAATCGTGTCTGTGTCCTAGAATTTTGTAGAAGGTAAAACTTAAGAATGAAAACTGGAATGTCTGTCACAAGAAATACTAAGCAGCAAGTGTTGAAGTAGCTGCATGACTTCTTTTGGCCTCTTACAGTAAAATGAGAGAAGAGAAAAATGATTAAAGATGGAATTTATAATTAAATAAAAAGCAGTACAGGAAGATTTAAGAAATTCACAGCTTTTCCACGTAAAAGTTAAAGATTCTTTAGGAAACTAAGCCACAGGCACAGAGCAGTAATGTATGCTGGAAAGATCACTGTTGATGGTGCTTGAGTGAGAGGTGCTATTCATAAGACAATGGGAGAATGACCCAAACGCACTTCAGAGATCTTCATGGCAAGTCAGGACTTTGAGAACAAGGTTTTGAGAACAGACAGGTACCCTTAGCACCATAGCATCCGCTGCCCTGCACTGCCTCAAATCTCTGCTCCCCACATTCTGGAACAGTGCTTCTTGGCAGCCCCTGCTATGGATCCAGCAAGCCTGAATACCACTCCTGCTACCACACCTAAGGGTACAAGCGGTAAGCTTTGGTTGTGACTGCACAGTGCTGACTCTGCAGATGCACAGAATCCATGAAATGTAGGTCCCCAATGGCCTTAATCCAAATTTCAAAGGATGTATTAGACAGCCCAGGGGCCCATTGAGAAACTGCTTCAGGGATGGGGCTACCACAGAGAGTCTCCACTAGGGAAAATGGTGGTGGAGCTATGGATATGAGACCACCTGAGAGTTCCCAGAACTGTAGAGATGCCTGTGTGCAATGCCAGTTTGGTGGAGTTATAAACATGAAATTCCAGCCTGTGAAAACTGATGTGTAGATTACGCCCAAAAAAGACATAGGGGCAGGGATGTCTGAAACCTTGCAGACCCAACAACCCCACTATGTCTAGAAAGTGGTACATTCAGTGAAAAATTGTCTGGAACTTTAAGTTTTAATGTTGTGTTTTGTACTTACTTGGAAGAAGTAATCCTTTTTTTATTGACTTTTTTCCACTTTCAGAATGGACAGTTCTATCCCAGACTGGTCACATCATTATATCGTGGAAGTAAGTAACTTGTTTTGATTTCACAAGCTCAGAGCTGAAGAGAAATTGCCTCAAAATTGAGTGCCTTGAGTCTCACTAGCATATGAGTTAGATAAGACTTTGGACTGAGTTGATGCTGGAACAAGTTTAGACTTCAGGGTCTATTTGGATTGGGGTGAATGTGCTTTACATATGAGAAAGTCTATAAACAGAACACTACTGTTTGAATGTGACCTCCTCAGTTCATGTGTTGGAAACTTAGTGCCTAAAGAAAATGTTTGGAGAGGTAGGGCCTTCAAACAGTGAGTGATACACGGTCATCATCATAAGACTGAGTTTATTAAGTGAGGGTGCAAACCAAGTTCTACCTTCTCTCTCTCATGCACATAGTCTCTCGACCATGTGATGCTTTCCAACATAGTACCACCACCACAGTACAACCTAGGTGCTGGCTACTTGATCTTGGACTTACCAGCTCCCACAACCATAAGTTAAATAAATTTCTGTTCATTATAAAATATCCAGTAAGTGGAATTTTGTTATGGCAACATGAAAGAGGCTAAGATACGCTTCAGTACACAGAAGGATTTCTGGTTTCACTTTGATATAATTTTTTAAATATATAGGACTTTAGGGATATTAAAAACAGTTCTATCAAGCTAGAATATATACACATTTCTCTAGAAGGATAAAAGTTCTAGCTGCTACTTACTGAGGGCTTATGTAAATGCCAAACTTTATATGATGCATACTGTATTCATTATTTTATGGAAACATCACAAAACTCATGAAGTATTAATCAAACCTTCCTAAAGAAGAGCATGAGTTTTGAAAAGATTATGAAAATTGCTAAGTATTACAAAGTTAATAAGTAGTAGGAGCTATCTGATTTTCAATTCCAAACATTTTACTTATATTCCCACGCACACACTTAGATTATTGAAGCCAGTATTTATCGAAATGAAGTTTGTGTTTTCTTCAGATAACTTTCATGTTCACTATCTGATATGGTTTAAACATGTCCTCCAAAGTTCGTGTGTTAGAAATTTAAAACTCAAATTCATATGTTGATACTTGAAGGTAGAGCCTTTGAGAGACAGAGTTAGATAAAGTCATGAAGGTGTTGTCCCCATAATAGGGTTAGTAGCTTCAGGAGAGGAAGAAATGCCCAAGCATATACATTGCCCCATCTTGCCATGACATGATGCAACTAGAAAGCCCTCACCAGGGGCTGGCACCTTGATATCTGACTTCCCAGCCTCTAGAACTATGAGAAAAAAATTTCTTCCCTTTATAAATTACCCAGTCTGTGGAAATTAGATACAGCAACATGAAACAAGTTAAAACACCTCCTTATAAAATTTTCAACAAAATTAAATAAGTTCGAGAGTACTTATTTTATCCCTGTTCTACATAGAGGAGAAACCTTAAGAATAAAGAAAATGAACATGGATTATCCAAGGTCCTACAGTTTATTAAGTGGAAGAGGCTAGAAACAAATGCTGGACTTATAATACAAAACTTAGCAGTCCTCACTCTGATGTACTTTGCTTCACACATACCCTCTTTGGTGAGAGGACAGAGCTCTCTCATTGTACAGGCAGACCTGAGGCAGAGGTCCAGATTCTCAGTGAGGAAACTTGGGGTTTCATGCTCTCTTGAACAGATTCAAAGGAGAGTAATAAGTGCAACCACATGTAAGCAAGAGAGGAAAGAATAATAGCTTTTTAACACCCAAGTACCCTATCTAAAGATCTCCTTCAGTAGTTTCCTATTTATAATTCAATTTCCTGTACCTGTTCCAGGTTTTCTCAAACTCCTATGATGTAAACATTAGCAAAGGCAATGTTGACATTGTTATAGACATCGTTATAGACAAAAACGTCACAGATTTCTCTTTTCTTCTTTTTGTTAGAATAGCCTCTTGATTATTCCAAATATCTTATCACATATTTGATACTCTTAAGTGCACATTAAAAATAAAGGAGTATTTTGAAGGAGTTATAAAAGACAAAACATTGTGCTAGAAGCATCTGTAGAGAACAATTTTCGGTTTTTCCTGAAACTTGGGGAACATTTACTGAGATTTTATCTTTCTTTTTGTAAGAGACAGATACCAACAGTACAAGCAGTGACCTGGTCACTTACCCTAAACAAAGGTGTAGATTTGTTTGAGTACATGGTCACACTGATAGCAGTATTCAGGGAGTACCCACATCCAGTTCCTGGCTCTATGTATAGATGTGTTGAATGAGCAATGTCTAGCACAGTTGTTGACTGGGCTGCAGCAAGGCTGAAGGATAAACTTTAGGAACCCAATCCATTTTATTGGACCTATTTTTCAGGTGACAAGTCACAGAAGTTTCACATTCATGGTGATCACTCAAAAGAGGTTATTTACTGAGGAGTTCCAGAGATTGAGGGGCATATAACTCCATCCACTCTAGCATAGGATTTCCTTTTTCCTCACACTTCTGGAAGGAAGCTTTTGAAAATCTAATTCTGGAGCAGGAAGAAAAATGGAAAGGGAAGATGCTCCGGCCTAGGAAAGCACGCTTTCATTTTTTTACCTGGAGGTATTTGTTGCAAGAATGAAATTTAACA